>NC_079443.1:15375389-15727889 GCF_903798145.1 Danio aesculapii
TGAAAAAAAGTGTATTAGCATATTATTTGCCAACATTTTTAAAGAATGCCACAACATATTGTAGTATAGTGTATGACGGAGGCCAGCTGGCGAGTACAGCACAAAAGCCTCACTCCCATAGCCTCTTCCTGCATTTGCCTCCCATGCAGGAATCCCCCGTTTGATCAAAACCAGTGGGGGCAGGACCGGTTGGAATATAATAAATGTAAATATTTTTGAATACCTTCATCATACAGTCATTGGTGTAGTATATGCAACAAAAAACTATAGTAACTGTTTTTTTTTTTTATATATTACTATGGTTATATTACTACATGATCGGTTGTGAGCGTTTGACATTTTTGCACCACAGTGCTTTCCCACACGGATTTGGAAAGCTTCTAGTAACAAACCTTTTTCTGATATAACTGAGTTGAACAGTTCACTGGTTCAGAAAGCTTCATTTCACCAATCACTACAATAAAGTCGATACATGCAGCAAACAACAAAAACAAGGTAAGGGTCAGGGGACACAGAATGACTAGACACAGGAAGTATATTTAATATAATCAAGATTAAGCCAATAAATCTATTATATATATATATTATCGTGTTACTTTTGATCCACCCCTGTTTCCTTTGTCCCTACTGACGGAGCCAAAAGTAACAACACGCAATCTATGTTCAAAGTGAGGTGGCACAGTGGCTCAGTGGTTAGCACTGTCGCCTCACATCAAGAAGGTCCCTAGTTTGAGGTTGCATTTCTGTGCAAAATTTGCAAGTTCGCATTGGTTTCCTCCGGGTGCTTTAGTTTCCCCCAAAATCTAATCTCATGCACCATAGGTGAATTGGTACTGGGTTGCCGCTGGAAGGTCATCTGCTGCGTAAAACATATACTGGAATAGTTGGTGGTTAATTCCGCCATGGCGACCCCTGATAAATAAAAGGCCCCCGATAACTAAGCCGAAGAAAAAGGAGTGTTCAGAGTGAAATAATTTTTTAATTGTTCTACATTTATACAAAATACCACCTCATATTGATAGGCCACACTTGTGAGTTTGTAACCACAGCAAATATACACCCACTGGCCACTTTATTAGGTACACCTGCTCACAAATTTCTAATCAGCTTTTCACATGGCAGCAACTCAATACATTTAAGCATGTAGACATGGTCAGGACAATCTGCTGCAGTTCAATCAGAGAATCAGAATGGGGAAGAAAGGTGATTAAAGTGACTGAATGTGGCATGCATGTTGGTGCCAGATGGGCTGGTCTTTCAGAAACTGCTGATCTACTGGGATTTTCACACACACACAACCATCTCTAGGGTTTGTAGAGAATGGTCTGAAAAAGAGAAAATATCCAGTGAGCGGCAGTTTTGTGGGCACAAATGCCTTGTTGATGCCAGAGGAGCATCGTTTCAGCGCCACAGCCTACCTGAGTATTGTTGCTGACCATGTCGATTCCTTTATGACCATAGTGTTTTTCAGCAGGATAAAGCACCATGTGATAAAGCGCAAATCATCTCGGACTGGTTTCTTGAACATGACAATGAGTTTACTGTACTCAAATGGCCTCCACAGTCACCAGAGCTCAATCCAATGGAGCACCTTTGGGATGTGGTGGAACGGGAGATTCACATCATGGATGTGCAGCAGACAAATCTGCAGCAACTGTGTGATGCTATCATGACAATATGGACCAAAATCTCTGAGGAATATTTCTGGTAACTTATTGAATCTATACCACTAATGATTAAGGCAGTTCTTAACGCAAAAGTGGTCCAACCAGGTACTAGTAAGGTGTACCTAATAAAGTGACCGGTGACTATTTGCCAATTATGTAAACTAAAACCGAATTTTGGGTGACGCAGTGGCGCAGTGGGTAGTGCTGTCACCTCACAGCAAGAAGGCTGCTGGTTCGAGCCTCCGCTAGGTCAGTTGGCGTTTCTGTGTGGAGTTTCCATGTTCTCCCTGCTTTTGCGTGGTTTGCGGGTTTCCTCCGGGTGCTCCGGTTTCCCCCAGCGGTACAGGTGAATTGGGTAGGCTAAATTGTCTGTAGTGTATGAGTGTGTATAAATATTTCCCAGAGATGGGTTGCATCTGGAAGGGCATGCACTGCGTAAAACATGTGCTGGATAAGTTGGCGGTTCATTCCGCTGTGGCGACCCCAGATTAATAAAGGGACTAAGCCGAAAAGAAAATAAATGAATGAACCAAAAATTTTTTTTAAAAAGAAAAAGCATTTTAAAAAAAAAGAACAGAAATACACCTTTGCAGTGTTGCATCTCAGTCTGGCCTGCAGTGTGATACTACATTTTTAATGGACGCTTGTGTAAAAAAAGAAAAGAAAGAGTAATGAAACACATTTGTGATTCCATACGTTATACGGCCAGGGTGTCTGGAGGAGGTCGTAGCAGTTTCATATTTATAAAATATAGAAGGATGTCTCCTCTGGTTCTAAAAATACTATCCACACATTCTCCATCTGTTTTGGTTAGGAGCGCAGTATACAGTATGGGCTCCACGGGACCTCCATGACTATTGATGTTTCTGTTATCTCAGTCAAATAACATTCATGCAAACCAATGTCTGCTGTTACGAAAATGGGCTAAACAAGGTTGGTCATTATTCCCTGTGTCTGGGCAAACTGCTGTACTGGCACAAGCGACGGTATCGTGTTGTGCTGTTCAGCAACAGAGAGGACATATCATCTGTCTTCATTGACAACAGTTCTATGGATTTTAATCAAGGCAGACACCACATATGGATAAAGATGGATAGGGAGAGAGATGCCTGTTCAGTACATTAGGCAAAATGCCTTATGGTCAGAACTTATTTATATCTAACATTCATGTTTCAGTAATTTTATAAAGATCTATTTTCACAAAACCAAGTGAGGCGCCCACATAGGCAGAATGTTAAAGCACTTTTTGTGAGGAAAAAAAAGTACACTTTAGCCCAGTGTTTCTCAACCACATTCCTGGAGGACCACCAGCTCTGCACATTTTCCATGTATCCTTAACCAAACACACCTGATTCAGTTCATCAGCTCATTGGCAGAGACTAAAAGACCTGTAATGGGTGTGACAGACAAAAAAAAATGCTGTGTTGGTGATCCTCCAGGAACGTGGTTGAGAAACACTGCCTAAGCTTGAAGACATTATGGGAATAATATATTTTAAGATAGGACCAATATTTTAATTGTAATGTTATAGTTTAAATTTGTATACAATTACCATTTAAGTGCACTTCTAATTCTAAAAGCGCATGAATGAATTGATTGTGTAGTAATGTAGCAATTTATTCATTCATTCATTTTCTTTTCAGCTTAGTCCCTTTATTAACCTGTGGTCGCCACAGAGGAATGAACCACCAATTTATCCAGTATATGTTTTACGATGCTCTTCCAGCTGCAACCCAATCACTGGGAAACATACATAAATTGTCACTACGGACAATTTAGCCTACCCAATTCACCTGTACCACATGTCTTTGGACTTGTGGAGGAAGCCAGAGCACAAGGAGGAAACCCACGCCAACACGAGGAGAACTCCACACAGAAACGCCAACTGACCCAGCCGAGGCTCAAACCAGCGACCTCCTTGCTATGAGGTGATCGTGCTACCCACTGTGCCACCGTGCAGCCCTGTAGCAATTTATGTAAATGATTAAAGTATTTCTGTAAAATGTAAATATTTTAAACGCACTTACAAATGTGTCATTTTATTTAAATGCATGACACAATAGAAATCACATTAAGTTATTATTTAGTTTGCCATAATTGTTTGTTAGTACAATCGACAGTATGCTTTAAAGGTGCTGTATGTATGTTTTGACTCTTCTAAAGCATAAAAACACTAGAATATGTTTGCAGATATTTAAGAAACATGCCTGAAAAACAATGCTGAAGTCAGATATTCTGCTTTGAAAATGTGCGTCACAAGTTTTTTTTTCTGTTCTTTTAACCTGCCCACTGCCACTTTAGCCAATTATATTTCAGCACCTTGAGTTGCCTTGTTGGAAAATTGTGCATTTCATTCATTCAGTCAAAAAAGCCTCTCAAAGCATGTGCTCATGACCAAAATGCGACCTCCGGTGAACAGTATCAGCCCCGAAATAAGGCGCAGAATCAGTGTTCCATTTGGTATAAATTTTCTGAACATAAACATTAGGTGAGCAGGTTACATCTTAACCCCATTATCCTAACAACACGCTACATGAAAAGATTTGCAGTGATCAGCAATTTGGCTGTCTGCACTCCATCAAAATGGTAAGGTTTATAATCTATTTAATACAAATTAAACCTCTTACATTATTAAATGTACATGCTGAATCACTGATATGTGTTGGTTTGCAATTAGTCACAATTCTTAAGTTCAATTTCAAAGGGTTTATTTTATTTTCTAGATCTAAAGTGAACTATCTGCTTCTGCTTTCAATAATATGGCAATAAATATTATGTAAAATGGCTTTCAAACTCACATTATTAGCATTTAACACTGAATAAACCACATGAGGTGTACCTGAGGTGATCATTGTCAGTTTCCTGTTGTTCAGCTAAAAGAAATTGAAGCCCTTTCTAAAATATTCATTTGAGGAGTTGGTTGGAACAAAACCTTCTGTTCATATAGAAATATTTCTTCTATCGCGTGCTGTCACTTTAATTAGAACACGATTTAAGTCAGCCTTAAATCAGCCTTTAGGTTTGATAGTCAGGCACTCTCCTGTTGGTCCTCCATCTGGCAACCTGCGCTTGCACGTGCTTTGATCCAGGGATGCAAAACCTAATGCAACCACTGGGTGTCAAACTTACATGCTGCACCTTAAAGCATATTTCATAAAAAAAAAAATCAGCTATGTCTGCTATCATCATTTAATCTGCCTTTACGGCTCTTTCTTTTTTCCGCTGAAAATAAAAAATACATTTTGAGAAATGTTGCCAAGCAAACAGCCATCTTCCATAGTCAGAAAAATACTACTACTATGGCAGACTGTGGTTACCATCTATTGTTTGCTTATTGGTATTTTCCTCTCCTTTTTTTTCTTTCTTTTTGTGTATGTGTGTTTAGCAGAACAAAGAAACTCAAGCAACTTTTGAAAATATTTAAGTGCTATTTAAGTCTTACTCCATATATATGTAAACTATAATACACTTTTACTATAATTGCAACTGCCATTTGATTATGTTTCTGAAAATATTAACCATGTACAAAAGTATATTCTTAAAAGTAAATAGTTTTTTTTGATGAAACAAAACCCATATTTATTCTGCCTATTTTTGTGGATGAATCTTATTTTGAGGTCTTTGTCCATGCTTTCTGGACATGCAGGTGTTGTGCTACCTGGGCAAATGTGACTGTGTGTCAAGTGTAAGAATAAAGAACAACCTGGCTCTCCAGAGTAGCCTCGTTCCCCTTCTGCAGCCACAACAAAGCATATTCATCTTCAGATATAAAACTGTCCTGCTCTTCTTCATGTGTTGCTGTTTGCAGTCTGTTTCTCTGTTTTCAGGTGTGTGTATGTGTGCCTGCTGCCATGTTGAGTTGTGTTGTTCACTGCATGCACAGGGGGAGTGAGGACAGTGACCCTCGGCTACAGAGCGTCCCGCTGTCACACATCAGGAGGCAAACACTGCCCAAATGCAGCATATCTGAAGTGAACAGTGCTCTTAATAGCTTACATAAGGCTTTGTGCCCCTCAATAAAATAAATCAGTACTGGGGGGGTAACTAAAGCTACTAACTTAACAACATGACAGCACTAAATTAGCCACTTTTATAATTAATGCACTAATATTTAAATGACCAATTGTAGTAATTGTAGTTTAATTAATTTCGATACTCTATATAAAGCCACTTATATTGTTCTATACCTATCTATACTTGCATTTTTGACTCTTACCCACTCTTAAGCCCTTGCCCAAGTACTGAATCAACTCCGCTTCCTCTGCGCTTACTTCCTGTTTGGTCCTTATATCAGTAAAGTCTAGATCAGATTTGCAGCCGGCCAAAAGTGTGATATGCACATTAATAAAGCAGCATTTTTTAAGACCCTGTATAACAATAATTACAATTTTACAGTATTGTGACAGTTGGGTTTAGGGTTGGGGTGGGGTTAGGCATTAAAAAAATACAATGTATTGGGTTATTAAATAGATAACATCAATAATACTCCGTACAAGTACTGTTTTTACGTTACTGTGACAGTTGGTTTAAGGGTTGGGGTGGGGGTAGGCGTTAATAAAATACAATAAATGGAAAATGTAATAAATAATAGAAATAATTCTCGTCTTCCGGCCACAAACGTATCCGATCTAGCAACAACTCAGACACTTATGTTGCGAAGTACTGCCAGTTTTCCTACCTTACAGAGCATTGCTCCAAGTGACTTTCCTGACTGCTATCCTGTGTATGATCTGGGGCCTCATGTATCAACGCTGCATACACACAAAAACTTTGCGTACGCCAAATTTCACCCTCACGTTTGGATTTACTAACGATGAAATGAACGTGAGAATGTGCAATGGTCCAGGCCAACTTCATCTCTGGCATACGTGCATTTCTTGTGTGTGTTTGTTTTATTTTCATTGGCGACTCCTAGAGGCAATTATGTTAAAATACAAAGTATCTTTGAGCCGTGCAATGGCAGCTGTATAGGATGGGATCATCCGCATGTCTAGCAGGTATATAAGGTTTCCATACCATACAGTTGAACAGCCAAACATTAAAGCGCAATTAGCAGCGATCGCCGGTTTTCGAAATGTAATCGGAGAGATTGACTGCACGCACATTGCTATAAAAGAGCCATCTGAAGACGAATTTGCATACGTGAATCAGAAACATTTCCATTCAATAAATGTGCAAATAATATGTGATGCTCAAATGCGCTTGACATAATACACACACTTATTAATGATTCCTACTTGTCTTCTTCGTTATGAAGAGTAGGCAAAATCTGAGGTGTAGTGTGGATAAAAAAGGAGGAGTTCATCAGACGCTGGATTTGAACCGGGTTCATAAGCGATTGTGTCAAAACATGTTGCCATGGGCTTTACAAGCTACACCACTCACTCTGCTGATTGCTGCTCTCTTTAGTTATGATGTCTCTGTCAATCAAACGGTGATGGGCGGGAATCACTCAACTAGCTCATTCCAATGAGGTGTGCTATTTGCACTTAGCCAAAATAGACACTACTAAATTTTACACCTTTACATTGGACCATTTCTTTTTTAATTCACTTACAGTGCGATTTTCAGACCCCACTGTGTTAACCGTGTCAGCTAAACTCTCCCATTCTATATTTTTTTTCTTTTGTTATTAACTTGCATTTCCGGTCTGATGCATTCGTGTGCGTCTGAATGGAAGTCTATGGGGACAAAAGTGCAGTGTGACCGCAGCTTAATCAAGATGTTCAAGGTTACTAGAGACTATTAAGCAGGTGTGAGTTGGAGGTCGTTGGAGCTAAACTATGCAGAGCTGAGGCCCTCCAGGAATTGAGTTTGAGACCACTGGTTTAGTGTGATAATCTCCTCCCCAATGATGGTTGGGTTTAGGGGCACACCTCCTTTTAAAAATCATATGTTATCATGTAAAATAACTCACATAAATGTATACAAATTAGCCACGTTCTTTGACTACACGTAAAATAGCTGTTTCCTCATGAGATTGGGATGAACTCATTGGACATTTAAAAAATTTTTTTTCTTTGAGAGATTGAACTGAAATAGAGAAGACTAATTGGTTTCAGAGTCAAACATGTAAAAAAAAAATAAGCAATGTACCATTATTACTACAATGTTACAAAATACTATAACGTTTAGTTTAATTAAACTATCACCTATTTTTGCCTTTTAAAATTTCAATTTATTTTTATATTTTTATAACACATTCACCTAAATTGGGATCCTCACTATTTTCAGCCACATTACAATTCAAAATGCAAAATAAAGTCTTATATAAAAAATAACAACCTTGCTGTGTTGCAAAAAGGCTACATTTAAATGAAATAGCAGTAGCTTCAAAGTAGCTCCCCAACCCTCCTCTCTCATAATCATTGTTTGTGCCCTCAAATGACACTATTACGCATATGCAAATTGAGATTATTGAGGAAAATGGGCATAAAGTCAGTCAAACCTTTTCTCTGAGGCTGATCACCTCTCCCTCTAGGTAGCGCTGCTCGTCTCTGGCCTGCTCCAGTTCCAGCTCTTTTCCCTTCAGCTCTTCCTGGAGCCGAAGCAGTTGCTGTGGAGACAAACAGCATCGTGAGCAGAAGAAGCAGATGGCTGCAACAATGAGCAGCGTGTGGGGCGTCGTGGTGCCCTCATAAACAAACACCACATAAACATTATTCAACAGCATCCAGTAAAACCAAGAGGAGAAAGAGTGCTAAGTCGACTGAAGCAGACTTTTAATACCTGCTGTTCAAGAGGTCTTTAGCTTGCTGACAGCAAAAAATATGAAAAAAAAATTAGGTCTGGAATTTTCTCTCATTTATGTTAACATATTCTAGTACACCATGGATGACGTAACTTACAATATGGATAACAGCAATTAGTACTCACAAGAATAACTTTCTCATAGATGATATGCACTTTTCATCTTATCAGTTTTTTTTTTATTTGTTTTTTTAAATTATGATTTTCTATTCAAATAATACAGTAAAGATATTACCTTGTTAAATCTAACAAAATAAAATAACTTCTTTATATATTTTAACATAATTTATTCCTGTATTCTCCTGTCTTCACAATTTGGGAACCCTACACAACCCTACTCTCAAATCCTACCATTAAACCCACCGTGACCATACTACTTAAACATTTGATTAAATCAAACCACATTATTAAATCTCTTCTCTTAAAACCTAAACCTATCCAACTAAATCTACTCCAAATCTTACCAATACAACTAAACTTACTCTAAAACAAACCAATACCACTAAACCTACACTAAAACCTTCCAATAACGCCTACAGATACTGCAAAAACCACCTTTAAACCTATCAAACCTATCAATACCACTAAACCTATACGATAGAACCCATCAAAAGCACTGTACTGTACCTATAAAGCCCACCAAATAACACTAATCCTACTCTACAACCTACCAAAACTACTAATCCTACACTAAAATCTACTAATAAAGACTACCAGTACTGCTAAAACCACCTGTAAGCCTAACAATAAAACCTATCAATACCACTAAACCTACCAATAAAGCCTTCCAAAACCACTAAACTTACCCTAAATCTGACCAATAAAACCTATTAATACCATTAAACTAGGGGTTTTCAGCCCTGCTCCTGGAGATCTACCTTCCTGTTGAGTTCAGCACCAACCCTGATCAAACATGCACCTGAACCAATTAATCAGGATGTGACCGGCACTGGATAATTACAGTCAGGTGTGTTTGATATGGGTTGCACTTGCAACTGAAATCTCCAGGACGGTAGATCTCCAGCAGCAGCAGGGTTGCTTACCCCTGCACTAAATCTACCCTAAAACCTACCAATATCACTAAATCAACCCTAGAACCTACCAAAACCACTAAGCCACACTAAATCAACAAATACCACTAAACTTACTCTTAAACCTACCAATACCGCTAAAACTACTCTAGAACCTACCAAATCTACTAAACTTACCCTATAACCAAATGTTCGATAAAAAATCTACCAACTGTACAATATTAAAACCCACCAAAACACTAAATATACCCTAAAAAATACCAAATCCAACCTACCAAAACCACAAACCAACCTTTAATCCGATCACTAAAACCCTACCAATACCACGAAACCTACCCTGAAATCTAATGTTACCACTAAACTACACCTACCCTAAAAACCTATCAATACCACTGCACTTTTGTACATGTACAAATAGAAAAATATTGCCAAAATCAAACAACATGATTACAATTTAAATAACTGGGTTAGACAGAGGGTTAGTAATTCCGTCATTCCCAGTTCATAATAGTCCAAAAGTTGAAGATAATAGTTATACATGGCATTTTGTTCATGATTGCTGAAAAAAATGTGCTCCTTTAATCCGGCTCCTCCTTTGCTTTGCTTTTTCACACTTCACTCTCGCGTTTGTCAGTGTCTGACAGGATCGGGTTTCAAAAGCACGTCAATAATCAACTGCACGTTATTATCATCAGCTCAAGAAGTTTGTTATTTCAAATACAGACGTGCGGCGAATGCAAGGAAGAAAGCGAAACCGCTTGCACTTCAGACTGCCTCATAAAAAACTACGAGGCACAGGGTAGATTCTGTTCTACTTCATGCTTTGTGGCTGTTCATCAAGACGACGACAAGGTTTGTTTGAGCCCGGATCGACCATGGCTTGTTATTATATGTATATATAATTCCGCTATAATGTCTCGGCTCGTCAGCTGTGTATTTCAAACATGGCGGGTTTTTTGTTTTCATTCTGGCTTGTTGTGTAAGCGAATTACGTATCTCTGTAAACCAATAGCGTTCAGCTGTGCATCTAGCTCCGCCTTTTGATACCCTTTCTCGTGTTTGGTACCCTTTCGAAAGGGTGCTGAAAAAGTGGTATGGTACGGTTTGGAAACGACAGTGGAAACGGCCATAAAAGCGTAGCAAACCGTACCGTACCGTACCATACTACTATCATACATACATACTGCCATAGACTATCCCCAAAACTACTCTAGATCCTACCAAAACTACTAAACCTGTCCTACAACCTACCAATAAAACCTAGCGATACCACTAAAACTACCCTAAAACCTACCAATATCCCCAAATCTACCTTAAAACTATCACTAAACCTACTCTAAAACCTGCCAATGCTATTTAATCTACCCTAACACTTACCAAAACACTAAACTTACCCTACAACCTACAGTATCAATAAACTGGTACCAATACCAGTAAAACTACAATCAACCTACTGATAGCACTAAATCTACCCTAAAACTATCACTAAACCTACTCTGGAACCTACCAAAACTACTAAACCTACTCTACAACCTACCAATAAAACCTAGCGATACTACTAAAACTACCCTTAAGCCTACCAATAAAACCTACTATAGAACCCATTAAAACCACTAAATAAAACCTTCCAAAACTGCTAAACTTACCCTAAATCTGACCAATAAAACGTATTTATACCATTAAACCAGGGGTGCTTCATTTTCTTCTTCTTCTTTGTTCATTCCTTGGGAGTATTACCGCCACCTACTGTACTTCTCGTGCACATGGGTTATGGATCTGCATGTCTGTTTCCAGGGCTGCTCAGCCCTGCTCCTGGAAATCTACCTTCCTGCTGAGTTCAGCTCCAGCCCTGATCAAACACACCTGAACCAATTAATCAGGACTTGAACAGAACTGGATAATTACAGGCAGGTGTGTTTGATATGGGTTGCAACTGAAATCTGCAGGACTCGAGAACCTACCAAAACTACTAAACCTACTCTACAACCTACCAAAAATACTACTAAATCTACCCTAAAACTTACCAAATCACTTAACCTACCCTAGAACCTACCAAAATCACTAAACCTACCCTAAATCTGACCAATAAAACCTATTAATACCACTAAAACCTACCCTTAAACCTATCAATACCACTAAAGCTTGATGTATTTTTCATGATTCAGTCAATTCCAGATAGAAAATAATTGGAGAAAAATACAGCAAAAATGTTGTCAATATCTTAAAACATGATTGCAGTTTTAAATAGCTATTGTTATGTATTAATATTATCATAGTTAAAAAGATGAATTTGCCTTTTAAAAATACTTACCAGAACAGTACTGTATTTCACCTTTGCTTAAAATAACTTTAAAACTAAAAGTCAATATAAAAAAAAGTTCTCTAACCAATAAATTAAATAACAGCAGGCCACTGCACTCCATATAAATCTAAATATCATATTTTTCTTCCTTCTAGAAGGATTTTCATTTCTTACATTAGTATTGATCTTGTTCGTGAAAGCCTTTAAAGTAGCTGCACAATGTAAAGTGAATAAAGAAAGAGAGTCACTGGCTCCTGTGCATTATACCAGTCAGAATCCTGAAAAACGCTGTGTCCAATCATCATTTAAGCTCATTCAACAGCTAAATAATGGAGGTGTGGGAGTGTTTGTGTTCCAGATGGAGCTCTGACGTGTGAGCATGATTAACACTTCCGCACTACTCATCGTTTGCGTATCTTTGAATGTTTCAAAGGTGTCTGTAGGAGGATCTTCAAATTCAGTCCTTCGTTAAATATCTGTGATCCAGTTTTGACCTGGTATTAAGATTTGCTTTTGCTAATCCCACTTTCAGAAATAAAGGTATTGCCACAGTTATATCCACCTGCAGCACAAGACTGGTTACTTACTGAAGCTAAGCCTGGTCAGTAGCTGGATGGGAGACCATATCGTAAAACTAGGTTGCTGTTGGAAGTGGTGTTAGTGAGGCCAGCAGGGGGCGCTCAACCTGTGGTCTGTGTGAGTCGTAATGCCCCAGTATAGTGAAGGGGACACTATATTGTCTGTGAGTACCGTCTTTTGGTTGAGACATTAAACGGAGACTCCGTGGTCATAAAAAAATCCTATGGCACTTCTTGTAAAAGAGTACGGGTGTAACCCCGGTGTCCTGGCCAAATACCCTCTATTAGCCCTTACCCGTCATGTCCTCCCAATTATCCCCATCCACTGATTTGACTCTATCACTGTCTCGTCACTCCACCAATAGCTGGTGTGTGGTGAGCATACTGGCACCGTTGTCCTGTGGCTGCCGTCGCATCATCGAAATGGATGCTGAATACTGGTGGTGGTGTGGAGAGACTTTGGGTGTATAGCCATACACGATAGATGCGCTTTATAAATACATAATACATTAAACTACAAGAAATAAAGCAGTCACTGGGGTGGTACCTTTTCAGAAGGTACACAATTGTGCCTAAAGGGTTGATATTAGTACCTGAAAAGTACAAAAGGGTACGTCTTGAAATTTTTATGTAATAATATGTTCTATTAAGGTAACAATCTGGACCCTGAACAACGTTAAACCCAAATGTAAACAGAGTCTGAAAGGTATTAAACTGTGCACTTTAGACCACTTCCAGGTGAAGCTGTGAAAAGCATTTCACTGACCTTTAATTATGTAATATTCTAAATAATATAAATATAATAATATTTTAATATTATTCATAGTTTTATAAATAATAATAATAATAATAATAATAATAATAATAATATAAATAATTATAAATAATACTGTTATTATTTATAATAGGTTATAATAATGTTAATATTACTATAAAATAATATTATTATTTATAATATTATTAATCATATTATAAAAACAATATTATTATTAATATTATTTAGTTATTTATAATACTATTAATAATATAATTATAATATTATTAATAATATTATTAATAACATTATATTATATAATAATATTATAATATTATAAATACTAATATGATTGTTTTCACTTATTTGGTGCCTAGTCTGAGGTTAGCATCTGAGTTAAAGCACAAAATGTCAACTCTGTTATGGTCGTCATTTTAGAAGTTCAACAATAATTTAAACAAGAGTTAGTAACAGAATCAAATGTTCCCTATCACTTTTGAGCACTTTGCATTATTTTACAATTATAATGAATTTGGTATACTGTAAATTATACATTCATTGTGTGTCATTCCAGTTTAATCAAGACGAATTGAAAATAGCTGAAATGTATCCACAATTCTAGATCGGGTCTTGTGTGAATGAGTCATGTATGTTCTTTTGACTAAATTTTGTGTAAGTTTCTTATAATAGTCTTTCTTAATAGTCTTTGCTCCAGGTTAATAATTCAGAAATTAATAGCAATTTAATAACTATTATTAATTCAGAATTAATCATTCACAAATAATTGGGAAAGGTTTTTATGAAAAAACAAATACTTCTATTTTTTTATGCATTGTGCATTCAGTAATAACTCACACAGTGTAAAAAAGCCTGGTTTGTAGGTAGAATTGCTTTCTTACCACAAGCTAATCACTCAAAAGTTGTTGTCTTTTTCAAATGGTCTGAGATCACCAGGTTTGTTTTGGTTTGATTATTGCATATGCCCAAGCGGACTGAACCAAGAGAGAAAACAAACCAGGTTCCAAAACAAAGAACCCAGTGTGAAAGCACTAGGACTGCGTTGATGTGGTTTTTACCTGCTGCATGTTCTGCATGGTCTGCTGTAGGAAGTGCAGCTGCTGTTCTTGTGTGTGGTCCTCCTCAGTCCGATACGTCTTGCCCTGCTCCTTCTTCAGCAGCTCCACCTCGTTCCTATAAGCATCCAGCTGCCAGCGCAGACTGTCGTTTTCCTCCCGCAGAGCACATGACTGCGCAGACAACACTGCTCTCAGAGGAACAGAAGAAACACAGACAGGAAGTGAGCCATTAAGTGTATGTTTTGCTTAATTTGCCAATTTACCCCTGGATCACATTGACTAAGCCGATAGGACCTTATTGACCTTAAAGTAGTTGACCAGCTTTATCAATTGAAAGCTCAAAGTATACTTTCTCAAAGTATACTTTCGTGTCCCCATACAAGGTGAATGTTATTAAGAGAGGGAGCTACTTGCCTAAACTATCCTTCATGGTACCCATATATAAATCTGATGCATGGAAATATATGCATATTACTTAAATGACATACAAGTTCATTTATATAATCATATATGGTCATATATAAACACATTTAACACCATAGATAATATAGATTTGAATATATATATATATATATATATATATATATATATATATATATATATATATATATATATATATATATATATATATATATATATATATATAGTTAAAGTCAAAATTATTTGATTTTATATTTTCCAGATGAAATTTTCACAGTATGTCTGATAATTTTTTTTCTCTTGGAGACAGTTGTATTTGTTTTATTGCAGCTACAATAAGAGCAAGTTATTAATTTTAAACCCCATTTTAAGGTCAAAATTATTAGCCCCTTTAAGCTATATTTTTTTCAATAGTCTACAGAACAAACCGTTGTTATACAATAACTTGCCTAATTACCCTAACCTGCCTAGTTAACCTAATTAACCTAGTTAAACCTTTCAATGTCACTTTAAGCTGTATAGAAGTGTCTTGAAGAATATCTAGTCAAATGTTATTTACAGTCATCATGGCAAAGATAAAATAAATCAGTTATTAGAAATAAGTTAAAACTAAAATGTTTAGACTATTATTAAAACTATTATGTTTAGAAAAGTGTTGAACAAATCTGCTCTCCAATAAACAAATTAAAAAAAAAATATATATATATATATATATATATCCTACCCTAAAACCTACAAATAAAACTTACCAAAACTACTAAACCTATCCTAAATCTGACCAATAAAACCTACCAATATCACTAAACCTACTGTACCCTAACACTTACCAATACCACTAAACCCACCCTAAAACTTACCAAACTAAAACTAAACCTACCCTAGAACCTAACATTTTGTAAATGTGTTTAAAATGTGTCTAAATGTTCTTTTTAAAATGTTATTTTTTCAAAATTTGTGTTTAATTTATTTGACTAACAAAGTTATATATGATCAAACCCTTTGAAATAATTTAAAACCTTAAACTAAAATTGTAAAGTTTGGGTTATGTTATAGCTCTTCCTTTTACTTCAGCTTAGTCCCTTACTTATCAGGAGTCACCACAGCGGAATGAACCACTATCTATTCTGGCATATGTTTTACGCAGCGGATGCCCTTCCAGCCAAAACCCAGTACTGAGAAAACTTTCCACTACTGTCAAATAATATCTTACAGAATAAAATAGCTCAAAATTGACCACTGCATTGCTGTTAGTGTCTTGCATTATGTGGTCCTTACTGAACTTTGCTTCTATCAGGGTGCAACCAGTGATCTGTTTCCTAATCTAACAGCATATAAGACGAGTTTTGCTATCAGTCTGTCTACTTGAATCAGTATATCAGTCATTGCGACAGGCTTTGGAGTGAGTTATGATTCAGAGCTGAAATTGATGGTGAAGTTTGCATAACAACTTGGTCACTGTGCTGAGTGTCTGCTGTGTCAACAGAGAATCTCACCTATTAGATATTCCTTCCTGCCACTGGAAATACTTATTTTATTGAGCCAGAGCTAGTGCACTGTGACAGGTCATGAAATATCGCTGAGCTCAGAATCCCCTGACACTTTCTGCCGCCTTCCTCTGCTGAAGCAATATCATTCATAATCAGATTTGCTGTGGGATACACGCAGGACGGAGAGTGCAATCACTCATGTTGATATCTCAGCACAAATGCTGTTGTACTCAAGGTTATCTGAAGGATGCGAGCGCTCTGTTTAAATAAAACTAGTAAATACAGGTGTGAAGCGGTAGTAAAAACAGTGTGGATGATTTGATTCCAAACTAACAGAGATTGTGAGTGATTGATTGATTGATTGATTGATTGATTCATTGATTGATTGATTTATTGATTGATTGATGATTGATTGACTGATTGATGGATTGATTAGTTTTGTTTTCGTGGTTGGTTGGTTGGTTTAATTTGGTTGGTTGGTTGGTTTGATTCGATTGGTTGGTTGGTTGATTGATTGGTTTATTGATTGGTTGGATGGTTTTGGTGGTTGGTTGGTTTAATTTAATTGGTTGATTGATTTGATTATTGATTGGTTGGTTGGTTGGTTGGTTGGTTGGTTTGTTGGTTGGTTGGTTGGTTGGTGGGTTGGTTGGTGGGTTGGTTGGTTTAATTTGATTGATTGACTGATTGGTTAGTTGGTTTTGTTTTAATGGTTGGTTGGTTGGTTCAATTTGATTGGTTGGTTGATTAATTAGTTTATTAATTGCATTATTGATTGGTTGGTTAGTTGGTTGGTTGGTTAATTTGATTGATTAACTGATTGGTTAGTTGGTTTTGTTTTGGTGGTTGGTTGGTTGGTTGGTTGGTTTAATTTGATTGGTTGGTTTATTTATTGGTTGGTTGGTTAGTTTTGTTTTGGTAGTTAGTTTAATTTGATTGATTGATTGATTGATTGATTGATTGATTGATTGATTGAATGATTGATTGATTGATTGATTGATTGATTGATTGATTGATTGATTGATCGATTGATTGGCTGATTGATTGATTTGATGGTTGGTTGGTTTAATTTGATTGGTTTAATTTGATTGGTTGGTTGGTCGGTTGGTTGGATGGTTTATTAATAGGCTGGTTGGTTGGTTGGTTGGTTGGTTTAATTTGATTGATTGATTGATTGATTGATTGATTGATTGATTGATTGATTGATTGATTGATTGATTAATTGATTGATTGATTCACTTATTGATTGATTTGATAGTTGGTTGGTTTAATTTGATTGGTTGTTTGGTTGGTTGGTTGGTTGAATGGTTTATTGATTGGTTGGTTGGTTTTGGTTTGGTGGTTGGTTTAATTTGATTGATTGATTGATTGATTGTCTGATTGATTGATTGATTGATTGATTGATTGATTGATTGATTGATTGATTGATTAAATGATTGGTTGATTGGCTGATTGATTGGCTGATTGATTGGCTGATTTATTGATTTGATGGTTGGTTGGCTAATTTTATTGGTTTAATTTGATTGGTTGGTTGGTTGATTGACTGGTTTTGTTTTGGTGGTTGGTTGGTTGGTGTAATTTGATTTATTGATTGGTTGGTTCGTTTTGATTTGGTGGTTGATTTAATTTGATTGATTGATTGATGGATTGATTCATTGATTCATTAATTAATTGATTAATTGATTCATTTATTAATTCATTCATTGGTGCCTCAGCCTAAATTTTTGCAAAAAAACAAAAGTTATGTGTTTCGTTGCACGTTTTAGATCACAAACCCACTAGAGGGTGCTGACTACATTGCAAATCAGAAATATACTAAATATAAGAATGTGGGGTTGGGCGCACAGATCTCCTAGCGAACCAATGAACTAAACCTTTCTCTAAACTAGTGATGGGTCATTCTTGAACCACGCGTTCATTTTGAACAAATCTTTTATTCTTTCATTCACGAATTTGCAAATTTTTTTCAATTCTTCAATCAGGTTAAGTCATTTGTTCATCATGTGAAAGACACAAGCCAATCGTATGCAGTCAGAGCCAGAAAAAGATTTGATCCGTTCATTTCCTGAGTCCTTAGTTTTGAAACATCTTACATGTTGTCACGTGATGAACCAGCATCATGGGTCCTGACTTCGGTTCAGACTGTGTGCATTGGTTAAGCTTATATGGGACTGTCTGTGTCACGTGAACAAACGACTTAAATTTGAAGACATATCAGAAGAGGTGAGCTAAGCTAATTATATACAAAAGACCCAGGTAAACAATAAACTATTATTTTCTCTTTCTATATAGCATTCTAGTCATGACTTTTTTGTAGTGTGATGAATTCGGCTAGTTGTAGATGTCTTTGGAAGCAACTCATAACATTGTTAAATAATATTTTGGTGAATTGAACTCAATGAACGAAATGACTCGAAAATAGGATTTGTTCATTTCATGAATGAATGAATGAAACTAAAGGTCAGACTCAGTGATGGTTGTGAAGTCAGTAGGTCATTTTACTAACCTAAACCCAACCAATAGTGTTTTCAAAAGCAGAGAAAAGTGCACTGCGACCACACAGTTTTTACATTGATTTTACATTGCTTCTGTAGAACTTTACTTTACTAGTACTTTGCTCAAGTGCTCTGCATTAAAACATCGTATAACACCATACTTGATGAGCTACTGAGCAAACTGACTTGAAAAGTTGCCCATATGGAGATTCGTATTCGATTACAAATCATAGACACAGTTAAGTTGTGGTATTTATTTGGTGTTGTGCAAAGAGCTGCACAAACATAACCCTTAAGTCTATTCTAAGTTTCTCTAAATAGCATTAGTGTGAAAAGGAACAAAAGTTGTTGGCAGCATACTGCCAAGTAGTGTTCATTTTACCTAGAATCTGCAGTCAAACGTATGTTTAAGTATATATTTATGCTTTTAGAGCAATTTAGGCTGAATCACGGATTTCCAATGAACCTGTGTTGGATTATGTACACGTTTCAGTGCTTTGCAAATGATGACTTGATTTGATGCAGTGTTTAGCTAAAAGACATTTAGAGTTGTTGTCAAAATTGTGCGAAACAATGATTTGCCTTGAACACAGCAGTTACTGTAGATTGTGTTAAATGAAATAAGAAAAATTTTGCAGCATTTGCCAATGTATTTTTCCCATTTTTAGTTGCATTGCAGCTGTAAATTCCTTGTTTTTTTGCGGATGAAATAAAAATATGGATTTGGAAGTACTGGTAGTAAATATGTTTTTCTAATAATAATAATATAGTGCACAGCATAAATGAATACACACCTTTTGAAAATTAATTGTTTATCCATTCTTTAGTAAATATAAACAATATATTTCAGTGTATTTAAACAAAATAGTTTTATTAAATAGTTAGATTCATTAAAACAAGAGTGTGGTCACCTAAATCTTTAGGAATAGAAAGATAATACATTTAAATTCTAATGTGGTGCTAAACAAACTACACGATTTCAACAAATGGTATTTTTATTAATGTTTCTCTCGATTTTTCCTCTTTATTAACATTTTATTTAATATTTTTCCCAAACAAATTCATGGAAGTGTGCTGATTTTTGCATAATGAGCTTAAATGTATTTAGTTTTTATTTATTTCAATTTTTAAAATTAGATTAAGCTTTCCAGTACAAAGTTGGGGCTGAAAGGGCATACACTGCGTAAAACATATGCCAGAATAGTTGGCAGTTCATTACGCTGTGACGACCCCTGATAAATAACGGACTAAGCTGAAGGAAATTAATGAATTATATTAAAATAAAATATGCTTTTTAGCTCAATAAATCTTCCCTATTACTCAAATAGTCAAAATCAGTGGATATACATTACATGCTGATTTTTGCCACAATTTTCTTCTTACACCCAATATCCAAATGAATCGTGATTATGATAATTAGTGTCAAGCCTACCCGAGTCCTCCAATCTGATCTTTTTGCACGGGTTTTCGTCCGAGTCTTCATCTGACATCTCCATTTCCTCTTCTCTCCGTATTCCCATGATCTCTTCACTGTGAGCATTTCTCAGCTCCTAATGGAGCACAATGCAGAAATCAAACACACACGCACACACACACAAACACACATCTCATTACTGGCTTGTGTCCGAGACCTTGAATGATTAAAGATTACATTTTGCACACATTATCATTTCCTCAGCTTTGAATAATTCTACAAGGACACACTTTTATTCTTCCATTTGCTGTATAAATGTGGCAGTAGCATATGACAATCACACATACTGATGGACGTTTTTTTTTCCAGAATTTCTACTCTAAATTAACCTGGAAAATTTTGACAGGATGAAAAAAAAACAAAAACAGGGAATGATTTGGCAAGCACAGGTCCTGGTGATTGATTCTTTGACTTAGAAATACAACCTAGAGGGAAAACCGGGGCTCTGCCATGTCAGTGCTGTGCAATAGTGAAAGTTCATTTGTCTAGGTCTGAAAATGGAGCGTAAAAATCACATTACACAAACTTCCAAGCCCACTGATCCTCTGATAGCCATTATAGGGATCAGCACAAAGGACGTTTAATGCCACCACTGTGAAATCTTGCAGATCTGACTCTATAAAAGGGAGTACATTTGAGCTTTACTCTATCAGTGATTGAATACGTTTTATTCTAGCACTGCGCCGACTGATCTTTCATCGGATTCTTGAAAGCTGTAGTATCAGAGGAATACAAGTGGAGTTCTGGATTGTTGCTGATATCAAATTTCTCTCCAATTCACACAATATCACGTTACAGGCTTCCCACACCTTTTGACCACTGAATTTTCATTACTTTTCCAGTGGTGTTTCCAGTCATTGGAGAAAACCTGATAAGGTTTTTAAAATTCCTTTCATTCACAAAAAGCAATTTCCTGCCAAAACACAAGGGAAACTAAGGCTAGTTGTCACACTGGGACATTCTCACAAGGTCAAGGAAAAATAAGTAGTCCAAAACATTTTCCTTTCCAGTAGTGATTTTGTATTTTGGTTTAAAATACCTAATTCAAGGGTGCATTATATATTTATACAATAGTATAAGGATATATATTCATAAGAGATGTGGGTTCCAGTCCATCAGCATCTGTTCATCTCTTACTGTACAAACACTACTGACAACAAATTTGCCATGGACACTTATTCTGGAATCTACCGGTGGCTTTGATGTATGTTTCTATAGTGGTTAAACATAAGATAAACTTGTTTTGGATTTATCTAATGCCAATATTTGGTCTCAATCATCTATTATTTGTTCTAGAGTGAAGTATTTTAAAGTTTTATTGTGACAAAAATGTCACAATATGTCTTTTATGTCTCTCTCTAAGTCTTATTTCTTTTATTTTGGAAGAGATTAAAACCAGCATTGCCATATGATATACACAATACCTTTCAAACTAAAGTATTATGTTGAGATAAGAATGAATATAGAAATAAAAGGAATCAATCAATCACATAATGCATTGGTGCCACAGTTTATCTCCGTATAGAGTTGTAATTTAGTATTTGGTTTGATGTTGCCTTTTTTTTATAGGTTAATGCTGGAGAATTCCCAGATGCAGTAGAGTAATATAGACAGCAATATAGATAATTAACTTTGAACAAACACAAACATAAGCAAGTTTCTTTGTTTTGACATCTGTAAGACAAAATTCTCTATATAATACAATGGAAAATCTGAACTTGCACCATTACTAGTTCTGAATTGGAGAAATTTTTTGTTTCAAATAATAGATTTGCAGATGACAAATCTTCAACTGTATGATACTATCATGTCAATATGAACCAAATCTAAAGCCGCTTTTTCACTGCACATGACATTCGGACATGACTGTCAAAATACGCCCCCTTGTGGCAGTCGCACAGAATTTTCAGTTTTGTCAACACCATGGGGGAGAAGCTGGATTCTCGCGGATTCCATTTGTCCATTGTAGTTAAAACATGATTTTTAATATATCTTGTGTATATCTAATGGCCAGTTTTTTTGTTTTTTAAATGTATTATTTGTTATCAGGTGTATTATTTTGGCAGTATTATTTGCTACGTTTTATAATTGTCTTATGAATTAATTAATTTATTTACCCTAATGTACTCTGTCTTTGTTTACCAATCTGCTTATCTTTATTTCCTATTGTATACATCTTGTACTTTTACGCCCGTTGTAATAGTAATCTGATAATCAAAGACAGGTCTGTGTATAATAACCCATTTCACTTCACATTTAGATTTGTTTACATTTTCTTAAATCAAAAATATAAATTTATCATAATAATTAAAAGGCTATGCTTTATATAATTAAATAATTTTATTGTTAATGTACAGTTTTTCTGTGCATTTCGTCCAAATAACCTTGTTTTTTTCTGATCACAAAAAAAAAAAAAAAATCACGAAAAAAATACTATTTCTCATCTCGCACGCACTTGTCTGCTTAGACAACACTGGAATATATCACATCTGGTCAGCCGGTCATATACGGTCTAGTTCAAATAATTCAATGGATCCGCAGCTCAAATCGGCTCTGAATTTTCCGCATACGGAGAAGATCGGAACTCCACACAGCTCCTGGACTCCATTGGAAATTAATCACTTCCAGGCTGTTGCTTGTCGTTTGTCACACGACATTCGGACACTACTGTTGGAATATGCCCCCCTAGTGGCAGTCGCACAGAATTTTCAGTTTTGTCGCGCACCATGGGAGAGAAGCTGTATTCTCACGTTGTCTGAAATAAAGGAGTGCAAAAGCAAGAGCCTTTATTCCCCGTCCATTCACCATGGTTGAATGAATGAATGAATGAATGAATGAATGAATGAATGAATGAATGAATGAATGAATACTAGAAACTTATAGACCGCTTAAAAATTTGGAGGGAATGTAGATACAACATTAAAAATATATTTTTTATGAATAGAAATTTTTTTTTTTAATATAGACTTTCTTTCTGATTCAAAAAATAACAAAAAAAACCCCTACTATTTCTCATCTCGCGCACATGGATCTGCATAGATAACACTGGAATAGATCACATCTGGTCAACCGGTTGCATATGGACATAGATATATACACTAGATATTGCATACAGACCCTGAGCATGCACCAATAACGCCGCCACATTTGTGCAGTGCTTGCAGGGCAAATGTCATTCAACCACACTAGTCAAGACTAAAGCCATGTGAAGATGCTGGGCTTTAGCTCCGCATACGGGTGTAGTAACGAGCAAACAAAGATAATAAAGCACAAAGGCAGAACATTTCATAGGTACGATTTAGTTTTTTACGTTTTTGTATGTTACGAACTTTTGTGCAAAACAAGTATTGATGATAATACAGTCTCTTACTGCACCGACCATAAGTAGCACCAACTCGCACTAAATACTAGGCTTATGCTAGTTTTGCTGAATAAAATAAGTAAACAATGTAAATGAAATATGACTACTATATGCTGCGGTGCTAGAAACTTTTATTATTGTCGGCTAAATGAACGAGTCGTTCATAACGGAGATTCATTCACAAACGAATCACTCCCTCTGTTAGAATGTGAAGTGAAAGCAGGAGAGGGGGTGTGTTTCAGGACACAGATTAGATCAAATTTAACAGGGAGGGAGGATAATAAATTTCCATGCACACAAATTCATGCTCTTTGTCGGCAACGCCCGTGCGGTCACTTATCTATCGATGTAGAAAAGTGATGTAAAATAATAATTTTCGAAAAAAAATAAAAAATAAAAAATTGCATACTGATCACCAAGAAATCTTCCGATCATAGATGTATGCATAAATGTTTACATATCTTGGGCTCCAGGTGCCCAGTCCTCCACTATACCTTGGTCCCACATTCATTTCAAAGGAGCGCTACCCTGTACTAAAATGGCGGCTCTATAGACGCATTCCTTCCAATAGAGAACAGCAGCGTAGGCGACATCTAAAGTAAAAATCTATGGCATACGGTCTAGTCGCAGGAGTTCAAATATTTTAACGGATCTACAGCTCAAATCGGATCCGAATTTTTTTGCACACGGAGAGGATTGCAGCTCCTGGACTACTCTCCATTGGAAATTAATCACTTCCAGTCTGTTGGTTGTCGTCTGCAGTGGAACGGCGGCTTGAGAATTATGGCTGCTCCAAAGAAAAAAAAACAGTCCCTAATAAAGTGGCCTGTGTTTGTATATAAAGTAATTTTAGACCCTTTTGATAAATAATTTTGATCCAAATGTTGACTACTGTATGTTTACCAGCATATCAACTACATAATCTGCCCCTAGTTTTAAACCTAAACTATAAACCGTATATAAAGCATGTTGCATCATGTCTTATTATCTATATGTTTTCATAAGTTTCAAATAAATTAAGTTCAGGACAACCTCAAAGCACTATATTAAACTTAAAATAAAACAAATCTTCACAGTGGTGGCATCTTTACAGGCTTTCACATCTCACAGCACCAAAGTATGCGCCCCAACGCTGATGTCTTACCTCTTAGCGACTGTGAACTGAAATGGAATCCTTTCATAGACTTGACTTAAAGCAATTAATCAATACAGTCAGTGTATTTCTAGGATTAGGTTTCGGTCCTCACATCACTGCTCATGATATACACCCATGGAAAAAGTCAGATGGCTGAAGGAAAGACTGCAGCTGGAATCTATCACCGCTGAGGGTTTTTTCTTTTCCTTTTTTTTATTTCAAGGTTCATTGAGTATTCCGTTTGCGCTAACATGAATTTTGCATATTGGTGATGTTCCATATTATGAATATAGAAATTCCATAATGTGAATTCAGGGGGTTTATGTTGGATAGATTCACATTGTAGGTTAACCCACACCTCTGCTTTCCTTCCTCGTAGAGACCTAATTCAAATGGGATGAGTTATTAACAATTAATTCAGGCTAATCACTGATGAGCATCGTTATAATCCTGCCAGTATCTGTTGCCATGGCAGCAATGGAGGTTCTGTCTAGGTGGCAATTTCAAGGAGAGTTCTCTTGCACAAATAAGGAGCAGAGTCTAGAATCTTGCGTGTATTTGCTATGTGAGGGCCCTGTATAAAGCCTGTATAACGAAAAGCCACAAGATACACTGCCATATAAACAGCTGCTGTGTCAGTGTACCATGTAGAAAAAGGGGTCTCAAACTACTAATGATGCCCACTAGTCAGGTGGAGTTGAAGAGGAATTTGAACAAAGTCTTTTATAGTGATGAATGGTAAATATTTTTCCTATTAAATACAATATAGTGCCCCTATTATGCTATTTTAAGGCTGTTTTAGATCCAAGGTCAAAACGTACTTTTCAGCTCATTATTTAAAAGCTCTAAGATGGCTAGTTTGATTAGTTTTTCTAAAAATTTTATTTTTGCTAGCATACTCTGCTCTGATTGGTCCAATGTCTGTAATGATTCATCTATCTATATACAGATCACACTACATTTATTGAGTCACGGGTCTGACATTTTTTGGATCAGCAAAAAAGGGAGGAGACAAATGTCATTTGCTTTTTATTTATACAAAAATATTACTGCAAAAACCATTGGTTTAACAAACAGAACTTAGAACCTGTAATTTTAATCAAAATAAAAATCAAGAAAGAACCAGCTGAAAAAAGAAAAGTATTCAATCCGAAATATGATCTGTTGCTGATTGTGCCAAAAACATCTAACATCTTGTACAACATATCATATTTATTTTCAATGAATGATTCAACAATTCACACATAAAACTTCATGTTTCATTATACCGTAGGTGTATAATTTCTGAAAACCTATTCAGTGACAAGATTTTGATAGTTATTTGTCGCCAACTATTGGTTACACAATGTAATTGCTTTCACCAGCATCAAGTTCCATTAAACGGTGATTTTAATATTTACCATGAACATCAGTCTTTATATCTAAACTATAAACTGTTATCCCAGTACTTCTGTGCCATTTAATTGTTTATAACAATCTTGTTTATAACAATATTATGATTTATCGTTCATGTTATGAATTGATGTTTGAATTGAGATCACAATCTTTTAATGTTTAATCATGCAGCTTTACACTGAATGCATTAATGCAGGCTAAACAAACAGTGACAGAAAACACCTTTAATTAATAGCCTAAGGAAGCATTTAAGTAGGTCCCACCACAACTTTTTCCCTCATAATTATATTTTACGGGGAAACCTTTCATACACGTGATTTGAATGATGTGGGAGGCAATCACTCTGCAATTGTTATAAATGCTGGATTAACCTACAAGTTCAAAAAAGTTATTACTCCGCGAGTCATGTGCCCTCTGAACCATGAATTGTGATCCGTTACTCCTCTAATATATATATATATATATATATATATATATATATATATATATATATATATATATATATATATATATATACAGCTGTTCTATGTGGTTCTTGATATTCTGCAGATAACAGCACTTGTCCAGCCTCTTCACCTTTCACCCTTGTGTATTACTCCGCCCACATACAGCAACAAGCAGAGTACACTTTACAATTTGACAAATATTGCAGCTGTTGGACAACATAATGTGCTTTTGAGGCTTTTTTAGCCAAGATCGTAGTTATTTAGAAAGTAAAGTAAAAAAAATTGCAAATGCTAAGGATAGTGCCTATTTTAAATATTCAGCGCGTTGGTGGCCATTAGCCTGTCATACTGAGCAGAGCAAAGACGGTTGACGTTCTGCCAAAGGATGGCATCAGAGACCGCATAATAAGCCATTTGGGGAGAAAAACTCAGTAAATTTGAAAAACTACAACTGATCAAATCATTATAAAACAGGTAAGTCACATTCTAAGTCGATCTCTCTCTTTTGTATGTTGTAGTGCTGTTTTCATACCGTAGTAATCTGGTAATGTTTGCTTTGCTATGGCTTTTTCAGGGATTATTATTGTGATATCACGATTGCAATAGAGAAATACTGGGAAATCTCTGTAGATTGATGGCATTTCATGCCGTTCAGCCTTATAATCTTAAAATGTGAGCAAGATCTCCTGTTTTGTCATCACTTTTGATATTATTCATTCAAATACTATTCAAATACTAGCTCTAAAGTGACATTTGTGAAGTAGCAACAGCTTCTGCTGTTCTGAGGTCAGCTGCAGATGTGAATGAATAATGGAAGAAAGTAGTTCCTTGTACAAAAGGATTTTTGCGACTCTTAATCTTTGATTTTCTTTTTTATATACACGATTATGCTGTCAAACTGTTGTATAAATGCAATATCACACTCGTAGCAGTGCGATATGGCTGTATATCGTCACTGGAGGGGGGCACGGCCTGCGGCCTCGAGTCAACGGCCTAGCAGTGTTGATATACAGCCATATCACACTGCTACGCGTACATATATATATATATTACATTTAATTTATTCCTACAATGTATATTTAGTACAACTTTAAAAATTGTTCTGTGTTAATCGCAACAATGGTCTCTGATTATTATATATAGATTAATCGTAAATTTGAAATATAGGATCTAACTGCAGTTTTGAAACAAGAAATGTGTTAAAATCTAGCTTAAGGAAACAGTTCCTCTCATTTTAATATCTCATAATTTATTATTTTTAACTTGCCTAAAGTCAATAAGTGCAGATGTCACCCATTAGTTCCACTGTTACATACAGGTATTTTTGGTCACTTATTGATGTCCAGTGGTCTCCTGTGAGTGCAATGGAAGTAACTTCTGCAAACTGGCTCACTTTTTTTCTTCTTTTTTAGCTTTTTCAATGTCGTACAGTTCATGATTTCTTGTATCAATAGCTCATCTCGCTAGCCCAGAACGATGTTGATGGGTCTGCATTCTGTGGACATCCATTTAGTGATGAAATGAGTTCGCTTTGCATTTTTTTTTGCTGCGCTCATCCTGTGTCCTTTGATGTGTATGGCTGTTTGACGCTGTCTCTGGACTGGCATTTTGCTAACATCTGCAAAAATATGTTTGGCCTGAAGATGGTGCTTCAGTGGAGGGACAATTCACTACAATAAGTTTACGCAATATTGGTTTAATCCAATCTTCCAAATGGAATCTATTTTAATGATTCTTGACATTCAGCATATGCATCTTGTCTTGACCCTCCATATCATATTATCCATTGCACAGTGATATGGCTGAGATGATTGCAAAAAGATGTGGTCAAACCTTATCAAATGATTAAACTGTGTTAAAGAAATGTCAACATTTTCAGATTAATTGCATGTGTTAATATTTTAACACTGACAGCCGTGATATTTTGCCAGGTTTTTGTGATTTCTTATCTAGACACATTTTCTATCTATTTAATGTGTATTCAATAAAAACACAGACTCCCCAATTATTTAGGAAAGCCTATAAGATTCATACAATATAGCTCAGTTTTCAAACAGTTGCATGCTCGAGGGCCATTCTAGTGAAAAAAAAGGAAAAATTAAAAATTACATTCTCAATTACATTCTCAATGCATCCCATTTCAGAAGAATATCATATTAATTAATTACATGCTAATTAATTGATTTAATTAATTTATTGAAAGGCACTTTCTTTTTTCTTTTATTAACAATTGAATACATTGATATGACAAAATGTGCGCACCCACTTCTAAAATCAAGGAAAACACATTAACCTGAATTTTATTATGGCTATCATACATTTATACTGAAATGAAAATAAGGACTCTATATGGCCTATTTATCTTACGATCAAACATAACTTCAATCTAAGCATTTCTACACTGTAAAAATCGATTAGTTACTTTGCTGTAAAAGTGACAAGCTGACTTTTTTTTAAGCGAGTAAACTAACTTGGAACTGTTAAGTTGACTTAATTTTTCAAAATTATGCATATAGTTCAGTTATTTAATGTTAAGGCAACAGGTTTTAAAGTAAAGTCAACTAATTGTTTTTTTTTTGTATGAGTGACACTGTATGAGTCGTATGAGTAGAACGCTATACAGTATTGAAATATTTCACAAAAACACATGATTTTAATGTACTTAAGTATTAAAAGTTTTTTGATGAATGTTTATTTGTCAAGAAAATTGTATAACCAAAAGATGCCATACTCATATTATAATTAATGACAATTCAAATAAAATAATGCAAGTGAAATTGATAAAAAATCTACCATAGTACATGACGAAATAATTCAATATAAAGTGTGTAACTATGTTATGACAAATGTAAACAATATAAAAACGTGTAACAATTTAAGAAGAATCCCATGTAATCATATTAGTTTTATACAGTATCTGTTAAGTGCTATAGTAGCAGACATAAATGATCATTAACTTATTCATTTTACATTATGTATAGCTTTTAAATATAACCTACCTCATTCAGATTAGTTTATACATTCAGTGAATCATTTACTGGAGACTCACTGCGAATGAATCATTTGAATCAGTGAGTTGTTGACTTGAGAAATGATGTGCTCAGATTAGTCCAATTGACAAATTAATTGTTAAGTGTAATGTATGAACCGATTTAACCAGCAAAATTCTGCTTGTTCACCAATTAAACACTAGTATCATGCCTCTGAGAATGTGATGATTTCTCCCCTCCAAAATATATATTTTTTCCTGACCTATATTTAGAAAATGTAGTGGAGTAAGAAGTAAAATATTTAGTTTTGGAATATTTACTGAAGTAAAAGTAAATAATTCCTACAATATGAATACTCTGATAAAGTTAATCATTTTCTCAATTACAGTAGTGAAGTAAAAATCAAAAAAGTCCTGAATCACTGGATGCCTTTTCGTCTGATGGCTTTTTGTCTGAGGTCTTTTCGCCTGATGCCGACAGTACTTGTACAGAACCTGACAATTGATGTTGAGACCTTTAAAATTTTTGCCTGAGGTGTGATGCTGTTTCATCTAATGGCTGAAGCCTTTTAGTCTCAGGTGCAATGCCTTCTGAATAAATGGCAGAGGTCTGAGGATGTCCTAAAATGTAAGACGGTAAGAATCTAAAAAAAATCTGAGCCTGATGATAAAATATTGGAAGAACTTGCTGATAAACTCAAGGGTCCACTGCAGACTAAAACTTCTGTTTGGATTTTTACCCAGGTAAGTTCAAATTTACTTGGAGCAAACTTTGATTATTTTAGGCTCATAAAGGTGGCTTGGTATTGATTGGGCTTTGCCCACATGGTAACTTAAGCTACATGGCTAAACTGCAACACAAACCCAAACAAGACCAATTAGCTGTGAGTAATGTGAAATATATATCTAATGCAATACAGCCACTACCAGTGCCTGTGTATCTTTGCTAAAAATTAAAAACTTTTAGACTAAAATCATTTTTGAGTCAAATAGTTTTAAAATGTTTTGTTGTTAATGATATATTATATGAATTATAATTCTATTTTTTAATATTATATGTTCAACTAGTTTTGAATTAAAAGCCTCAAATCTACATTGAAATGTTGACATATAGATTTGTTTTAATGTATAAAGCTTTTCTTCAAATGAACGAACTTGTTCAATTTTATTTAATCATTTGCACTCATAAAATATTTGCTTTTAGGTCAGCAGCAGCGTTTATTTCTGCCTGGTAAATGTAATTCAAATTCATTCAATAATTTTCGGCGTAGTCCCTTTATTAATCTGGGGTCGCCACAGCAGAATGAACCATCAACTTATCCAGCATATGTTTTACGCAGCGGATGCCCTTCCAGCTGCAAGCCATCACTGGGAAATAAAATTCATTATATTATATCTATTAATCTTCAACAGAAAAATGCTGTGAGAAAAGACTCAAACTGACTTTTTCATGTGTCATGTGATTGGCTGTTTGCTGCACGTATCACACTCTCAGCTGCATGCAGTTCAGAGATAATCATAGACTCTGGATTAAACCCCAAATGAACAGAGAAAGTTTATATCAAGCGTTGAAAAACTCAGTTAACCAGGTTGATTTCATTTGGTTTTGTCAACCCAAAACTACTCTGCAATCCAGTTTGTTCAACTCATTTTGTGCACCAGGCCAACAGACTCAGAGTATGTTAATCCTGAATTGAGAGAAACTCTTAGAGTGAAGGTTATATGCATTCTTGTTTTGTCAAATTTGTTGAAGAAACTACGCAGTAACCTAGTTTATGCAATTTAATGCAATTACATCTGAAATCATTTTAAAATTACAGCCAATTCCCCACTTTTTCCAGTGAAAAGTCTGTAAACGTCACACATTACATTACTTATTTTTTATTATACTTAGTTTAAATATTATACAAGTTTAAAGTTAAAATACTGAGTTGGTTGAACCTCCTTACTAAAACAGGCTCCAGACATTTCTCGGTGGTGTGTTTAGATAATAACAACCAATCAGCCTATAAGCCAATAAGCCAATAAGTATTTGTCTTTACAATTAATACTTCTTTTCAACACGATGTTGACAAGACAAAACAACTTATAGATCAATTAGATTTTTAAGTAGGTTTTCTATTTGGTGGGCAGCCAATAAAAATCATAGGTGGGATTATTATGCAATTTTGCTACAAATCTACACAGATCAGTTGCAGATATGAAACTGAAAAAATTACATTTGATGCTTGTTCAAACTACTTATTTAAAATGAGCTGAAACGTCACAATTCTTGAGTTTTGTTTTAGGACAACTTAATTGTTTGATGTTCAATCTACTTAAATTTGTAAAAACTAATATGCTAACTTAATTCCTTCATGTTGTCCCAACACAAATTGATGTTTTACAGTGTTTTGACTTACTGTTAGGACACAGGGAACTTATTTCTTGTGTACTTTGACATTTACACCTTTTGCATTCACAATTAGAATCATTACACGCTGAAAGAATGTATATTTTTGGAAAAAAAAAAAAAACATAATAGGGGCACCTCAAGGCCAAACTATTACAGAAAACACTAAAAACACAAATTTTCCAATGGCATAGTTTGAAACCCCTGATGTACTGTGGAGTGAGCATGATAAAAGTGGAGAAGAAATACCAACCTCACACTGTTTTCGCCAAATGTCTATGTTCTTGCGCTGCGCTTTTGAGAAATGGTCCCATGCCTTTTGCCTGGTGGCAGCGGTGAACACAGCCGTAATCTGCTCAACTTTGGTGGGTAAGGAAGTCAGACAAGACAAGCCATTTATGTAGAGCTCAGCATCAGCGCCAGCTAGAATCAGACGCATCAGGAGCCCCGCAAACCTTCTCCGAGAGGCCCCTGATAGTGTCTGTTGTACTTACATCTCATTAGCTGCTGTTTCAGTTCCTTAGGACTGAGGAAGGCAACAGTCTACAATGAGGGATCTGCTAGTCGTACTAATAAAGTACTGAGTGTTTGATGTCAAACATTTATTGAGGATTTAGCTCAAAATATGCACTTCTCTAGTTTTGGAAATTAGATTTGCTTTAGGATTGTTGGATTGGACCATTTGTAAACTGTTGCCTGCTATTTATTCATTTGACCAAGTCTACTGTTTGTTTAGCAAACAATCATCTTCTTTACTATAAGTGGCATAATTATCAAATACATTTTAATCATGCACACATGGTGTTGAAAATGTCTAACTTCTGTCTGGCTGCCAATTTCACGTTATCATTCAAGCAAATTACACAATTGACTCTTTGTTTGAATCAACACATTCTCACTCTCGACTCATCAGATATTGACAATCAGTCAGGACACCTTCTCGTCCCACTTTAACGTTTGGGGTACCCTTCTGTTGATGTTTTAAAACGCACATATTCCTTTGTTGCTTTAAATGAGAAACCTTTGGTGTTGATATGCTGACATGAAATGGATCTGCAATTTTATAGCTATGATTAAATGCCATTTTGTGTTACATTTTTGCCACTTTTGGGGTGTGAGATCTGCAGTAAACAGTCAAAACTATTTAGTTTACATTACAAACATGCTTATGAGCAAGTAATTCAGCTCCTAGCACTAGACCTAATCATTAGTCAATATAAAACACCGAATATAACAGGCAGATACAACTACAGTTGCAATTTAACAAAAAAATTTAATAATGTAAAATGTCAATTTCTAAGAGCAAATTTATTTCTTTTATTTGATGCAATTACAGTCTCTGTCACAAATTCAAATACTGCAGCCGGAAAACTTATCTTACATCAGCTTTAGCTCTCAAATGCTATTGGCTCCCTAAGTGTTTTGTGACCGATTGTGTCAAATGACTCACAAATGAATCACATCTCACTAATGTGCTCTATTTAAATCAGTTGATATCGGATAGCTGGCTCATTTTCAACTATTACAACATTGTAAATTACATCACATAAAGACATCGCATGACTTCAGAGGACTTGAAATACAACATGACTTGTTTGCCTGCAAATGGCACTTTTATTTGCCTGCTGTCTATTTATGTTCTTCAGAAATGAGTAGATGGGGGTTTAGGTGCTCCAAAACAATTCTGTAAGTATGCATGTTTCTGTCATGACAACTTTCAGAGCGATTTAGTATGGTAATATATATGTATATGGCATATACACACACATACATATATATATATATATATATATATATATATATATATATATATATATATATATATATATATATATATATATATATATATATATATATATATATATATATATATATATATATATATATATATATATATATATATATATATATATATACATCCATTTTCTTTTCGGCTTAGTCCCTTTATTAATCTGGGGTCGCCACAGCGGAATGAACCGTCAACTTATCCAGCATATGTTTTACACAACAGATACCCTTCCAGCTGCAACCCATCTCTGGGAAACATCCATACACATTCATTCACACTCATACACAACGGACAATTTAGCCTACCCAATTCAACTGTACCGCATGTCTTGGACTGTGGGGAAACCGGGGCACCCGGAGGAAACCTTCGCGAACGCAGGGAGAACATGCAAACTCCACACAGAAACGCAAACAGACCCAGCCGAGGCTCGAACCAGCGACTTTCTTGCTATGAGGCGACAGCACTACCTACTGCGCCACTGCGTCGCCACTTCAAATATGTATAATAGTTGAAGTCTGAATTATTTAACCCCCTGAATTATTATATTTTTAATAACTAATTTCTAATAATTGATTTATTTTATCTTTGCCATGATGACAGTAAATAATATTTCACTAGATATTTTTCAAGACACTTCTATACAGCTTAAAGTGACATTGAAAGGCTTAACTAGGTTAATTAAGCTAACTAGGCAGGATAGGGTAATTAGGCAAGTTATTATATAATGATGGTTTGTTATGTAGACTATCAAAAAAAAAAGCTTAACGGGGCTAATAACTTTGACCTTAAAATGTTTTTTTTTAATAATTCAAAACTGCTTTTATTCTAGACAAACTAAAACAAGTAAGATATTTTTTCAGAAGAAAAAATGTAATCAGACATGCTGTGAAATTTTTCTTGCTCTGTTAAACTTAATTTGGGAAATATTTAAAAAAAGAAATTCAAAGGGGGTTTAATACTTCTAATTTCAAATGTATATATATATATATATATATATATATATATATATATATATATATATATATATATATATATATATATATATATATATATATATATATATATATATATATATATATATAAAACCCCTGTTGCAGACCTAAACACAGGTGGAGCTGGGGTGCAGGAGGGCCTCCGAAAAATCCACCGTAACATTACTGAGTAGAGGAACACGAGCATTTAAAATTTTGAGGAACAAGCTCATTGGCTGTTGAAGTGACAGCTACCAATCTCCTGTACCATGCATTTAATAATGTTGGAGCAGATTAGGTGAGCTATCAGCATACATGCAAACCGTTTAATGTGATTCATAATATGAATGACCAAAAGCATTGAAGGATCCAGAAAGTCATAAAATTATGCAACTGGGGTACCCAGAGCGTCACAAAGCAATGAGAAGGCGTCCAGAACAAGCTCAATATGTGACAAGTTGAGAATGAGAATGTAGTATCACCTGTCAAGGCCACAAAAAAAGATGAGTGAATCTGACGTTGGCCTACCTTTAAGTTAAGTTGAACATCTCCACATCTGCTCTATGGTCAGAGTGCTTCCACTGAGACTGTACTTACCCAGGGCTCTTCTATGGGCTTTGGTTATAGTCTCAATGCTGTCTGAGCATACCTCACATCTTCTAGTGTACATTTAGATAATGTATATCTGCAGTGAATTGTGTGAAGGACACACTTTGGCTTTGTTCCAAGACTACCGAGCTGCCTCGCTGTCTATAAATGTCTACTGAAAGCTGCTGCCTTCTAAACAGCACTCATAGTCAATTTAAACCTTAACAATTACACTCAATTAACATTAGCCTTTTGATAAGCTAACAGCAACATAAAAAAGATATCAATTGTTGTGCATCCCGTTTCTGATTGTCAATAACTGGCATTCACCAACATCCATGACTATTCTGTGCACTATTTTAGAACACAATACGATATCTCTGATTTCCTTTGTACAGTAGTTTGTAGAAATACAACAACCACCATTTTGAGTATTTATCAATGGTAGTGATATCACCTCATTGGTAATATTACTGCACTATTGTTGACCTGTTTGTTGTGTACATTGTACATGGAATGTGATTTTAGTAAGAGAGATAATATACAGGTAATATGCTAATTTGTGACTCTGGACCACGAGACATCATAACATCTTATGTTAGACAAGTATAGTCAAAAATAGATTGTAACAGTCAACATTATAGATTTTTCTTTCATCCCCAAACTCATTAGAATATTAGATAAAGATCATCTACCATGAAGATATTTTGTACGTTTGCTTCTGTAAATATATTAAAACTAGTATTGTGTATTGCTAAGAATCTGGACAACTTTAAATGTGATTTTCTCAATATATAGAATTATTTAGTTTTGACATCAGATTCCAGATTTTAATAAATAAAAAATATTTACAGATGAAGTCAGTATTATTAGCCCTTCTGAATTATTATCCCCCTTTTATATTTTTCTGCCAATTTCTGTTTAATGGAAAAAAGTTTTTTTTCAACACATTTTAATAACATTTTAAAACACGTTTTAATAACTCATTTCTAAAAAAAAAACTGATTTATTTTATCTTTGCCATGATGACAGTACATAATATTTTACTGGATGTTTTTCAAGATACTAGTATTCAGCTTAAAGTGTAATTTAAAGGCTTAAAGGGGTGATCCAGAGTGTATTTTTAAGGCTTTGTTGTGTTTATGGTGTGCTAAGCAATGTGTGCTCATGCTTCATTTGTAAAAAAAATCACATTATTTTTTTCATATAGCTTACTTTATTTCTATACAGCTACTCAGCTAACATGAAAATGACTGTCATATTTCCTAGTTCTTCCGAAGGCCTGCCCTAAAGAGGCTCTGATTGGTCAGCTAGCGTAATGTGCTGTGATTCGCAGATCAAGTCACCAAGAACTCTACTAGCATGCACTTTGCCGTTGTGTAAATACTGTCAGTCAGTGTAGCCGTATCAGTTTGAGTCTGAATCAGACAGAAATTGGGCTGCGCGGGGTGTATGCACGTAACCTGAAGGGTTTCTGACATCATTGACCCGGATGTATTTTTTGTAGTCCCCAAAACTTTGTTCGCTGTAGGCTTTGCTAAGCTAACTTTGTAAAAGCCAATGTTTCCCTTTGCATTGAACTTTGAATGTTTTACATTCAGAGATGTTGTTTATGTTCACACAGTTACATTACACATCAACTAAAGTTTAAAATATGATATTGTAGTGGACCACCGCTTTAACTAGTTTCATTAACTAGGCAGGTTAGGCTAGTTATTGTATAATGATGGTTTGTTCTGTAGACTAGCGAAAAACAATTTAGCTTAAGGGGGCTAATAATTTTGTAATTATAGAATTATATAATTTTTTAAATTTATAATAATTTTTTCATAATATTTAAAAAAGAACAAAATTCAAAGGAAGGCGAATAATTTTGACTTCAACTGTATATCTCTGCCAAATACTGTATTTATTTATTCAGCTGTTAGATTATACACAGGGGCGCTGCTAGAACGTTTCTAAGGGCCCACGCCATTTTGGGGCATCCAGAGCCACTTTTAGGGGCCCACCAGATGCCCAAACACGCCTCCCCGGGTCTTCACTTTCATCTGTAAAGCCCTACATGGTAATGTATGCTGTTTGTTCAAAATACTTATTCAAAATGAGCTAAAACAACACAATTCTTAAGATTTTTGAGGGGAAACTTATCATTCTTTTATGATGAATTCACTTAAATTTGTAAAAAAAAAAAATCGAAAAACAAATCGATTGTGTGGAACTCAGCAGTTTTTACAGTGTATAAAATGGTTCCCTACATAACCAAGACTTCTTAAATTACGTTTGTCTTAGGTTTTATGCATATTTTAAGTCTGTATGACTATCTTGGAGTTTCCATCATATTTTATATGATAAAATGTGTATAAAACATGGATGGAAACTATGTTGTTGATCACCATGAATGTAAAATCTGGATGGCGGAAGTTGCATGGATTCCATTTTGGAATGACTCAACCAATTATAGAATTGACACAACATATGTTTGGTTCTTTAAGTTTGTAGTGGTTTTTATAATGCATAGAAAAGTCACATGTGATGCCTTTAAATTGCTATGTATATCGACAACTTGCTAGGTTTTGGAACAGAGCCTGTGTCTTGCTCGCTACATTTTAGGTCATGTAACGTAGTGTAGTTCTGGACAAACATAAATACACTCCTACTGGGACTAAAGTCATCTCAAGATAAGCGAGTAAAGTCCAACAATTAGATCAGAGACTGAGCCCACTTAAGGATGGCTATATCATCTCGCTCGGCACAAAGGATGTGCCGTTGTCATGGCAACACAGGATGAGAATCTGATAGTAGGCAATTGGTAGAGAAACAGTAAAAGCTGGAAGGTTTCTTACATTGTGTGAGGATGGCAAGCAGGGAATTCTTAAAGTGTTCTTTGGCCAGCTCCATCTCCTCTTCGTGCTGCGCTTTCTCGTTCATTAGGCGCCGCACGTGGCTGTTGGCCGACTGGATCATGGAGTAGAAATGATTCGCTGAGCGCCGGTTCACCTCGCCTCTCTCGATCCACGTGAAGAGCACAGCGGTTGCCTCGCTGAACTTGTTGTCATCTGAAAAATTAGGAAAACTGTATCAATGTCTTCAATGAATTGCTGTTATACTCTTAATTTGTTGGTTAGACACACTCAATGAAGTGTTTTATGTTTATTTACAGTTGTGAATTGCATTATGGGAGTTTTATCTCTGCACTGTCCACTTTTGATGTTGAATATTCAACACTGCAGATTAACAAAGTGACTTTTATTGGGATTTTTGTAGTTTTATACAAGATGTTGTTTAAGAAATAATATAGGGAGAATTAAGTCTCAGACTCAACTTTATTATCCTGTTTAGGGAAACTAAAATGGCAGCAAGGTGCCATAACACAGGCAAAGTTTCATGTACACGTTACCAAAATATTACTACAAAACACACAATACATCATCTTTTAGATCAGTGTTTCTCAACCACATTCCTGGAGAACAACCAGCACTGCATGTTTTGGATGTCTCCTTTGTCTGTCACACCCATTACATTATTCAGTCTCTGCTTATGAGCTGAAGTTCTGAATCGGGTGTGTTTGGTTAAGGAGACATGGAAAATTTGCAGAGCTCGTCGTCCTCCATAAATGTGGTTGAAAAGCACTGTTTTAGATGCCTCTCCCTCCCCGCTGGACTCATTTAATGACCAAATGGTCACCATTGTAAAAGAATGTCTAATTCTGTTTGTCCTGCAAATAGGAAATCTAAAACGACGTCCTGATGACAGCAGCTGAAACATAGAATACAATGGGTGATCCGGGGTGCATAAGATACCCTGAGCTCTCTTTAAAACATAATCCGGTAAATTACCATTGTACCAGTTTGGTTAAAAATGATGATCTTGCCTGCCACCTTCACAAGGCTACTACTTATTTGACAGAATCAGATTACTGTACCAAGCTACAATGCAGAAAGATAAAACAGATTCAACAAATTGTTTATAAAACAGTGTCATCATAGAGGTACAAACCCGAAACGATCTAAGTTTCCTCAGAAAACTGCCTTTGATGAACTTTTTTATACAGCCTGGGTGTTAGGTTGGAATGTCAACATGCTGTTGATAACAACTCCTAGATATTTATGTGTGTCAAGAATTTCAATGTCTTAAACCTTTAATAGTAGTTATGTTGGGGATAAGAGAAGCCTTCCTGTAATCTTTCACCATGTCTTTTGTTTTATTTAAATTCAATTGGGGAGAAAATCTATCACACCAGGAAGTTCTTCTACAACAGGACCATGCCACAGCTGACGTCAATTACAATCAGTGTTGTATGAAGTCGGCGCTCGTGTCACGCCGAGGCATCCTTTCTAGCTGAAAGAGCGTTTTATGGCTAACAGTTAAGGGGCAATTGTTGTGATGAAGGAACGGGGGGGATAGGTGATGTCACCTTTTCCATCCGACTGCTCCTTCACTGCCGTGAAATCCTGGGTGAATTCACAGATGGTGTTGCCGAACAGGCCAGGCTGGGATATGGGTGTGTTAAGAAAGCGAACTTTGTCAATATCGCGCATATCTGGATAAAAGTAAATATTCTCTTCATTGATCAAACCTGAGCAATTGCCTAGATAACAACAAAATATAAAAAAAATTAATAGTGACATGATCAAATAACTTTTTTAAAAGCAAAATATTAATGAAAGGCTGCAAGGTGGCGCAGTGGGTAGTACATTCACCTCACAGCAAGAAGGTTGTTGGTTCGAGCCTCGGCTGGGTCAGTAAGCGTTTCTGTGTGGAGTTTGCATGTTCTCAACATGTTCGTGTGGGTTTCCACCGGGTGCTCCAGTTTCCCTCGCAGTCCAAACACATGCAGTACAGGTGAATTGGGTAGGCTAAATTGTCTGTAGTTTAGGTGTGTGAATTGATGTTTCCCAGTGATGGGTTGCAGCGGGAAGAGCATCCGCTGCGTAAAACATATGCTGGATAAGTTGGCGGTTCATTCCGCTGTGGCGACCCCAGATTAATAAAGGGACTAAGCCGAAAAGAAAAGAAATGAATGAATGAATGAATGAATATTAATGAAGTAATGCTCCGTGGTGATTTAATGCATAATTTTAAAATGTAACAACATTTAGTAGAAGAAGAAAAGAGACAAGTAGACTTTGCATTTAAAAGCCAAGGTGAATAAACCCTTTGTAACTTGGAACTGTTAAGTCAACTTAACTTAATTTTTCTATTTATGGACATAGATCATTTACTCAACTTTAAAGCAACAAGTTTACTCACTTTTTTAGAGAAAAGTCTAAAAATCGCATTTTAATGTCTCGTTTTAAACATGAATACAAAATAAGTGAGCTTAATTGAGTTATGTTTAATCCACTTACATTTGTAAAAACAATTGAGTTAACTTAATCATATTGTGTTGGGACAATATGAAGGAATTGTGTGGAACCCAGAATTACTTACATTGTTTGCAGCTACCGACTTCTAACTCCAAAAGACCTTAGCAACCTAGACTTTTAAAAAGTTCTTTCCTCAAACTCCGAAACACCTACACCCTTCACACTTCAAGATCTCTTCCAAGTTTATACAACATTCATAACTTGCAATCTTTGAATCTTTGTTCAAACTGCTCAAAGATTCAAACAACACAAGACTTTCAAGAGCTTCAGAAAACAAAACCTTACCACACTTTCAGACTGCAATTCCTGGAGCTCAAACAGCATGATACTAACAATGTTGAGATCATGGGTTCAAACCCAAGCAATGCATTCACTGATAAAATAAAGGTTAAGTAAAAAATTACAGAATTTTCCTTAATAAACATTCTTTTTTTAATTCATGAGATAGAAATTTGAGCTAATTATACTTAAATTTCAGAATTACATGCAGCATTCCCACTCAAAAAAAATACTATAGTAATTTGTGTCAAATTCCAAGGTGTGTTTTTGAACCATACTGTAGTAAACATTGAACATTATAGTTTTAACACTTTTATGAATAATGCAGTATTGACTATTGTTAATTGTAATAAATACTGTAGCATACTTTAGTTTTTAATATAGTAAACTGTGGTGTATTGTAGTATTTTGTAGTCGCTTTTTTATTTCTTAAACAACCATGTCATGGCCTACATGAAATCTACGCATGCTAAAATCTACAAAAATGTGTGTAAATATAGAAGAATTATCAACCTACATCACACATGACGTCACACGGGTTCCCGGTTGCAAAAGAGACTGGTTGCAATAGCAAACATGATGTGTTGTGCGGTAGGATGCCAAATTTAAAAGTCCAAAAATATAACACTTAACTTTTACCATACACCACACTGTTTTTAATGCCAACTGCAGATGTCTTTGGCTAAAAGGGAGCTGAATGGAGTGAGGACCTAATTAAAAATGCTCGACTCTGCTGTTCTCATTTTTATATCAGGTAAGTTCACGCTATGCTGAATCATACACATTACTTGTTTTTGATTGCAGCAATGATTTCAGCAAAAACAGTTACATATGGTTAATCAAACTGCGGACACTGAATGCTAAGAATGAAACGTGAAAGTGTCAGTTATTAAGGTAAAGTTGGTTTTATATTCACACAATCATTCAGTAAAAACTTGTGACACACTCCCTATATTGTTTTCCATGGCACTTTAAATATTTGGTCTGAAATAACCTGCAAGTGTGACTTGAAAACAACATTAACACTGTTTATTTGGTTGTGAACAATGTTGTACTTTGATAGTCCTTGGCTGCTAATATAATTTCGCTATTTAGAGTTTGCAAATAAAACTTTTATGAAATTATATTATTTTGGAGAAAGTCCGAATGTTCGAATATAAAACCAACTTTACCTTTATGTGTAAGATCACATATCCTGCCATATAGGTGTAGTTCTCTGTCAGAATGCTGCCACTTTGCTTGTTGATGATTACCCAGGCCTTGTATAGTTTTGACTTCTTTCCTTGTCTTTGGCTGGGTAGAACCTCAGTTTTTAGCACTACAAAGTTTTGAATCTGGTGATCATGGAACATTATTTCTTGCACATCACTTGGAGCTTCAATGATATTTATATGTGGGGCTGGATGCTTGGCCATTTCGTCTCATCCAATATACATTGGGAGGGTGCTCTCTCATATGGACCTGTCAGACGAATGCCGCTCACTTTAACGTAAATTTTGCTGAACCACTGTGCTTATCACTATAGGTGACAAGCTGTTATAATACACTGAAAGCATTATGTAAATAATATATAATATGTAATTAATATAACTTATTTCTAAAACAACAACAAACTCTGTACCGCATTGGATGTCATTTCCTCGCTGTAAATGCTAGTGCTCCTGTTTTTTTTTAAGCCACCTTGCTGCACGCGCATCTTGAATGTTTACAAACATGGTAGTTTGTCTATATTTTTATTAGGGATGTCCAGATCCGATCACGTGATCCGAAATCGGGCCTGATCACGTGGCTTCAGACTCGATCAGAATCGGGCATTACCTCCCGATCAGGACTCGAATATACGAGTATATACGAATATACATATGCAGATGCGGACTATTCGGTAAGAGTGCATTTCTGTTGAGCGCATGACCAATCATAGGTGTTTAACAACTCTTGACAACGCACATAAAGCAAGTGGGTTAATATTTACATTTGTTTATTTGCTTTAAATGCTCATGTTGTTCTCTGCATGTACTTGAGTTTGTTTGATGCATTCAAAAAAAAAATTTTCTTTGAGCAGGTCAAATTAAAGGTACAGTTCATATATATGACTGCTGTATTAAAGGACAATATTGTGTTACAAATACATATAAAATGCATTTTAAAATTATAAATTTGAATACAAGAACTGTGGTGCTGTGAAGTTAAATAAAATTGTGTATGAAAAAAAATTGTCAATGCAGTAAATATTAATTTACACTGACGAAGGGCAGAGAGTTGCTGAATACTGAGAGAATACTGAGACTTTCTACAGCTCCCTTTCTTCATGTGTTCAATACTGTTTTCTTGTGTCATTTTATTTTATTACGCATAACTAAATTTATAAACTATTTATATTTGTTTTCTTTTTATACGTGGATTTCTTTGGTTGTTACCAACATTCTGTGAAAATTTCAACAACTTTTCTGTCAAAAAGTCAACAACATCTTTAGGAATATGTTTTCTGAGAAAAATGGTGACGTGTTCAATACTTATTTCCCCTGCTGTATCTGCATTTTTTGTTACAAAATAATTCTTCACAGAAAAAGCAAAACTCCACAGATTCTGTCTGGCCCTGTACACAACCCACATTCATATTCTAGGATGAAAATACAAGGATTAATCAAGCTCAAACTGTCAGAAAATGCTTCATTTTCACAACTAAACATTTGCTGTCAAATGTCTCGGTCATAAACGTGGGAGGGGTTGCTTATATACAGCCTCGATTGCATCAGCAATGCTGCCCAGAGATTGGCTGTAAAAAGTCCTGTGGATCCGTTTCCGACAGCCTAGAATACTTAGTGTGAGCTTTAAAATATTTAACTATGTTTACTGTATTTCAGATTGTAGTCCACTCATACAGTATCAAATTTTCAATATACGGGATCATTTTCAAGGCATTACACAAACACTGAGAGTTCCGCCAATCCATCACAGTCTTCGACAGTCACATACATTCATAACGTCACGTCTCTCATGTTTTCATTTGAGAGCGGGCTCCTGGCTGACAGCTGTTTTCTCCTGTGACTTGATTACAGCCAGTGGTGATGGTTAAGCTGTGTTGGCTGCAGTGTTTTCCGTGCTTGTTTCTCAGGAGAGACTTGCTTTCATTTCAATGATGGGGACTTGACTGCAGCCTCCACCTCATCAGCAATCACAGCACTTCCCATGTCAAGCACTACCCATTCTCCTTGCGCAGAGCTTCCCGAGCGCTGTCTGTATTGTTCATCCTGGTGTTTATCGAGCCCAGGAGGCAGCAGACAAAACATCTCAGATGGGGTTTCCATCTTCTGGTGTCTGGCACAGTTCTGTTCATGCCTGACATTCAGTTACGTCTCTGGCAGAAGCTCTGTTTTGAACTTAAGCCTTTCTGATTATGGGATATATGCATACGAACTATTAATTTCAGCCAGCCAGCTTCAGCGATTACGGTGAACTGTCTTTTTATTATAAATTTGCCATGTTTAAGGTTTTATTAGTTTTAAAAATCAGTGATCTTAACTGCCTGATAGATATATGATATAAAGTGGGTCTCAGACCGGGCAAGAAGCACTGCATTTAATTCCATTTCCCCCTGCAATGTCTTTAAAATATGTCAGTTTATTTTACCCCAATATTTTCAATGGAGTTTCTGCGCTTGCCTGCTGATCCTGACTGCGCTAGAAAATAAATGATATTTCACCTAATTTTTTGCTTGAACAACTAAACAAACGCTTAAGTCTATTTAACTGAATGTTTTTTGATTACATTATAACATCGATGTTGTAAAAGGAACTGTATGAAATTGAGAGTAGTCGCATTAAGCATTCACTAGAAGTTTATCACTGGCTGAAAAACACTAGCTGTACAAATACCCATTTGGGTATAGACAAATAGTGGCTAAATAAGGGAGCTCTAAATGTCTCTTTTTTTGTGTGTTTGGGAATGTTTTGGAGTGTTCTTTTTGCTGTGCTCTTTTTATTACTAATATTATTATTATTATTGTTATTATTATTATTATTATTATTATTATTATTCATTCATTCATTAATTCATTCATTTATTCATTATTCATTTTCTTTTTGGGCTTAGTCCCTTTATTAATCCGGGGTCGCCACAGCGGAATAAACGCCAACTTATCCAGTACGTTTTTACGCAGCGGATGCCCTTCCAGTCGCAACCCATCTCTGGGAAACATCCACACACTCATTCATTCACACTCATACACTACAGACAATTTAGCCAACCTAATTCACCTGTACTGCATGTCTTTGAACTGTGGGAGAAACTCGAATGCAGGGAGAACATGCAAACTCCACACAGAAACGCCAACTGACCCAGCCGAGGCTCGAACCAGCAACTTTTTTAATATGAGGCGCCAGCACTACCTACTGCACCACTGCGTCGCCCCATATTATTATTAATATTATTATTACAGTTTTTATTATATTGTTTTTATTAGAAGGTCAGATTAGTTTGTTGGCAATATATTATTATTATTATTATTATTATTATTATTATATTTAAGTATATGAATATACTCATATAATGAATATTAAAATAATTAAATATTGAAAATATAAAAATGTATTTATTATTGAATTATTGAAATGCTTTGAACTGTTTTTAAGGTTTATTTTTTTAATTCAATAAAATAAATAAATAAATAAATAAATAAATAAATAAATTTTTAAAAAGTGCATATGTAGTAACAATATTAGTTTACTAAGTAATCTTCAATGTGTCTGGTTAAAAATAAAATAAAAAGTCTATTATATGCATTTACAACATATTAGTTCAAAACATGATTCATAAATACACAAATCCAACTCGTAAACTCAGAACACGATTCATAAATACACAAATCCAACTCGTAAACTCAGAACATGATTCAAAATTAAACAAATCCAATTATTTGGCAAAATTATGTGACTTTTACTTGTGAATTCACAATTTCTGTGCTGTATTTATGAAATGGATTTTGTAAATGTGAATTGTGCTGTACATGTATGAATTTTATTTTGTGAATGTATTATCTTTGAGACTGATTTGGCTCCATATTAAACAGGCAGTGTGGATGATGTAATGTCTAAAAATTGAGGTTTCAAAAAAAGAAAGAATCAAAAATGCAGATTTATCTATCTCTCACTCTTATATATAAGAATTTTTAGTTTATTTTTGGTCAAAAATGTTCAGTATTTAATCACTTTGTGTAAGACAGCAGATTTAAAAAACTCTTTTAAATTGAAAAACACTATTTCCCTCATGCTCAAATCTGCCCATCCTTCAGCTCTTTATTTCAAATGAATTCTATCCATTGCAGCTTTCTGTCTCTTGCATTTAGAAACACTTTAATGCTATTCATTCAAATGGCCTCGGCTTAATGCTCTCTGGCAAGTAAATGCTCATTGCCACATTATGCTTTCATGGAAAAATTAATATGAGCGATGTTTAAAACATAGCTAATTTCCGGACCATAACTGACACTGACTGAATTGGCAGTAACGGAGCGAGTTACATAGTGTTTGAGTTACGGAGAGGTCGCACCACTGAGTTTTGACAGATTGTGTGGAGATTTCACATTTGCATTTTTTGTGAAGGCTCTCATTAGATGTGAGATTGGCAGAGCAGGCTCATTTGACGATGGAAATTATTTTTATTCCCGTCAGATGGCATTTTTGCCCGAGGGTTGGGAGAATTCAATTTCCTTTAATTAGCTGGGAAGTTTGAGTGCCACCTTAATAACACACCTGCTCTTGATCTCAAACGCCCAGAGTCCTCCGGGTCTCTTACCAGCTGCATGCGGGGAATTACATTTATTTAATTGAAAAAACAGGGCTAAAATGGGTATCGAACAGAAAATTTTAAAATAAAGCACTTGGATATACATGCGATGGAGTTTTGGCTTAACTGATACATCATGAGTGAAGAGTAAACAAAGTTTTTTTACTTTGTAAAAAATCTTTACACTCCTAAGCATTTTTATTCCACTTTGTTATATGAATGTATGATGAGTAAAAGGTCAGTAAAGTACTGTTGCTTTTAAAGTGATTAATTGATCTTACTTAAAAGAAGTAAGTAAATCTGTTGCTTTAAAATTATTGGATAAATGGACTGTGGATAATTGTAAAAAGTTAGGTCAACTTAACAGTTTTAAGTTACAATGCATTTAGATTTACTCATTTTACTCATTCAAGTAAAGTAACTAATTGCTTTTTAGTGGAGCTCTTACTGATTCAAATGATCTATTCAAGTCTTCATTTAACAACTCAATGATCCAAATGATTCATTTAACTCTCCACTTTACAACCGAAAGCTTTTCAAATCTAAAGTTTAGAACTGATTCAGTTTACCTATTCAAGCTTTTAATTAACAACTCAATTATTTAAATAATAATCCATTCAAGTCTTCATTTAACAACTCAATGATTTAAATGATTTAAGTCTCCAGTTGCCAACTCATTGATTAAAATTATTCATTCAATTTTGCACTTTACAACTGAAAGATTCAAATGATCCTTTCAAGTCTCTAGCTGACAACTCATTGATTCAAATGAGTCAGTCAAGTCTTTATTTAACAACTCAATGATTCAAATGATATAATTAAGTATCCAGTTTACAACTTATTAATTCAAATGAACCATTCAAGTCTCCAGTTGACAACTCAATGATTCAAATTATCCATTTAAGTCTCCAGTTGACAACTCATTGATTTAAATGATTTATTTAATGCTCCACTTTACAATTCACTGATTCAAATGATCCATTCAAGTCTTTGTTTAACAACTCAATGATCCAAATTATTTATACAAGCCTCCAGCTGACAACTTATTAATTCAAATGATTCATCCAAGGCTCAACTTTACAACTGACTGATTCAAAATATTTATTCAAGTCTTAATTTAATAACTTAATGACTCAAATTCTGATTCAAGTCTCCAGTTAACAACTCTATGATTCAAATGATTCATTCAAGTCTCTATTTAATACCTCAATGATTCAAATTATCCAATCACTTACCAGTTAACAACGTACTGATTCAAATGATTCATTCAAGTCTCCAGTTAACAACCCAATGACTCAAATGATTTATTCAAGTTTACAGATAACAACTCGTTCAATCAAATGATCCGTTCAAGCCTTTAATAAAAACATCAATAATTCAAATGATCCATTCAAGTTTCCAGTAAACAATTTAGTGATTCAAATAATGCATTGAAGTCTTCAATTCAAACATTCCAGTTAACAACTCACTGATTCAAATGATCCATTCAAGTCTCCAGTTAACAACTCACTGATTCAAATGATATATTCAAGTCTCCAGTTAACAACTCAATGATTCAAATGATTCAATCAAGTCTCCAGTTAATAACACGACTATTCAAATGATCCATTCAATCACCAGTTAACAACTTACTGATTCAAATGATCCATTCAAGTCTCCAGTAAACAACTCACTGATTCAAATGATCCATTCAAGTCTCCAGTTAACAACTCAGTGATTCAAATTATCCAATCAAGTCTCCAGTTAACAACATGATGATTCAAATGATCCATTCAATCACCAGTTAACAACTCACTGATTCAAATGATCCATTCAAGTCTCCAGTTAACAACTCAATGATTCAAATTATCCAATCAAGTCTCTAGTTAACAACATGATAATTCAAATGATCCATTCAAGTCTCCAGTTAACAACTCAGATTCAAATGATCCATTCAAGTCTCCAGTTAACAACTCAATGATTCGAATTATCCAATCAAGTCTCCAGTTAACAACACAGTGATTCAAATGATCCATTCAATCACCAGATAACAACTTACTAAAGCTACGGTCACACTCGGCTTTGTGTGTGCGAAATTCTGTCGTGCAGCGCTGCGAAAAGGGGCGGGATTAAACAAGATGATTAGATATTTAAAAAGCCAGCGATTGCTCCATGTTTTAAATTTATGTCCAGAGAGGTCATGTTTTGATCCTCTATTGGTCTCATGCAGTCAAGTGATGCGATTTCGCAGGTTAGAGTTCACCAAGCTTGAACTTTGCACCGCAGCAACCTGCGAAACTTAACGCATGACCCTGCGTTTCCGGTCTGACGTATTCGTGTGCGTATGAATGGAAGTCTATGGGACGAAAAGTCAAGTGTGAACGCAGCTTAATTCAAATGATCCAGTCAAGTCTTCATTTAACAACTCAGTGATATTAATGATCAGTTCAGAGCAAATCTCTATTTAACAATTTGTCAAATTAAAAAGATAGTTTCAAAAAGAGCAAATAGTTGAAGATCCTTGGAGCTGTAGTGCCTGTGACTGACTAAATTACAAATGTAGAATTTTATAATTCATTATTGTGAATGAAAATAGTTAGGTCATCACTGACAGTTATCTGGTGAATTATATCTACTTTAAATGGTGAAGTTTATTCAAGCACACTGTATGATTTCCCTGAACATCATCATGCACATATATGTCCATTACATATGAACTTATACAGTACGAACATATGAGTTGCTGAGAATTTTACAACCCCAAATCAGAAAAAAAGACAGTAGTTATTTCCAAATTTACTTTGACTTGTATTTCATTGCAGACAATGTGAACACAAAAATATTTAATGTTTTGTCTGGTCAACTTCATTTCATTTGTAAATATACATCCTTTCCCATCATTCAGACCTACAACACATTTTTTAGAAAGTATGGACAGAAGCAGTTTAGGGTTAGCAATCAGGTAAATTGGTTAAACAATGATGTGATTTGAAACAGGTGATGTCAACAGATGATTGTAATTATAATTTGGTACAAAAGCAGCATCCAAGAGAGGTCTAGTCCTTTAGGAGCAAAGATGTGCAGAGTATAGCCAGTTTGCCAACAAATGCATTTTAAATACAATTATTGAAATGTTTAAAAACAATGTTCCTCAAAGAAATATAAGAAGACACCTGGATATTTCACCTCCAACAGTGTATAACATAATTAAAAGATTCAAAGTGTCTGCAGGAGTTTTAGTGCGTAAAGGACAAAGACGCAGGACTAAGCTGAACTACAGTGAAAGGAAGCCCTATGTTAACAGTGTCCAGAAGCGCCATTAACTTCTCTGAGCCAACTGGGATGGACCATCACACAGTGGAAACCTGTAATGTCGTCATTGTCTGCAATGCAATACATGTCAAAGTAAATTTAGATATCACTTCTTTCTTTTTTTATTTGTGTTTTCCATACTGTCACAACTTTTTCTGATTTGTATTCCAATGGATTGATGTACCTCCAACTGAAAAAGAATATTATATGGGGGAGGGGCTTTCTTTTTGCACATCATTCCTTCATAGCAAACTAACACCAGGAAGGGCATGGTTAAGAATATTCTCACTGAATATTATTTATCTGTATTTAAATATTCCTCAAAACATTTGCAATAGTGTAATAGTCCATAAGTCACAAAAATATGTAGCACTGTTCTGATCATATTCTGATAGAAATATTGTAAATATTGTGCCTTTAAGTATCAGCTAAGTACTTTATTATGTACTTGTCACTTAAAAAAATACTTAAAAAGAAGGACTTTACACTTTTACTAGAGTAATATTTTATTAGGTTATCTGTTACTGTTACTCAAGATCAGTCATGATGTCATTCTCCTCGTTGGCTTTTCTGCGGTGAGACGAAGCAACAACAGTCTGCTGAGAAGTGCACAGATGCAGGAAATGATGTTGTTTCCATGTACAGGATCTCATTAAGGCAGGGATCGAATTTACTGCCAGCCCTACTGCACTGACTTTGTGGCAAAATTCAATTATTCTTCCAATTTCAGTAATGTATTTCACACAGGTCCACAGGGAGCAGATTACTGAAGCTTGGGAGAGGCCACACCGAACGCCTCATGTCTCGGCTACTCAGGCTGGAATTACACTTCATGTTTAGACAGGAAAATGCAGGGTTAGTTACTGATTCACGAGCCGTGACTGAACACACTGATGAGATGATGTTCTTGTCCAATAGAAAAAAAAGACAATGCAGGGAAAGCGTCAGTAAATTAGGCTTGAAACTTAGAGATGAGGTTTAGCATTTAGTGTAGCTTTTGAAAACAGACACAAGTTCCAAACCCATTCTCCTCATCATTACTGGACTATGGGGGAAACCGGAGCACCCGAAGGAAACCCACGCCAACTTGGGGAGAACATGCAAACTCCACAAAGAAACACCAACTGACCCACCCGAGGCTCAAACCAGCAACCTTCTTGCTGTGAGGCAAACGTGCTACCCACTGCACCACCGTGCAGCCCGTAAGTAAACAATGAGACAAAAAAAGATTAAAGATTAAGGACTCATGGAAAGTGGAGGTGCCATCATAGTCTTGATGGAATTTATTGCCACACACAAACTTAAGTATAACAGCAAAGTATCTCATTTCTTAAATCTAAGAATCACTCTTGCTTTTTCAGTTATTGAGGTCTCTCAAGTTGTTATGAGTTGTCAGTAGGGGTTTGTGTTGGCGATTTGGTGTAGAGAACTGTACAAGACACATTTTTCAGTGATCTTCAGACTTGCTTACTGAATACTAATGCACTGAAATGGTGTTGCGAGCACTGTTCGCGAGTAAACTTCCACTTTGCCAAAACATCGACAGCCGGACAGTGATTCATCATTTGGCGTTTCCTTTGTGAAATGGCTTTTTTTAAATGTGTCTCTGCTTGAATGTGTGACTATAGTCCACAAATACCGAAAGCTCTCTCCAATGGTGCGCTGGAAGCTGGGATACGAAAGCACAGTCTTGTGCCAGTTTAGTGCTATGGATAAACAGTGGTGTAAAGTAACAAATTACAAATACTCAAACTACTGTAACTGAGTAGTTTTTCTCAGGAATTGTACTTTACTAAGTAGTTTTAAAAATGTGTACTTTTACTTTCCCCTGAGTACATTTTTAGTGCGGTATCTGTACTTTTACTCCACTACTTTCCTTCAACCTGCAGTCACAATTTTTTTAGTAATTTTTTCTTTAGTAAATTTTTCTATGGGGATTAGAAAAATCAGTCCTGCGATTCTTGTTCAATCAAATTGCACATAGAAGGTCAATTGCATCATTATGAACTACCTCAGGACATGTGCACTTTATAATTACAGCAAACTGTTTGAAAGCATTAAAAGTGTCCAAGAAGATGTCCAAAATCTTTACAGCATTGACCCAGAGACTGCTTAGATGCATGCCACTGATTAGAAGATGTTTACTTTATGTTGTTCGAAATGTGTTGTCAGGCCGACATCAATGCCTAACATCCAACTTAAAATCAACAAAATATCAATGTCTAATGATGTTACAGTTTGACATGCTTGAGATATTGGATTTTGGTTGCCAAACCTGATAAATACATGTCAGTATTTGATGTCAATATGACGTTGATTTAAGATAATGGCGACGTTGGATTTTGGTCAGTTTCGAAAACAACCTAAAATCAACCAAATATCAACGTCATCTGATGTCGTTATTGGGCATCAAAATAACATTGTCCTTAGACGCTGGCTAGACATTGAATTTTGGTCCCCTGACATCACAACCTAAATCTAACCTAATATTAATGTCTTATGATGTTGTGTGCCTGCTGGGCAACAACTAAATGCAATACAGAATGTTACGTTTACACACATCTTCGAGTTACATGTGAATGCATCAGATTTTTACAGTGTAATACTACAAAGCATAATACACTACTCACTACTCTTGAGTATTTTTGAAAGGTACTTTTTACTCATACTTTGGGTAATATTTACTACAGATACTTTCCTCTACATGCGCTGCATTTTTAAGCAAGTAATGGTACTTTTACTTGATTTTTCAGGTATGATTTTTCAGGCCTCTTTCCTCCACTGTAGATAAATAAAGGTTGATTTGTTTTTGTGTTTTATTTGTATTTATTCACTTTAGATATTTCCATTTTGCGGGAGTCCCTCGGATAATTTCATGCTCCTGCAGGTCTTTGCACACTGAAGTCCGAAATTTTTGCATGCAATTTTGTTGTCATGCACACAAACCTTGCGCATCAAATCTAATGTGAATTAATTAACCTGTTGCTAATTAATTTGCAAAACTATACAAAATGGAGTCTTTAAGTAGTGAAGATAATTTTGTTGTCTTCTCCCTGAATCACAAAAGAAAGAGGAAATATTGTGTCCATCCCATCCTTAGATTGTGTAGAGAGGAAGAAAAGTTCTGCCTCAACAACGAATTGCAGGATTATCCAGACCGATTCAAAGTTTACCTCAGGATGTCCAAGGCTCAGTTTGATGCTTTGCTAGTTTACTAGAGCCAGATTTAAAAAACAGACCACCAATTTCCATGAACCAATTGATCCTGAACAGACACTTGCAGTTTGTCTAAGATACTGTAGAGAGACTCAGATAGACACCATTTCTCTGAAACCATTTTGGATTTGCCTTTCACTTGTGCAGCGGATCTGAAATGTCAAAACACCTCTCAAAACACCTTTTCGAATGCGAAAACCTGAAAAATTATTAAAACTGATTAAAATTTTATGACGGATGAAAGTTTCAGATGCAAATATGATTGACATCACAAGGTTGAATTTATTTTTAAAGTGCGAAAATTTCGAATAAATAAAGTGGGTAATAATCTTAACACATGATTGGTCTGTGCTGATGTCATCATTCAAAATCCCGTTTGTGGCACAGGTAAGTGTTGTGTATCACCTCTAAAACTGACACTCAACTACATTGGAAAGGAAACATTTCCAAATTTCCAAAGAGCAAATCTTAAGCAGTGTTGATGGCTGTGAATATTTCTGCAGATGATTTACCAAAAACATGAAAACTAAACATAAATGTAACATCTCATTTCCATATTAACATATGCAAGACAAACATGTTAGGTGCTAATAAATTGTTTGTAATGTCAGAGTTAGTTTACTTCATAGGAATAGATTATTTAATAAAATCAGCTATGGTGCACATAATAAACAAATGTATAGTTTTATTTTAGGACTGTTTATTAGTTTATTGACTAAATAATAGGCAAAATCACAATATAGACAAGTCTATTATTACATTTACTTAAAGTCAGCCATATCCAACTCTATTATGTAATTATTTCACAAGATGACAACTGTTTGACGCTGTCTGAGCGAACTAGAATAACGCTGGTGTTACGTGACTCACCCTAGTTGCTTGTTCCAAATCATCTTTTAATTCCTGAAGCAAATTAAAAATAACATATTTGGCAAACAATATGTTAGGACTATGTGTTCCAAAAAAAAATATATATATGTGTGTAAAAAATCTTCCACCTTATACCACACATTGTTCTCTGTGGCGCCTCCTTCAGCAACAACAACTGCAGACATTTCAACCTCGGCATTTAAGACACGTTTTTTGGCATTAGAAAATGATGCAAATACCCATAATTTGAGTACCTTAGATGTTGAGTGATTTATTTAAATACTTCCCCCCCCCCAATAAAATTTGCATCTGACAAAGAAACTCCTACAAATGCATGTTCAGTAAGGTCAGGTGCAAAAATAACGCATATTTAGTAAATACCGAAAGTACTGTTTCAATACAAACAAGACAGATTGTGCTGACATAAACTGTTAAGTAAATCACACTACATTCACACCAGAGGCGGATAAAGCATCAAGCACAAGGGATTTACAAGTTAAGTCAATGCAAATACGTGAATAGACATCATGCAGCACTATTCGCGCGAATAAAGCGTTAAAAAATAAATTTAGTGAGACAGTTCTCACTGCAGCCAGCAGCTAATGGATGATCGCCTACACCTATCCCTACCCTAAACCCAACTGTCATAGTAGTATGGGCGTTACCTTAGTGGGCGGTACAATGTCGGTACAATGGACCTGGTAAAACGGACCTGGTCCAGTACGTCATCGTGATTACAGACTGCAGTGAGGACATCTTGACTTTAGTGGACATTCGTGCCGTATTAACCAATCAGGAGCTTGCTCTAGTATGGGCGTGATTCTGACGAAGTGTTATTGAAGGGGAAATCCTGCTGTCGACACCGGAGAACAGCCAATCAAACTGGTCTCAGCTTAGTCTGAAGCACTGCTGAAAGCATCCATTATCCAGGTATAGTTTCTGGAGGAGTTGATGAACTCTCAGAGCTGGATGCACCTCTGAAAGGATCAAGTGGACTCAGGCATGGCACCAAAAGAATCTACGCTGTTTTTCAGCTTTCCTAAAGCACATAAAGCATAGTTACTCTCTCGATAAAACCCATGTTAGCCATTTAGCAACGAAACTTCCCAGCAGGCACACAATGTCATATGATCTAGGTATTTGGTTATATTTTGGTTGCAACGTCAGGGGAGCAAAATCCAATGTCTGCCTGTTGTTGGACATTGATGTCTTTTTGACGTTGGGTTCTGACGTCAACCCAATTTTCATTTCCAACCAAAATGTGACATCTGCCTGACGTTGGACATTGATGTCTGTCTGATGTTGGGTTCTGATGTCAACCCGATTTTCATTCCCAACCAAAAGTCCCGATGACGTTGGGGTACAACGTCACTCTGATGTCATGTTGACATCCTGTGCCTGCAGGGTAGAGTCATCGCGTAGACAGATGCTCTGCCCATGACATGAATCCGCATCTATTGTGAAGTGAATTTCACAAGCAAAAAAGCGAGCAAACTCAAAATGTTCTAGTGTTTATTTATATGCAAATATTGTGATTTATTATCTGGTGTTATTACCCTATAGGACAAAAATATACTAAATGACTTGAGTAAATGAACAATGTATAGCTCTTTCGCAAGCCACTTGCCCAATTTGTTGCCAGAAAATCTGTAATCAAAGCTTCTCGGTGATCAACACAAACACATGCCCCAAGATCCTCTGTAAACAATTTAAAGAGAATAATCTGAGGAAAAAGTTGACCCTAAATTCTAATTGAACTGCATTAGGTGTTCAGATAGGACAGTTTATGAGCGAACTCATCCACAGTATCCTATTTCTAGACTATAGACTCATCCAAACCAGTCTCTAAGCACATTTAATCGCCCCTGAAAGCAAAAGAACACTATTTAGTCAACCTTCACAACTCTTTGGCTTTCCAGAAGCCTGGTACTGAGCGTTTAGTTCATTGGCAATAATAGGTCTCATTGAAGCTGATGAATGGAACTAGCCGATCATATAAACACACCAGTCTCCTAGAATAAACAACAGCTGGGTTCGTTCGGCTGGCAGCTGCAGACGGGATGAGGACTGGAGTGTAAGAGACTGAAAACTTAGCTCATTAATGTCCGTCACGTCATCAGAGAGCAGACAAGGACAGCTGCAGAAATGTCTGAGGGAAAGCAGACCTGGCTGTGTAGGTCATCTTACCACATTCTGCCTTTATTAGACGCATAAAAGCTCTGCCTTTAAGCTTTTCCAAAGAGCCCTGAATTTCTCTCGGCGCTACATTAATGATGACAAATCTGCGCTTTAAAGGCTAGATGAGATCATGGCACCGCAGTCTGTGGGAAAGCTTACCTTTCAGTTTCTCCGCCAGAAGAGCTGCCTCGTGCTCTGAGTAGTGCATTATGGGAGGAGGTGATGGAGGTCTCAGCCGCTCCTCGTGGATTTTCCGTCGGTGCCGCTCCTCTCGTGCCAGCAATCTTTGTTTGCACTCCCACTCATACAAGTCGTCTCTTGCCTGAGCAAAATCTACATGAATGCGGCCCGAATCCTTTTTATCGGTGCTGGAGCCAATGCGCATACGATATCCTAGGACGACAAACATATTATTTGGCAAATTGAGCTATCACAGTTGCTCCAATCGTTTTTTTTTTTTTTTTTTGTAAAACACCATGTTTGAAGGAAAGGTTATTATATTCATGTAGTTTGAAGTCTAATGTTTGACAAAAAACACTAACTCAATTCATTCACAAATGATTTATTCATTTTCTATTCGGCTTAGTCCCTTTATTAATCAGGGGTCGCCACAGCAGAATAAACCGCCAACTTGTCCAGCACATGTTTTACGCAACAGATGCCCTTCCAGCTGCAACCCATCTCTGGGAAACATCCATACACACTCATTCACACACATGCACTACAGACAGTTTAGCCTACCCAATTTACCTGTACCGCATGTCTTTGGACATGTGGGGGAAACCTACTGCACCACCGCGTCGGCAATTCTTTCACATGTTTTTGTTTATTTTACTTTATGTTTGTACTTTTTTACTGAACTGTGCTGTATTGTGTGAAGAAAAATTCATTCCTTCATTCATTTTCCTTTGGCTTAGTCTCTATTTCAGAGGTCGCCACAGTGGAATGAACTATCAATTACTGGAAGGATGCAACCCAGTACTGGGAAATACCTGTACACACTCACATTCATTCACTATCTTTCTGAAAAAAAATGGCTTAAACCAGTCAAAACCAGCTTAACAAGCCTAGTTTAAGCTGTACATAGCTGGTTTTGGCTAGGCACCCAGCATGGTTAGGCTGGTCAAGCTAGTTTTGACTGGAAACCAGCCTGGAAATGTCTAGGCTGGTTTAAGCTGTTTTTTTCAGCAGGGTATGACCAATTTAGTTCATTCAATTCAATTCAGGAAACCCACACCAACAATTTCTGGAAACTTATCTTTGTATAGTGCTATTTTTTTTTACATGAAATTATGAATAATATTTTTTCCTCCATGACTTGTTGGACATTATAAATAAACAGGGGTGTCACAGCAAAGGACAAGAAAACTTAACAATTTTATAGTTCTTTTGTTTAATATGCATCCAGCAAACATTATAAATCTTGTTCATTGATCAAAGATTTAAGATCAATATTACAAAATAATGGTGTAGATAGCCAGGATAAGCAGCGTATGAATTCCAGGGGGGTTTGGGGGTGGTCTGAGCCCCCTAATTAATCAAAACAAGAAGCAAAATACTTTAAATATAAACAACTTTAATTTGGAGGAAAGAGATACAGGAGGAGTGGCTTTATTGAATTAAGTATCCCATCTCATTTTTTGCACTGATGATTGGTCCAGAGTTGGTTTCTAGCCCCAAAAGCCCCAAAACCAACACAAAAAAAGCTAACTTACCTGGTAAAAAGCATAAAATAAAAAAAAATTAAAAAATGCATTGTTTAATATACCCCCTAGTGGTAAATGAACAAAACAATCATTCCAAAACAAAACCAAACAAAACACGTGTGCATAGAAAAAAATGTTTGTGTTTAAATAAAATAACAAGGGCACAGCAGAGATGTAGAGAAACAAAACAAAAAAGTGTTTGTGCTATGTATAAATAAAAAAAGAACAAAGACCACCAGATCAGCTTTTACACACACACACACACACACACACACACACACGCGCGCACACACGCACACACACACACACACCTGAGAGGTAGAGGGCCTTGTCCACCATGAACTCCTCAATAAAGCGAATGTGGCAGAAGTTTTTCTTGCTCTTGCGGATGGCGATGATCTCCCCACACTGGTCAAACACTTCTTTGATGATCTCCTCAGTGGCGTTTTCTGGAAGCCCACCAACAAACACTGTCTTACACCCTGGAGGCCGTTCTCTCGTGGAGGGTGGAGGAAGATCTGCGCAATCCACAAAAATGCCTTACTGCACTCAAACCGCATGAACAGACATGACTTTAAGTACATTTTTTTATTTATTTAGTTTAATATGAAATAAAGACTGGTTTAGATGTTTAGAAGCCACTTATTCAGAATTGAACATGTCATTTAAGGGAAACGTTTACCCAAAAGTGAAAATGGTGTGGTCATTTACTCACCATTCACTTTACAAACCTGTTTCAACTTAATTCTTCTGATTAACACAAGAGAAGATATTTTGAGCAATGTTGGAAGTCAGTAGCCTTTGACATTCATAGTAGAAAAACAAAACAAATTCAATGATTACCACTTTCTGACATTAATTAAAACATCTTGTTTTGTGAGTAAAATGTTGTCTGTATAAATATATATATATATATATATATATATATATATATATATATATATATATATATATATATAGTTGAAGTCAGAATTATTAGCCCCCTATTTTCTTTTTTTTTTTCCTTTTTAAATATTTCATAAATGATGTTTATCAGAGCATGGAAATTTTCACAGTATGTCTGATTATATTTTTTTCTCCTGGAGAAAATCTGGTTTGTTTTATTTAATCAAATGCTGGATAAGTTGGTGGGTTATTCCACTGTGCCGATCCCAGATTAATAAAGGGACTAAGCCGAAAAGAAAATTAATGAATTTGTACTTTCTGTTTTGTTTAAAAGGCCTATTCATTGATATTTGTTTCATTTTCCCTTATTGCTCTGATTATACTTTTGTAATAAGATACTTAAACGTAATTAGGGACCGAGCACCAAATGGTGCAAGGCCCTTTTGGAATTGCTCCATTTATTATTATTATTATTATTATTATTATTATTATTATTATTATTATTATTATTATTATTATTATTATTATTATTCCGCCCCTAATCGGTGCACTTTTGAGGGTCTAAACATGCTTGAAAGCATTCTCGTTCAGCCTGAAACTTCATATGTTTGATTAAATTCCTCTCCTGAACACATCTACATGCCAATATTGAGTCACAGTTATAGCGCCACCTGCTGACAGAAGATAATTTGCTTATAACTCAACCACACAACGTCCGATCAGCCTGAAACTTCACATGTTTGATGGGTTTCCACTCCTGATGACATCTACATGGCAATCTTGAGTCGCAGTCATACCGCCTGCTGACAGGAGGAAGTTTGGCATAAATCTGTGATTTTCTCAGATTTTTTATATATATCGGCCTAAATGATTATCGTCCGCTGTTCTCTGTCATCCTACGGCCACCGGGCGGCGGTGAGCCCGGGTGCGAGGTCCCTTTCATCGCTGCTTGAAGCTTTAATTAATAATTGTAACTCTATTGTTGTTGTTATAATAAATGAATAAATAATTGATCACGCCGTGTGATCTGCATCATGCAGCAAACTACAAGCCCCACAGTGTCCGACCTGATGGCCCCGTTTTCAACTCTGATCCCGCCTGCGCTCTGATAATCTTGTTGATTGGCAGCTGCAGCCGTGGTTCATGTCGAACGCACCTAATGCCTGAGCATACTGCTCGAGAGGTGTTTCAAAGATGGCCGCCGAATAAAATGACTTGTCTTTAAGGGACTTTGTGTATACTATTGTACCCAAGGGAAAAAATACCTGGTAATGACGCCTCCCTGCCACTAGAGGCTTCTTGGTGCGTTCGTACAGAGTCGTTGTGAAAGGAGAAGACGTGCCCTTCTGAGAGTTTAGCAACGCTAATCTGTTGTCTTTTGAGCCTGCAGGAAAGGTACTCTTTCAGTTTTACTTAGAGGAAAAAGAGGAAGTCCTCGCTGCAGTTTTGAGAGCAGCTGTTTCTCTTTATGTTTGACTGGTGATCGGTTGAATTTTGCGTTTTTTTAGGTGCAGAAATATTCACGAGGTGAGACTGTGTAATCTCCAGCAACCAAGATTGAGCGTGAGTAGTTATTGATGCTGTTTATTTACTGGTAAATGATCTTATGTTATTATATTATTTGAGTTAAATTGAGGTGACTGTTTATTGTACCTCCTTTTATTTTTGGCCTAATAATATCAGAGGGGAGAGCGAGTACACGCGAGTGTGCACGTGATCGAAGGCATTGCGGACCATTCAGAGTGTGATTCAACAGAGTGAGTTTTATTGATTTTTATGTCTTGATCGATACTTTATGCTCATTCAAAGAAATGTTAATGAACAATGTGTTATTTTTTCCTATGACCAATGCTAATTTAAGTTTTACAACCATTTACTCTTTAATATTAGAATGTTGATAGTGATGTTATACATGTGAAAGTGGAAATTTACATTTGTTTATTTGACATTGAAGTGTATTTGGTTTATGAACATGTGTGCTTAGAATTGTTTATGCTTTTGTTTTTGTGCAGGGATACATAATAAGCCACTATCATTGTTTATTTAGATTTATTTAGTGTTATTAGTGGTTATTAGTCCTTATCAGTGACATAGGCAAAATCACTTTGTTTTCTTTATTTACTTATGTGTGAACATTATAAGTGTCAATTGAAAGGAGGATATCCTTAAGTAGTCATTTTGAAACATTGTTTGGTCTGAACTAACCTATTGTAAATATTGTGATTCTTTCATTATTGTCCACAGAATATTTAGCATTTCTTGTTTTTGCCCATTGTTGGAAACCTGCAACCTTAATGCCACATTTTTCTATTTAAACGTGGTCACAAATTAAGAACCCTTTGATTATAGATGACTGAGGATGCTTGATTTATTTAATTAGGGAGAGCAGTGTCCCGGCCACACTATAATATAAAAAATTGCGCATTCACAAATAGAAATATAGTATATTATGGTGTGTTATTACAAATAAATTACAAATTATGTTAACAAAAATACGACATGATCTCCATCAACAAAAGAAGAAACAGTTTGTAAGACATGAATTTAATTGGAGAATGTTTTCCTTCAGTGTTCATTTGGTTTAACAGTATTTAGCACAAAAGCTCTAAAGATTTACCATTCGTCTTTCTCTGATTTTCCACATTGTGGGCTTTAATAAACACCATCATGTGGTCACTGCAGTTTCAATAATCATAAAGCAGCATAAAGTTACAGGTCCTTCAGTGGAACATTTTACCCCACATTTACAGGTCATTCAAAACGGCACTGGCTGAACTTTATATATTTACCATGACATCAGCAGAAGTAAATAATGGCTGGCTGTGTTCACATGTGCCTGGTTTTATGATGAAACCTTTAATAATTGTGCTGTAAAAGGCAGCGACTCTTACTGGGGTTCTGCGGGAACAGCGTGCAGCTCTTGCAGTGAATGATTTCCTTTATTACAGGAAGTTCTGCTGCCACAGGATGAGGTGGCACTAGACTGATGCCTGCCATCAAGGGGTTGATTGGGGTGATGATGCCGATGTTAGGGTCGAAACCCTGGATACAGATGGAGTCTGGGGAAGAAAACAGAAAGACATTGATTTGGATGTGAGCAGCTGAGCACAAAGCCAAAGAAATAAGAGCTGGTAAAAGACTACACAGAGATGAGGAACAATCAGGTCACTGCATTCACCAAAACCCTGAACCATCTACTGAAGATTAGTTTCTTCTTCAATGAGCTTTCATCATACTACACCGCACAGGATCTGGGACTGGAACACATTGGTTTTTTGAGATATATAAAACTCATTCCAGAGTTGCAAGTACATTTCAAGCATTTTTCATTTATTTTACTTAAACTGGAATGACCTCCAATAAATTTGCGGGGTATACATTAAACTGAATCCATTATTAATGTAAAATAATGCAACATGCTTAAAAGCAACTATGGCAGCATTTTAGTTTCAGTCACAATTCATACACTGTAAAACCGAACAGTCAACTTTATCAAACAAAATGAGTGTAGTTAACTTAAAATTAACTGAAAGTTAATTGAATTAATTGAGTTTGAACTGCGTTGAAGGTAATGAGTTAATTAAATACCTCATTACTTCAACTTAAATGGAGTAAGTTCACAGAACTCATATAGATTTTTTTTTCAAATCAAATGGTTTGTAGCAATCGGTTTCCTTAAACGGTTTGATTTGCCTTAACTTATTGGGTTTTACAGTACTCAATTGGTTTGAGTTTTCTTTATTTATTGGGTTTTACTGTGCTCAAATTGCTTCGTTTACTCAAATAGATTAAGTTCACATTACTCATTAGGATTCGTTTTTAAACTTAAATGGTTTGTCGCAATCGGTTTCCTTAAATGGTTTGGGTTACCTTAACTTTTTGGGTTTTACAGTGTAATATTAGTCCATTACAATGGACATCACATGTCAGCCCATGTTTTTGTTGATCCTGAGCATTTCATCTAATTTAAAGCCTGCAGTCCATGAGAGTGGACGATTGTCATCCAATCAAATGGCGGTAAGGCTCAGGATGCTGTAATTTGAAAAAAATCCACTACACTGAAAAGTAGCATGGCATCACTTCACTCCAGACACAGACGTAAGCCACATTTACAGTTAGGTCCATAAATATTTGGACATTGACACAGTTTTAACATTTTTGGCTCCATAAACCAACACAATGGATTTGAAATTAAACACACAAGATTTGATTTAACTGCAGACTGCCAGCTTTAATTTGAGGGCATTTACATCCAGAACAGGTTAACGCTGTAGGAATTACAACAGTTTGCATATGTGCCTCCCATTTGTTAAGGGTCCAAAAGTAGTTGGACAATTAGCTTCCAAGCTGGCCAGCTGGCCAGGTGTGTGCTATTCCCTCATTATCCCAATTACAACGATCAGATAAAAGGTCCAGAGTTCATTTCAAGTGTGCTATTTGCATTTGGAATCTGTTACTGTCAACTCTCAAGATCACTATCAGTCAAGGAAGCCATCATTAGGCTGAAAAAAACTAAACAAACCCACCAAAGAGATAGCAAAAACTTTAGGTGTTTGAAACAACTGTTTGTAACATTTTTAAAAAAGAAAGAACGCACCAGTGAGCTGAGAAACACCAAAAAACCTGGAAGACCATGGAAAACAACTGTGGTGGACGACCAAAGAATTCTTTCCCTGCTGAAGAAAACACCCTTCACGACAGTTGGCCAGACCAAGAACACTCTTCAGGAGGTAGGTGTATGTGTCAGAGTCAACAATCGAGGGAAAACTACACCAGAGTGAATACAGAGGGCTCACCACAAGATGTAAACCATTGGTGAACCTCAAAAACAGGAAGGCCAGATTAGAGTTCTAAAAAGCCTTCACAGTACTGGAACAACATCCTATGGACAGATGAGATCAAGATCAACGCATACCAGAATGATGGGAAGAGAAGAGTTTGGAGAAGTAAAGGAACTGCTCATGATCCTGAGCGGTGAAGTATGGTGGTAGTAGTGACATGGTGTGGGTGTGTATGGCTGTCAATTGAACTGGTTCTCTTGTTTTTATTAATGATGTGACTGTTGACAAAAGCAGCAGGATGAATTCTTTAGTGTTTCAGGCAATATTGTCTGCTCATATTAAGTCAAATGCTTCAGAACTCAATGGATGGTGCTGAACAATGCAGATGGAGAATGACACAAAGCATACTGCAAAAGCAACCAAAGAGTTTTTGAAGGAATAGAAGTGAAATGTTATGCAATGTCCAAGTCAATCACTTGACCTGAAATTATTTGAGCATGCATTTCACTTGCTGAAGACAAAACTGAAGGGAAAATGCCCCAAGAACAAGCAGAAACTGAAGACAGTTGCTGTAGAGGCCTGGCAAAGCACCACCAGGAATGAAACCCAGCATCTGGTGATGTCAATGCGTTCCAGACTTTGAGCTGTAATTGACTGCAAAGGATTTACAACCAAGTATTAAAAAAGTGAAATTTTGATTGATGATTGTTATTCTGTCCAATTACTTTTGGCTCTAAACACCAACACATAGGATTTGAAATGTCAGCTTTAATTTGAGGGTATTTACATCCAAATCAGGTGAACGCTGTAGGAATTACAACAGTTTGTGTATGTGCCTCCCACTTGTTAAGGGACCAAAAGTGTTAAAATTGTGTCAATGTCCAAATATTTATGGACCTAACTGTACAATGTATTATTCAGAGTTTTTTTATATATATGTTTGCCAATATTTTATAGAATGTATGTAAAAAAGAGAGGGATTACACTCACTAATTAAAGTTTAAAACCTTTTCCAACACTGCAAGCTTTAGATCAGGATTTTTTCAAATTATAAATATTTCAAATATTAGGACGGGTTCAAGATCTGTTACTGAAACTAAATCTCCAGTAATGCTGATTGAACTTTTTATATTAAAAACAATTTATATCGATGTATTAATTCCTTGCTGAAACAATTTCATATGCAGAACATACACATCGTGACGTTCTTGAGCATATAGCAGATGGAAATATCTCAGATGTGGACATTATGTGGTGAGATGAGGAAGATACAGTGGGCGAGAGAGCTCAACGCACTGCAATTTAAGAAAAAACATGCAATTACAAAAGACACCAGCAAATTAAGAAACAATCTTCATCAGTTTGACAGCACACGTGTTGCAAATTCTCAAAACACTATTATGCCATGACTGTTGCTGAGTGAAGTTGTTGGTGGTGAGGTTTTTTGTTGTTGTTGTTGTTTACTTTAATACTGATTACATGATTATGTTGTCTATTGTAAATTATTAGCCTAAATAAACTGATATAATGTGAAATGCTGTTTTAATATTATGCAGCGCGTTTAAGAAATGCAGCGCGTTCCTTCGGCTGTTTGTGTTGTGACAAAATGCAGCGAATTTCTTTAGTTTATGTTGTGACAAAATGCAGCTCGTTTCTTCAGTTGTTTGTAGTGTGTTGTAGTGTGTTTAAGTAGTGCTTATGTAGTCAATGATAATAGGACCACCTGCTTTGAATTTTATCATTCGATTAAATGGGCGTTGTCAGTGGTTATCAGCTGATAGATATGGGCCAGTAGGGGCCTATTAGTAGGATCATAACGCTGTCATCATCTGGATGATAGAAGCCTTTTGAGCCTACTAATAGTTGCAGAAGGCCCCTATTGGCCCATATCTATCAGCTGATAACCACTGATAACGCTCATTTAATCGGGTGATAACATTCGAATCAGCTGATAGGACTCACTGGTGTCCCATATAGTGGACCAACAAACCAGCAACCAGCATGCCTTGGTGACCAGGGATGCTGTCATTCTTAATGCAGACCTATTCTTTTTGTTTGGACACATAGTATAACCATTACTGCAATAAAATATGAATGATCAAAGATAAAACTTAAGCATAAGAATAAAGCCCTTAAATTGTGTATGCCTTTAATGTCTGCCTACTGTTATGGCTGTCTTCTTACTCTAAGAGTTAAAATATTTTTAACACTCAAAAGTGACAGTACAGAGAGCTTGAGTTAGAACAGACATAATCCAGAGTTGGACAATCTGAAGCCCCCTGCAAGCTTCTTTCCTACGGTATGCCTCCAAAAGTTCCAAATGTTCATTCTACTACATTCTGAAAGGCTTTGTATATATTTAGGACAAGCTATGAAGAAATGTTGACATGTATAAGAATTATAAAATATGTTTTACCTTAATAATAAGACCTCTCAGGTAATGAGGTCATATTCAGTTCATTATAATTACAGTGCTGAGTCAACCACTTAGAAACACTCAGTAATTTGTTCTCAAATAGTCTGACCTATAAAACATGAACAGTAAAGTGTTTAAATCTTCACTCACACATTAAAAAATGTAGTGTAAAAAGGTGCAGGTTCAAAATTGTTTTCAATTGTAAATGGCAAGAAAATCGCGCAAATACACTCACCGGTCACTTTATTAGGCACACCTTACTAGTACCGGGTTGGGCTCCCTTTTGCCTTCAGAACTGCCTTAATCCTTTGTGGCATAGATTCAACTAGGTACTAGAAATGTTCCTCAGAGATTTTGGTCTATATTGTCATGATAGCATCACACAGTTGCTGCAGATTCGTCGGCTGCACTTTCATGATGCGAATCTCCTGTTCCACCACATCCTAAAAGTGCTCTATTGGATTAAGTTCTGGTGACTGTGGAGGCTATTTGAGTACAGTGAACTCACTGCCATGTTCAAGAAACCAGTCTGAGATGATTCACGCTTTATGACATGGCGCGTTATCCTGCTGGAAGTAGCCATCAGAAGATGGGTACACTGTGGTCATAAAGGCATGGACATGGTCAGCAACAATACGTTGACACGATGCTTAATTGGTACTAATGGGCTTAAAGTGTGCCAAGAAAATATCCCCCACACCATTACACCACCACCACTAACCTGAACCGTTGATACAAGCCAGGATGGATCCATGCTTTCATGTTGTTGATGCCAAATTCTAAATGTCGCGGCAGAAATCAAGACTCATCAGACCAAGCAATGGTTTTCCAATCTTCTATTGCCTTATTTTGGTGAGTCTGTGAGAATTGTAGCCTCAGTTTCCTGTTCTTAGCTGACAGAAATGGTATCCGGTGTGGTCTTTTGCTGCTGTAGCCCATCAGCCTCAAGGTTGGACGTGTTGTGCATTCAGAAATGCTGTTCTGCATACCTCAGTTGTAACGAGTGGTTATTTGAGTTACTGTTGCCTTTCTATCAGCTCGAACCAGTTTGGCCAGTCTGGCACCAACAACCATGCCACATTTAAAGTCACTTATGTCACCTTTCTTCCCCATTTTGATGCTCAGTTTGAGCTGCAGCAGATTGTCCTGACCACGTCTACATGCCTAAATGTATTGAGTTGATGCCATGTGATTGACTGATTAGAATTTTGCGTTAACGAACAGTTGGACAGGTGTATTTAATAAAATGGCCGGTGAGTGAATATACAAAGAAATATTGTATATTTAAATGCCAATTTATCCTTCTACACTGTAAAAAATGCAGGGTTCCAAGCAATTCCTTCATGTTGTCATTCATTCATTTTCTTTTTCGGCTTAGTCCCTTTATTAATCTGGGGCCGCCACAGCGGAATGAACCGGCAACTTATCCAGCACATGTTTTACGCAGCGGATGCCCTTCCAGCCGCAACCCATCTCTGGGAAACATCCATACACACTCACTCACACTCGTACACTACAGACAATTCAGCCAACCCAATTCACCTGTAGTGCATGTCTTTAGACTGTGGGGGAAAACCACGCGAATTGCAGGGAGAACATGCAAACTCCACACAGAAATGCCAACTGACCCAGCTGAGGCTCAAACCAGCGACCTTCTTGCTATGAAATGACAGCACTACCTACTGCGCCACTACGTCGCCCCTAGCCTTTGCACTGTCGCATAACCTTTGCAACTCTCAAAAAAATAAAATGTCAAGCAGTGATAATGTAGGTGCATGATCTGTGATTGCTTGACTTGGTAGCATGGTAATTCATTAGTGATGAGTGTGGGCGGGGCCAAGAGACATGGGAGTGCCCTGCAAAAGACCTCTAGACTTTTGGTTTGTTTTTATTTTATGATTAAAGTTAATAAAGGTTCACTAGTTCCCGCCTATTTTAACTTGAAAAATACATGTGGATCAATTGGTGCATTTAGCAGCTCATTTTAGCAAATTGTAACACACAGCGCATAAACCTGTACATATTGGTAGGGTAGACCACTACAATAAATTGTGTGTCAGGGTTGAGGTTGGGGACGGATGAGGACTCAATTGCAGGGACAAAACCATGGGTTTATTGATTATAAAATAAAACAAAAGGTCACACTTTATTTTGATGGTCTGTTTGTTAAATTTAAGTTACATTGCATCTACATGCCAACTAATTATCATTATATTAGATTATAAGTAGACTGTTAAGTTGGGGTTAGGGTTGGGGGTTAGCGTAAGTTGACATGTACTGTACTTGCAAAGTTCCTTATAGTCAGTTAAATGTCAGTTAAAGGAGCAGTATCAACAGATCCTAATGTTAAAAGACATGTTAAAGACAATCCTTAAATGGACCATCAAAATAAAGTGTCGCCAAACAAAAAGCAACAAAAACAACCCGAGGTGGAAAACACTAACAAAAGACAAAAACAAACTTGGACTGGGCTGGCAGGGAAAGGCAGGGCTGGACAAGACAGGACAAGGCGATAAACAATGACGAACTGGCACAGGCGGAGACATGAGGAGACTATAAAGGAGAAATAATTGACAAACAAACAGGTAAACATAATAAACTAATAATGGGTTAAAAGGAGGGTGAGACTAGAGAATAGACAGTAGAGCACATGACACAAAGAGATGACACAAGTCATGTACTCACGAGAAAACAGGACTAGAACACGCAGCCAATGACTACGTTTACACGGACATCACTAATTGAATTATTTGCCTTAATCTAATTAAGACAATAATAAGATTAAGGCGTTTACATGAGCTGCTTTTTGAATGTTCTTTCAGGACCATGTTTTACATGTTATAGCGCATAATTCGGTTAACGTCATCGCGTCAGCCCGCTATCTGCATTTTCTCAGAAGTTTCATGTAATTTCAGGTGGTTCATTTTTAATTTTGTCACAAAATGCGGCGAAAAGTTCTACATAACAGTAACAGTTCGATTAAGGTGTTTATATGTCTGTGCTGCACTTTAATAATGCGATTAAAATCGGCATACTCCACATGTCTTAATTCGATTTCTCTTTAGTTCAATTATGACCTTAATCTGATTAAATTAATCAAAAATCGCTGTTTACATGGTAGACTCTTAATCAGAGTATTGTCTTAATCACATTAAAAATCTAATTATTAATGTCCATGTAAACGTACTCAATGAGTGTTCACTTGAAACAAAACACTACAGCATGCGTCCACAATGTAAACATGAAGCCACGTGCTTACACAACACCAACACATACAGAACGGAAGACACAAGCACACGATAAATGAAACACTTACCGTGTACTCACACATGCAACATGCATGTTCCATCTCAGCGCCAACCGAAACTGAAACCAACTAGACTGAGGCGCTGAGAATAAAGCATTAGGACAACAGCACACATCCAGAGCACACCCAGACCTCAAAATGGCGCTCATACAAAGACGAAGACAAACAATGACAAGAAACATGAGTGCTCGACCTGAAAAAGCTCAAGTCAAGCTTAACATACTAGACAAGACAGGACTAGTGTCTGGACTAGAATTAACAAGACCGATGTAGTAGAATCCTGACACAGTAAGCATGTTAAATCTAAAGAAAAGGACAAATTCTTATATTGGTGGTAGAGATTAAAAGTGGATGGGTTTGATGCCCAGGAAACAAATACATACACACGCAATGGTAAAAAAAGCAACTGAGGTGCCTCAAGGTTTAGTGCTTGGACCTCTTCTTTTAACTCTCTTTCAATCTTTCCTCCTTTCTTTCTTTCTTTCTTTCTTTTTTTTTGGAATTATCAGGGTCTGCTAAATAAATGTACATTAAATATGAATAGTCTAAGTTGATGATTTTTTATGTACAGTGAATCCGGAAAGTATTCATAGTGCTTCACTTTTTCCACATTTTTTACATGTATGTTACAGCCTTGATCTAAATTGGATTCATTCATTTATTTCATCAAAATTCTGCACACAATATCCCATAATGACTTGAAAATGATGTGAAAAAAGATTTTTTGAAATTGTTGCAAATTGGAAAAAAAATAAATAAATCTTAAAAATCTCATGTACATAAGTATTCACAGCCTTTGCTCAATACTTTGTTGATGCACCTTTGGCAGCAATTACAGCCTCAAGTCTTAATATGGTGCCACAAGCTTGGCACACCTGTCTTTGGGAATTTTTACTCATTTACTCATTGCAGTACCTCTCAAGCTCTATCAGGATGGGTGGGAAGTGACGATGTACAGACATTTTCAGATCTATCCAGAGATGTTCAAAAGGATTTACATCTGGGCTCTGACTGGGCCACTCAAGGACATTCACCGAGTTGTTGTGAAGCCACTCCATTGGTATTTTGGAGGTGTGCTTTGGGTCATTGTCCAGCTGGAAGATGAACCTTCGCCCAAGTCTGAGGTCAAGAGCACTCTGAAGCAGGTTTTCATTCAGGATGTCTCTGTACATTGCTGCATTCATCTTTCCCTTTATCCTGACTAGTCTTCCAGTTCCTACTGCTGAAAAACATCCCCACAGCATGATGCTGCCACCACCATGCTTCACTGTAGGGATGGTATTAGCCTGGTGATGAGCAGTGCCTGGTTTTCTCCAAACGTAGAACGCAGTCTGGCATTCACTCCAAAGAGTTCAATTGTAGTCTCATCAGACCAGAGAATTTTCTTATGGTCTGAGAGTCCTTCAGATGCCTTTTGGCAAATTACAGGCGAGGAGTGTCTTCCGTCTGGTCACTCTACCATACAGGCCTGATTGGTGGATTGCAGCACCAACTCGACTAAGGCCCTTCTCAACTCAGCTCAGATGGCCGGCCAGTTCTAGGAAGAGTCCTGGTGGTTCCAAACATCTTCCACTTACAAATGAAGGAGGCCACTGTGCTCATTGGAACTTTCAGATCAGCAGAAATTTTTCTGTAACCTTCCCCAGCCTTGTGCCTTGTGCCTATCTCGGAGGTCTACAGACAATTCCTTTGTCTTCATGCTTGGTTTGTGCTTTGACATGCACTGTACCAACCTTATATAGACAGGTGTTTGCCTTTTCGAATCATGTTCAATCAACTGAATTTACCTCAGGTGAACTCCAATAAGCTGCTGAAACATCTCAAGAATGATCAGTTGAAACAGAACGTACCTGAGCTCAATTTAGAGCTTCATGGAAAAAGCTGTGTATACTTATGTACATGTGATTTTTCAGGGTTTTTTATTTTTAATAAATGTGCACAAATTTCAAAAAATCTTTTTTTCCACATTGTCATTATAGGGTATTGTGTGTAGAATTTTGAGGAAATTTTTAAATTAATTTTGGAATAAGGCTGTAACATAAAAATGTGGAAAAAGTGAAGCGCTATGAACACTTTCTAGATGCACTGTCAATACATGTAAATACACACATTACACTGCTGTTTTACCTACACAAAAGACAAAAGATGTTGAAATACAAGTGTTTTCCTTAAGCGTTAGAGCCCACAACTTGTATAGTCTTATCTGTTTTCAAAACAATGATTTTTCCTATTAGGCTGCTTTAGTGTAAACTCAAAAAAAAAAAAAAACCAACAAAAAAAAGAACAAAGTTGATTGTTCTTAGTAGCTTATAGTGCAACTTCAAGCTTGTTTAAATTTAAAATTATGTCTACTCTGCAGCTCGGGAAAGTATACTTTAAACATAGCTCCACCAACACTTCTCTCATCTAAACATTATTCAGTTACTGAGAGCTCTGTGTTTTTACGGTGTTGTAATATTTCAACCTTAATCAGGAAAATCCTGCTTACTTTGTCCTGGAGTGACATAATACAGCGGAGAACAGTAAATCTAACACAATAGATGCTTGAACTGGAGGAAAATCTCGAATCCCTTGCTGGGGAAAGAGATGATGAAAATTACGAACCATAAATCTCATAGCGGCTGCAATCATGTGAAACACATCGGGAGATCCATGCAAAGCTTGGATCCAAATGTAAACAGGTAAATTACACACACGCCTTCACGTTTATGGTTTCTTAATGTTGTTTTTCTTCCGTCAGAATGATTCAAGGACTACTCAATCCTTTGGCTCGCAAGTCTTGTTTCCTTTCCAAAAAAAGCTGCTTCAGGTTTTATTTGTTGCTATTATCTGCTTTCCATAAAAATTGGATTCACTACGAAGTCAGCAGGTTCCAAAAGCATTTCGTTGCTACAGGACGCAGCTGCTCATCATTTCAGAGGTGAGACGACATTAATCAAAGCCCATCACAAACACCATTACTAAATGCAAAGCGCCAAACACTGCAGCCCCAGGCCCTGCCGTCCAAATGCATAATCCGCAAGGAAATTCGTCTCAGCTGTTTCTTCACAGTCACCCCTTTTTTGGGGCTTGAAAGATTTCCAGTCGTTGCTCACCACAGCTAATATGCATAATTATCCTGAGAAGCCAAAATGATGGTGAATAACTTGAGTCGCACTGAGTCACACACACTAAACCTACATTTACATTTAACTGCTTAGCTTCAATAAAAATAGAGCTATTTGTCATATACATTATTAAGGCTTAAGATCTAATTTTAAAATAATAAACACTAATTAAAAAGGATAATAAATGTGATGATATGTATGTATTAAAAACAAACATCCATTTTTTTTATTTCAGTATTTCCAAGTAATTTGTCAACATGATATCAGATTGACGTTGTACCCCAACGTTGTGGGGACGTTGCATTTTGTTTGGAAATGAAAATCAGGTTGACGTCAGAAATCAGCATCAGGCCAACGTCAATGTTCATTGTCCAACCTAAAATCAACCAAATATCAACGTCTAATAAGGTTACAGCTTGATGTTGTGTGGATGTTACCACTATGACTTCTATCAGACGTTGGATTTTTGTAGCCATACCTGACAAATAAATGTACTGTAAGTATTTGACACTAATATGAGGTTGGTTTAAGATGTTGGTGTGATGTTGGATTTTGGTCATTTTTCAACACAACCTAAAATCATCCAAATATCAACGTCATCTGACGTCATTATTTGATGTCAAAATAAGGTTGTCTTTTGACGCTGGCTAGACATTGAATTTTGGTCATCTGATGTCACAACCTAAATCTAACCTAATATTAACGTCTTATGACATTGTGTGCCTACTATATCACTGTGGATGTTAATGTTTGGATGTTAATAAAATATTAGTAAATGTTGAACTATGATTAATAAATACTGTACAAGTATTGTTCAAAATTAGTTCATGTTGGTAAATACTATGGTAATCTAGATTAATCTAGATTAATCTCACTGTAATCTTGGAATTAATCTAGATTAATGTGCTACCCAACCGCACACACACAAACACACATGGCGAAATGCGGAAGTTTTTTCTTTCCACTTGGTGTGCATTATTAAATTCCACAACACTTTCACCAGTCCTTACTGTCTAATACCCCAGTTTGTCATGGGGGCATGAATGAAATGTTCATGAATGAATTTGAAACTGCCGAACTTCAGTGAAAGTCACCCAAAATTCAGAAAAAACTCTTACATGAAAAACTTCACGTAAACACCTTAATTATATTATTGTCTATTAAGGTAAATAACTAGATTACAGATGTCCATGTAAGTGTAGTCAGTAGTGACTTCAAAGTAAGTGAAAGATCCAGAAGGGCATCCTGCTGATTTGATTCAGAAGGGCACTTTTTTTGTCAGACGGGTCACCGGTCAGGTATACAAGGTGGAAGTCATCATAGCTTGCGTAGAATAGACCCAGCTCCCAACCGAACTTGAAGAATAGATTAACGACGATATTTTTTTAATCGCCCGATAAGAGTCTCACGTTAACACAGCACGTTAACGTTTTTGTAAATTGTGACCCATATTACTAATCAATTGAGTCTTAATATATTTATGGTAGGAAATGTACAAAATATTCTAATGATTTTCTTCATAAAATAAATAATACATAATTTTGATCCATATAATGTATTTTTGCATGTTGACTGGTTTTCTGGTTCAGGGTCACATATACAAAAATATATGAATTAATTAACAAAAAATAAATAAATCAATGTAATGATAAAATCTGTAGACTTCATACCTATCCTTTAGCCCAAACATTAAAACCAGCTCCTAAACGTTAAACTCTATTTCACCTTAAAAGCAACACAAGTGCTTTTAAGTGTTGCCTGTATGTATCACATACATATTCCCAAGTCCTAGTTTCTGCATAAACAGCACTCAGGATGATATTTCTTTGTGAGCACAGTGCAGTAATTAAATAGGTCATCATGACTGCACGTTTCTGGTGGAGCCTGATTTGCTTTCTATTCTCCCTTTCTTCCTTCTATTTCTTCTAAGCCACTTAAAGCTGCCTCGGTGAATCTTGTGTAAATCTGTGCATTCATATATTCAGGGCTTACACCAATTCTGAGCCCAAATCTCCCAGCATGCTCAGTGTAAAACTCTGACAATGGAGCCACAACAAAAGCAACTCCTAACTGCAGGAAAATCATCTATATTTAGAGTCGTATTCATTGTTGTGCCTCACCAATCCAGCGGGATAGAAAAAAAAAATTGCTCTGACAAAGCATGTCTTCTAATGAGCTGGTGCAAATAAACATTTATAATCAATGGTGGGAAAAAAATGTGCTGAAATACTGAGAATGAAACTGCCTGCGAGGAAAAAATTGTGCAAGTGGGCATCTGTTCTGCGAGCAGCAAATTTATGAGCAGATACGAGAAAAAATAAAAGCTGTGCGTGTGTGTGTGTGTCATAAGCAATATGTGTGATGTTGAAGTGTGCCTGGAAACATGCTGAGGGAAATTAAAACAAAGACTCAGAGGTTATTTCAGCATAATCTGTTATATATTCGACAGAAACCAGACACATCTTTTCCAATCGTTCCTTTGAAGCTGGAATTTTCTGTCAGCATCATGATAATAGTCCTGGAGACAAAGACCGTTCCAGCCTGTTTGTTCTCAAAGGCCGGTATTTATGATAGTGTGACAAAATCCTCTTTTGGGTATCTAGAGGCGTATCGCTGGAAGCTTGCATGTATTACGTGTGTGTGTGTGTGTATGAAAGCAGCAGAAAGAAAGAGGATAGCGTATATAAAATCCTCATAAGAACTTCTGGATATGTTTCTTTCAGCTGTGGCGTATTACCAGAGGCTTTAGCTCAGAAGCTGAGGATAATGGTTTTAATATTCACTCTTAGATGATTTCTGAAGTCACCCAAGAACAAAAAAAAAACCCATGAGCAATTCAAATGACTTGTGCCTTCCCGAATTCTCATAAATAATCATGATCTAAAATATCGGCTCATGCATTTTAATCTGAGTCTAATTTGCCTCAATCCATGGCTTCCCTAGCGTGATAGAAATTATAATAGAATTCAAGCCAATGAGAGACTATTTGTCTCAGGAACTAACATGAGGGGGGAGAGTTATCAACAATAAACATAGTAATGCTATAGGTAATTTTACATTTTTCCATTTTATATGCTTTAAAATCAAGTTATGGTTTTATGGTAACAAGTTGCATGTACATTTATAGCAAGTACACATTAAATTAATCCAAAATGTTTCAAAAAGCATTATAGACTTCCAGATAAATGCATTTTGTTTGCTTTCTGTGCTGGGCAAAAATTAATCGTGATTAATCACGTTCAGGGCAACGCAGTGGCGCAGTAGGTAGTGCTGTCGCCTCACAGCAAGAAGGTCGCTGGTTCGAGCCTTGGCTGGGTCAGTTGGCGTTTCTGTGTGAAGTTTGCATGTTCTCCCTGCGTTTATGTAGGTTTCCTCCGGGTGCTCCGGTTGCCCCCACAGTCCAAAGACATGTGGTACAGGTGAATTGGGTAGGCTAAATTGTCCGTAGTGTATGAGTGTGTGTGGGTGTTTCCCAGAGATGGGTTGCGGCTGGAAGGGCATCTGCTGCGTAAAACAAATGCTGGATAAGTTGGCGGTTCTTTCCGTTGTGGCGACCCCAGATTAATAAAGGGACTAAGCTGACAAGAAAATGAATCAATAATCACGTTCAAAATAAAAGCTTGTTTTGACTAAATCTGTGTATATTTATTATGCATATATCAATACACACATGCATGCATATTTGTGAGAAATGTTTGTTTACACACACATATATATTTATACACACACACACACACACACACACACACACACACACACACACACACACACACACACACACACACACACACACACAGTTCTGTCTAGTTCTCGAATCTGTGGCTGATCACCTTTGTGTATTACTCCGCCCACATAGAGTGACAGCAGATCAATAAACTCACTACAGTTTGAAAAATATTGCAGCTATTGGACAACATAATGTACTTTTGAGGCATTTTCAATCAGGAGGTTGTTATTTAGAACTATGCAGGTTATTTATAAGGATAGTTCCATTTTTAAATATTTATATTTTCGGATTTAGCACGTCCACAGCCATCAGACTGTCATACTGAGCAAACATGGTTGACGTTCCGCCACAAGATGGCGACAGAGACCGCATAATAAGCCCTTAGGGGAGAAAAACTCAGTCTAATTTCAAATTACAACTGATCAAATCATTATAAAACAAGAAAGTGACACTACAAGTCGATCAAATTTATACCATAGTTATCTGGTAATGTTTGCTTTGCTTTGACTTTTTCAGGGTTAATTATTGTGATATCACGATTGCAACAGAGAAATACTGGGAACTGTCTATAGACTGATAGCATTTCATGCAGTTCAGCCTTAAAATCTCAAAAATGTCAGCAAAAACACCCTGTCATCACTTTAGATTTTACACTACAGATTCATTCAAACACTAGCTCTAAAGTGATGTTGGTGAATGAGCAACGGGTTCTGCTGTTCTGACATCAGCTGCAGGTGTGAATGAATGGCGGAAGAAAGTAGTTCCTCTTTCAAAAGGATTTTTAAACTCTCTGTGTTTGATTATCTATTTATATACACAATTATGCCGTCAAACTGTTGTATAAACACAATATCACACCTGTAGCAGTGCGATATGGCTGTATATTGTCACTGGTAGGACACTAAGGCACACAGCCTGCAGCCTCAAGTTGTGTGTTTTCTAAGGAAAACTACCAATGACTAAAGCTATTATATACTAGATTGGAGGACAGGTTGTTCTTTTATACATTTAAACATTTGTAAACTTAGTTTAAACTCCTGATAATTAGTTTTTTGAGTGCACAGACACAAAGAGCGCATGTGTGTCATGTGGTCCATCACAGTTCTGTATCACAAAAACTTTTTGTCAAATGCAGGACTGCACGACATATCGAAAAAGTTGTTAAAACAGTATAAGCAATAATATGAAAGCCTATTTCCGCCTATTTATAAATATTAATAAAGGTTATTTTGATTTGTTGTGGCAAAAACAGGCTTCCATATTCTATAAAATAATCATATCACAGAGAGGTGCAATAAATAACTTTTTTAGGGATGCACCGAAATGACAACTCTGGGAGGAAACTGAAAATCTTTATACCTGCCAGCCCAGGTGCTGTTCTGCTATTCATTAAAAAGTGAACCTACAGCTGAAAATAAACACTAGTAATGAGAGTTGAGAAAATGACAATAGCCATTAGGGGTCAGAGTATCTGCCCAGTTTTCATTCATTCATAGTGTCGAAATGTTTGCACCTTGACAGTCCTTTAGATCAGTAAAGTTTATTAGATCAGAAAAATATTCATTTTTACCCGTTTATTTTAGAATAAATAGTATATCTAGGACATGAAGACAACACACTACCAACACAACTCAAACAAGTCTAATCCCATTAGACATGCCTTGGGCAGGAATATCAAATCATGAATATGCACATTCCCAAATGAAAACTCAGGACTACATTTAAACAAGCAAGGTCAGTGAAAATCTAACAGATCTCCAATAGTCCAAAAATAATCTACAAATACACAAAAATTAATGACTACATGTGTAAATTTGTGTATTTGATGACTAAGTTTTGGGCTAATCTTAAACATCTATTAGATTTTCAATTTTAGCCTGGTTTAGCAGGGCATCTTTGTTTTGATGTTTATTAGACATGTATTAAACACAAACGCTACTTATGTCATTATTATAGTATGCTCTAACGAAGGTTAAAAGTGTACAAAAATGCAAAAAATACAAAAATAAATAAATGAGCCTTTAATGAGCCACTGAAAGGCCACAGTGTGTAATTACTGACACTAGAGGGCGTGTATTTACAACAAACAAATGTGTAGTTTGATGATGTTGGAATTTGTCCTCATTACATCCTATGGGATTCCTGCAATGTTCATAGATGAGCTAAAGTATTCAAAAACTATTATCATAATAATAAGACAAAGCAATCAAAGCAAAACGAGAGGCTGAATCAACCGCTGATGAGAGAGGAGCGCATCATCAAGATAGCTGACCTTTTATTATGCCACAGTCCATGGTGAAAACGACAAGGTCCATATTACTACTGTAGTTAAAATTGTTTAATTCTCTTGATTTGAACATTCTTTGAAACAAAATGTAGTCCATAAGTCGGCATAACTGGGAGTTTCTATATATTTTCATGTAAAAACTAACATGATGCTTTTAAATGGCTTCAGTGAAGATGGCCACTTTGTGATCAGCTTTTGGTGAAGCTAACTACTTCATCATAAGAGTAGCTCGACTTTAGTTGAACTGCTTACACTCCCACTCACGAATGCTGTCAAAGCAAGAGAGGTGAAATGGCATGGAGCAAACAAACTGTCAAGTCCACTCACTTCATCCATGGCTTATGAAAAGTAACATTTTTGATTATAAGAGACAATTTCTACTTAAGAGCCATTTTCAAAAACAGGCCAGTTTTGATGGCTGTTAATGATCACAGGTTAATCAGAGACAGAAATACAGTTTAAAGTCCAGTTCTTGGACAAAGATCTCTACAAAAAATTGGCGTTTTGCTCAAGGCTTAAGGCAAGAAAGCGGTAGTTGCCATCATCACGCCAGGACATGAGCATTTCAGTGCCTCAACAATTCAGCATCAGGGTTGAAGAATAAAGCTCAACAAACTGTAGCATGCTTCAATGTAAAATCCAATGTGTAGTGTTGATTCTAAAGGTCACATATTTGGCTGGTGTGCCTGTGCAGTTTGCCAGAGGGGGAATATGGGAACCCCGGTTTAATATCTGCCTTTTATTGCCCCTGCCGCGAAAGGGAAGATCAGGGAGAGCTGTGGATGAAACACGAGGATTAGCACACTGGAGAGAGGACGCAGGGCTTTTACCTGATACCAGCTGCTGCCCGGTTAAGCCCATCGGCACAATGCCCAGGTTGTTCATGGCGGTGGCCCAGGCTCCAGGATCAGCCACGGGAACGTTGATGTGGCTCTGTTCAGTTCCCAAACTGCCGATGCCGTCTGCTGCTGCAGAGAAAATGCAATCCGTTAAATCCTGACTAGTAGCCTATCTTGAAAATGCTAGCTAAACAGCTGCATCTATTGTATAGGATCAATAGAGAATAACATGCCTGCTATGTTTTACATTGGAGGCAAAGTTTAGCTCTAACTCTAATTAAGTGTAACCCCGCCGGTTCTACGCCACTCAACCCACTCGGAAATGGGATCGAACTGGCGATTCTGTGCATGGGAGTTGGTTGCTCTAACAAGGAGGCTAACAATCATCGCCTATCAATAGAGCACCTTTAGAGGTCAGAGTAAGGTTTACCTGCACAGCACTTCACTAGCTGGCCTCAGCTACAGTCACTCCACTAGACCTCCCATCCGGGTCATGGCACCAATGTAACCTTGCCAGTCCTACACCACCCAACCTGCTCCGAGCTGGGATCGAACCAGTGATTCTTTGCATGGGAGTTGGTTGCTCTAACAAGGACTAACCTCCGCTACACAAGCACAACTGCCAGTAGCTTTCTGGTGATCTCCAAGACACTGATTAGCTTCTTCAGGTGTGTTTGATTAGGGCTGGAGCTAACCTCTACTCTTTCTCTAAACTTGTGGCCCTCCAGGGCTAAAGTTGCTATCCCTGCTTTAGATCAATGGTTCCCAGAGTCGGGGTTTGAACCCACCATAGAGATCAACTGACAATGAGTTGGTGACATTTGATGATTTCCAAAAATAAAGTAAATTTGAATAAACTATTAGGATTACCATATTAAATCAATTTTTGAAAGATGTTTAAATAGTAGTCAATATTTCCATTTAAAAAAAACAACAACATGCAACCATCATCCTTTTGATTTTTGTTTCTATTAGATTGGAACCCCTAGGATGATTTTGTTACATTAACGACACTGCAATATTATCATTTACAGTGCATTGTTAAACTTTCCGATACCTTTTGGAACTCATGTACATGAAAAATGAATACAGGTCTTGGCTGAATGTGGAGGATGATCTCTGATTGAAGGTCTCCAAAATTAAACCAAGATTGGACTTACCCATCTTAATAGGTGAGGTCAACATTTAAATTAAACCAGTGAATAATTTACTTAACTCTTGTGTGCTGTTGGGGATGTTTTCATCATGTCCCAACAGGGAAAACCACCAACAATCAAGAATGCATGATTACATGGTGTCATGGCTTTGCAATCAAAAAATGTCATTATAATGGAAGTCAATGGGGCAAAAACAGCCACGAACATAACGAAAGGGTGGTGATTTGAGCAAAAAACAAGGTTTAAAAAATATATATGGACTGTTGCACTTTTTTGTGTTGTCAGTATGATTATGTTTATATTGATTGTTTTCACATGATGTCATTAATGATGCGCAAAATTCAGATGAAGGGCAGAAACTGATTCTTCTACATAGGAATCGCTATCAGAACATCAATATATTTCTGTTTTATGTTGTTTATATTTGTTAAATTGGCCAAAATAAAAAATAACGAGCAGCTTTTATAGACTTTCAAAAGTTTTTGCTCAAAAAGGGGAGAAAGTTCAAGTAACTGGCTGAAAAATGGAAGAAAAGGCGGCATGTGATAAACGTTTTTTCAATGCATTCATGTGTACAAATTTTTGAACGCGATAATTAGTTTGACAGCACCAATAAAGAAAATATATAGGCCTAGCAGTGTGTATTATTTATTAATGTGTTATATAAAAATCAGATACAACACCACCCTATTTATAAAAATCCAGGAGAATATAAATAACGTACCCTGCCATGTAATCGCTGCAATGAAATCTCCGTCTTGTTTTGCAATAGTCCATGTCTTTACTGGCATTTCAGCTAAATAAACAACAGTAACGTGAACATCGAGATGCGCAGCAGTGGTGAATGTTTGTTGATGGTAAGTTCATTGACCGAGCAAAAAAAGAAATACAACTAATGTGAAAAAACTAGAAAATTTTTGTGGAGCACTTTTAGACTATAGGCTATGCGTGTTATTTCGTGATGTCTGTAAGATATCCGCATGGTGGAAAAAGCTATATAGTAATAATTTATAATAAACATGTTTTTGAACCTAAAGTGTATAATGTGTACAACTCTTTGTTAATGAATGCTACAGGTACAATAAGTAGCATAGTAAACTGATAAACTGTAATAAATACTGTAACATTAGTGTAAACTGTGGTGCATTGTGATGGTGTATAATTACAGAAACTGAAACCTGTTAAATAATTTGTTTATTACTACAGTTGTGTCGTACCACAGCAACAATAAATACTACGACAGTTTAATTCAAATAATTATCTATAGTATGCTTCCAAACCCTATAGTATTTACTAAAGTCTTTTTTCATGTAACGTAATAGCTTATACAGTATCTACCACCTCAATGACAGGCAAATATTCTTCAGTTTAGTAGAAAACTTGGCCGTCTTCATGTAAGCATTATGCCCAGCATATCATCTATTTATATCTCCTTTGAAATATGGTATAAATTGCAAAAATAGGGACTTTCCTCTATGTCTCGCATTCAGTATTTTACTTCCTGCCCTCCATCTGAATTTCGCATGTCACCAGAACCACATGATTGAAAACAACCTATAGGTCTATTGGTGTGTTAGATATAGGCCAATGGTTGTATGTTTACAGTATAACCACCCAGAATAGTGAGGATCACAAGTCGCTGACATTGGTATTCTTGGGGGGGTCATAAGCTGATAAGTTTGACAACCCCTGCTTTAGATTATGCATGTCCTGTCTTTTGTTCCTAATTCACACCAAATGCAAGTATTCGCAAGAGTATATTACATACAAAGTCAATGCATATGTGCCAATAGTGGTGCATTTTGACAGTGCGATGCGAATGATGCAGATTGCACAACAAACACATTGGGCCCTATCATACACCCGGCGCAATGCGGCACAAGGCGCGATACAATAGTTGTTTGCTAGTTTCAGCTTGGCGCAAGAGTCGTTTTGACATTTTGCACCACGCTGTTTAAATAGCAAATGCATTTGCGCTCATATGTGCGCCCATAGGCGTGTTGAGGTGCATTGCTGGCGCGTTGCTATTTTGAGGAACTTAAATAAAAGGTTCAAATAGATCAGATCAAAGCTGGTCTAAAGTCCAGCCCAGAGCACGTTAGTTGTGCGCCTCGCTTACACTTTGCTTAATACAGACAGGGTGTACAGCAATACGCAAATATCTTTACAAATGAAAAATAATTAAAATATTAAGGATATAAATAGGATATAATAAGGATATATAGCCTATAGGATATGAATATAAAGGATTAAAATATTACAAAAAATATAATTTTCTAGCCTACATAAATATAAAAACCATACTTTCATGCCTTCTTCATCTTGGGGGGCTTTTTCAGTTTATTCATAACAATTTGCTTTTGTATAATGTTAATATTATTAGCAGTATTATTTATTATATGCATATGTATATTTGTTTTATTAAAAACAAGCTTAGATTTGCCCACCTGTCACATTTAAGACCATATGGGGCATAGCATGTGTATTTGGATATAACTCAGTTGTTTGAACACACTTTGTTATTATTGTTTATTTATTCGTTTGCTGGGAATTAGAACTGAATTTAGAAATAGATTTGAAACAAATCTTTGTGCTTAACAAACTAAATAAATTATTTATAGGTTAATTGATGTCTGTGCTTACAAGGTTTCCCTATCCACGAGAGCGAAAGTGAAAGTTAATAATGAGGAGGCTTATCTCTCATTCTCGCGCTGTAGATGCTCTGTTTAACTGTTTTCTTGCAGTGAAATGCTCAGTTTTTCCACTTACTTTAATACTTACTTTGTAAATAGCAAATGCGCTACGGCGCGACGCAACTGACTCTTAAAGGGAATGGGAGATGAGACTCTGATTGGTTTATTCTCAAAACACACCTATAACTCATTAAGAGAATAAGCTCAACTCTGTTAGACCATGTGCCACGGCGCAAAGCGGATTTTTCCGCCCCTTAAAATAGCAAAAGTGGATTCTGACATGCCCGTTTGCGCTTTGCACTTTGCACATGGATCGTCAAAATAGAGTCCATTGTCTCAATCATGTCTTCCTTGCAGGAAAAAAATATGTGGAAACTTCTTCACAGTTTAGCTCCAACCCTAATTCAAAACACCTAAACCAGCTAATAAAATTCTTCAGAAGCTTCCAGGCAAGTGTGTTGCAGTTGGCTGGAACTAAATCTTACAGGACATTTGTCCTCCAGGTGCAGAACTGGACACTTACATAAACTCACCATGGTTTTACTACCAATAATTAATTGACCATGTTTTAGGAAACCTAAAAAATGCAAACATCTGTCATAAAATATGCACAGGCTGATAGGTCCAATCAATCTGCTTCCAGCCACATCGTTAAATACATGGTGCTGCAGCAATTTTTTTTTTTAGTTTCCCAGCTCCATCTGTGTGTCGATATACTATGTGGGGGGCTTCATTTACTGTATGTTATGTTTGCAGCAGCAGTGTGTTATATTCTCAGACAGCATGTTTGTGAATAAACTAGAAGTAGCAAGTCTGGGTTCTTGTTCTGCACCAATAATCAAATCAGCCAAAAACAAGCACATCAACATTGCCATGTACACATTCATTACCATACTAATCTATCTAAGAATTGTCATCATAGAACTATGGTCTTTCTATACTAACCATAGTTTAACTGAGGCATTTGTGGTAAAACTGTGATTATACAAATGATAACCAATATATCTTAAAGAAGTGCTTACTACACCTTTTACAATAGTAAAACCGTGGTTAATTTTTGTAAATACACTCATGTTTCAATCTTTACAAATAAATAAATAAATAAATAATGATGCATATTGTAGGGACGGAAATAAAATGCAGTTTTGTTGGGGGGAGAGGGGTTTCGCTGGATGTCAATGAAGGGGAAGCTTTACTCATACTATAAACTTCTTTTGTAGGAAAACGACTTATCACTTTATGAACTGTCAACCTGTATGAATATTCATGTTTATGAATATTCAACATGGTCCAATATTACATTTGCATTGATCTTTTTTAGACATTTCATTTCATTCATATCTATTTGTAATATATGATACTGGCAACAGAGTTGAGGATCCAGATGCAGCATCATTATTAACAAGAGTACTCAGGCAGGCAATGGTAAAAAGCAGGAGTAGTGTCACAGGCAGGGATAGCTGACGTGAAACTGAAAATTTGACCCCAAAGTGCAAGTGTTTCGAAACACTACATTAAAGCATGATCCAAAACACCCAGGTCACTTGATTAAGGTGATTCGAAACACACCAAGTCATGTGACTAAAGTGTTTCGAAACACCAGGTCATGTGACTAAAGCGATTCAAAGCATCTATAGTTTCAGAAACGTTTCAAGATCTGGCGAATCTGCGTCTGACTGACAAGGGTGGAATCACTCCTCTAACTCATGTACTGTAGCTTAATGGACCGTATGTGTGCACAAAGTAACTGTGCTGCAAATGGCCAGAGTTCGAATCCCGAGTTGTACAAATATTTTGAAATTATGGCTTGATGTATTTTAATAATGTTAATATTTTGTAACCAAAACAAGACATTTTCATTCAGATGACCAATGTTTAAACAAAACACGTTACGAGAACAGAGCATTTAAAAAGTAACATCTATAGCCGCATCAGCTCGGATTCAAACTCATCTTGGAATGCTAGTCTGGAACTCTCACCGCTTCACTAAATCACTTGAAGCCTTAATTCTATAACATGGCGTTTAATGCCTCAATTTGCTTAACTGTTTCTTTGCTGAAGCTGTTCCAGAGCAATACATAAAAATGACCACTAGGTGTCATTGCAGAGGCGGGTTTCAAAACGTTTTGAAGCTTCGACACATTTGCCACCACTAGTCACAGGTAGCAAACAACATAAAATAATTAACAAGGCGAGGGTCAGAAAACACAGCAAGGCAATACAATGGAACGCTTTGTAATGCTACAGGAAATAAACAAGACTCAGCAACTTGTGTGTGTGTGTGTGTGTATGTGTGTGTGAGAGAAAGGGGAATATAAAGTTCAGGTAATCAGTCTATGATGAGTTACCAGCTGTGTGTGTGTAATCAAGGAGAATCAGGAATTGGTGTGTGTGAGGTGCATGATTGTATTTAGGATTAGATCGCTGGTGATCGTGAGTGTATTTGAAAACAGTGTTTGACCCTAGCTTTGTTTTGTTTGTTTATTTACATTGTCTGCTACCTGCCTTTTGACCATCCTGTTTACTGACCACGATTTTGTATTGCCTGCATGCTATCTGATTGTGATCGTTGCCTGCCTGATCATTCTCTTATAATAAATCCTGCATTTGGATCCTCAACTCCATTGTACAGCATCCCATCAAATGACAGAATAATAGCTGAAACATTAACATTTTTGCTTAACGTGTGATAAATCTTTGATTTTTTTTTTGGGGGGGGGGGGGGTATAATTCTTTCTTTAACCTTATATTATTTATGACAGTATAAATGTCATTTTTGAATCAATTTTACGCATTTTTGCTGAATGAGAGGATTATTGTCTTTTAGACCCTAAACATATCGAGGATTTATTTTACACTGAGCTCAGTACAATGCATTAATCTGGTTTTTTTTCCATGAAAAAAAGACGACGCTGCTCTGGAATCTGCCATAACGAGGTATCTCAGAAGACAGCATAATCATCCTGCCTACGTTTGGAACAGTTTTCACATCATTAGCGAGCTTATAATGGCATAAAATGCTGCCCACATCCACAGCTCACTAACTTATGGAAGCATGTGCTGTTTTGACTGTCCTGCTAAACAGCCAATGTACCGGACATAAAAAGAGGAGGTTACATTTACCACTAGCCATGGCCGCTCGTCAGTGTTTGTTTCTCTGGGTGCCACTGCTGTCACCAGAGCCCTTGCTCTTCCAAGACAGCTGGCCGAGGACAACGGAGCACTCAGGAGCTCATCACGACGTTCAGAGGAACCTGCGGCACACACAAAACAACACAACCACATGAGAATCAGGGCTGGGAAGTGATTCAGAAAGAAATCGATTTTTAAGGTGTTTCAAGAATTTAAATAGGAATTGTCAATCAAAGGAAATCAAACTGCTTATTAACAGATTTTTTTTTCTGTTTTGTGTCAATAGAGCGTATCATTGTACTGCATTGCGTCTTTAATGACAAAAATCAAGCCTTTAATGACAAAAAAGTTAAGACAACAATTACTTTTTATGCTGCTTTAACTTTTTTAAATAAGTTAGTCAGGTTTCAACTACATTTATAAGTTATACACAGTTCAACTGAACCTCAACTGTGAGACCTTAACTGAGGTGTTTTAATTTACTAGAACTTCATCTATGTTTAGCTCCTTTGACATGATCCTAATTGTAAATGCGCAATATAAATAAAAAGTGAACAAACACGTGCATGTTTGTAATTAAACAACAACAGCATCTTTGTCATATCACTCGGCTCTTACTGTACATTTTTTGGGAATGAAAGGATAAAAATAACTTCAAATATGCATCTGTGTAAGCGGAGGTTACTATTGATTCCTTTGAATTCTGCTGATAACAATATTTTCAAAGTCACCAAGTCGAGTGCCCACCAGACACACTAGATGGCACTCTACATATCACATCTGCCACTGAACTGGACTACATTTTCTATCATGCACTTCATACACACCAGTTCCAGATCATCACTGATTATGAACACATAGCTGAAGCTCATGAGGACTGCTTACCTCACTTTCAAACACATCTTTGCTCAGTATTGTATCACTGTTAGTGTGCATCATCCAGCAGTTTCCTGGTTCTTGTTTTTTGGTATTTACCTGTTTTGATATTCGACTGTTTTGGCATTTGTGAAGTGTTTTCTGCCTGACCTGACCTGCCCATTGCCTCTTTTTCTAGGTTTCTCTATTGGATAACCCATGTTGTACTGTTTGCTCCTGTTGGCAGGGTCAGACTATCCCAAAGCTGCATTTGGAACTTTATCTCCATGTACTCACTTGTAAGAAATATACAGTCACGCTTGAAATTATTCATACCCCTGGCAAATTTTGACTTAAAGTTACTTTTATTAAACTAGCAAGTTTACCCTATATTTCTTCCACAACACAAGAGCAGATGTAAACTAGGTTACACTGGTGGCATAAAGGCATATATAGAGATGATGCCAACCATAGAGGACTTTGAGGACAACTCATACAAAGAAATGAAGAGATGATGCCAACCATAAAAGTCTTTGAGGTCAACTCATACAAAGAGAGGAAGAGATGATCCCATCCATCGAGAACTTCCAGGACAACACATACACTTAAATACACAAATACACTTCATTAAACATGTACATATAGACATCACCTATATACAATAAAACTGCAGGTTAACTATGTCTGTAAATAACACAGTAACTTATATTTTATTGTAATTTTAACTTAATCTGATTGTAATGCAGTAATGTGCACCTTTTGCAAAGCTGCTTTGAAGTAATAATTGAATTGAATAAAGTGGTCACTCACTCCTTCTAGCTAAAATAAACCTCTCTACCACTTCAGTTGAAAAGATTCTCATTTAATAAGGAATCTACAATTTTTTTAGAACTAAAGTATGATTATTCCTAGGTTGGGTAATGGACCTGTAAAACCATTTCTAGTTTTTGCACTTACCTAAGACATACTTTCTATTTAGAAATCAGAGATTTATTACACGTGTATTAAAGCATTATATGGCACCTTTAAGTATACATTTTAAAACAAAGAAAAGCAAGATGGATAATATACGGAAATATTTTCAATTCAAGTTTATTTGTATAGCGCTTTTCACAATAATTATTGTTCCAAAGGCAGCTTTACAAATCATGAACATTATTGCATTACAATCAACATCAGAAAAGTTAAGGTTATTAGTTACCATAACTTTATCAGTATATATACATACAGTTGAATTCAGAATTATTAGCCCCCTCCTGAATTATTAACCCTGTTTATTTTTTCCCCTAATTTCTGTTTAACGAAGAGAAGATTTTTTTCAACACATTTCTAAACATAATAGTTGTAATAACTCATTTCTAATAACTTATTTATTTTATCTTTGACATAATGACAGTAAATAATATTTGACTAGATTTGACTACCTTTTAAGACACACATTTAAAGGCTTAACTAGGTTAATCAGGTTAATTAGGCAGGTTAGGGTAATTAGGCAAGTTATTGTATAACGATGGTTTGTTCTGAAAACTATCGAAAAAATATATATAGCTTAAAGGGGCTAATAATTTTGACCTTAAAATGTTTTTAAAAAAAATAAAAACTGCTTGTATTCTAGCCAAAATAAAACAAATAAGACTTCCTCCAGAGGAAAAAATATTATCAGACATACTGTGAAAATTTCCTTTGTTCCTTTGCTCTGTTAAACATCATTTGGCAAATATTTTGGAAGTATTTTTGGAAAAAACAGAGCAAGGAAATTTTCACAGTATTTCTTCTGGAGAAAGTCTTATTTGTTTTATTTCGGGTAGAATTAAAACAGTTTTTAATTTTTTTTATATATATATATAAACATAGTTAACCAGCAGTTATATAGTATATACCAGATGTGCCCACACTTTTTCAGCATGCAAGCTACTTATAAAATGACCAGTCAAATGAAAGTCAAAATGATCTACCTAATATTCATTCATTCATTTTCTTTTCGGCTTAGTCCTTTTATTAATCCGGGGTCGCCACAGCAGAATGAACCGTCAACTTATCCAACACATGTTTTACGCAACGTAAAACCCTTTTTAGCGTAAAACGCAGCAATGCCCTTCCAGCCACGACCCATCTCTGGCAAACATCCATACACACTCATTCACACTCATACACTACGGACAATTTAGCCTATCCAATTCACCAGTACCAAATGTCTTTGGACTGTGGGGGAAACCGGAGCACCCGGAGGAAACCCACACGAATGCAGGGAGAACATGCAAACTCCACACAGAAACGCCAACAGAACCAGCGAACCAGCGACCTTCTTGCTGTGAGGCGACAGCACTACCTACTGCGCCACTGCGTCACCTGATCTACCTAATATAAAAGTGCAAAACATATATTTATTTATAAACATATTAAGAATTCTGTATTTGTACAATATATATTAATGTACCTTGCATAACTGTAAGAACCCATACTGTGCAAAAGCCTGCAACTTATACATATTTCAGTCATTACCTTACTCTGATGAGTTGCACTGCATGGAATTAGCCAGGGAAGCATAGTCCAGACAGTAGCTGCTGATAGCCAGCCTCAAGCACACTACCAAAGAATCATCAGTCATGGTGAAACGATATTTGGACTTAACCGCGCTAACTTCACTAAGTGCTATAGCCGCTATTGTTTTGCAGCACAGAGCGAAGTTGACACGGTTAACCATGCGTTGAAAAGGGTCAGATATCCGACTGACTGCCCTCTATGTGCGTAAAGCGACACATTTCAGAGAGGATGGATGATAGGCAGACATCTATTTTTTTTAATGCCATGCGATCTACCCACGCTATCTTTGCGATCAACCGGTAGATTGTGATCGACGTATTGGTCACCTCTGGAATATACTGTATGTGATGTTTACAAGTTCAATTAATTGTATTTGTGTTTATTAGGGTGCATTTTTGTATGTATTGTGATATGAAACATTAACATGATACCTTTTTTTTAGTATTTATCAGTGGTGTAAAGTAACAAATTACAAATACTCAAAGATTTTTTCAGGAATTGAACTTTAATAAGTAGTTTTAAAAAGGTGTACATTAACTTTCCCCTAACTGCATTTTTAGTGCTGTACTTTAAATCCACAATTTTCCTTCAAACTGCAGTCGCTACTTTATTTTTTCTTGTCTATAGAGATTGGTTAAATTGAATAATACTGAAATATCAATAAATTATCAATTATATAATTAAGACATGCATTAAGGGTGCTTTCACACCTGCCTTATTTAGTTCGGTTGAATCCCACTAGAGTTCGTTTTCCCTCTTGGTGCGGTTCGTTTGGGCAGCTGTGAATGTAACAATTGTACTCGAGTGAGCACCAAAAGCAGACCAAAAAGCGCAACAAAACCACCTCTCTGGAGCGGTTCGTTTGTGGTGAGAATATGATCCGAACTAAAACAGACACAACTGCAAAAAGTACTGGGCCTTTTTGGACTAATCCAGCTGCCGTCGTTCGATGTGCTGTGCATTATGGAATGTAGAGGAAAAATATTTGTTGACAGCGCTTTACCAACAATTTTAAACAGAGAGAGAGAGAGGGGGAAAAACATTACCTGCTGGACCGTTGGTAATATTTTTGCAATATGACCATGTCGCAGTTTAGCTAAATTATTTCAAGCCTCCTCCTGAAGTGACTTGCGATGTGCCTTCGCCGTTTGCAATGCATTAAACCACAGCTTTTTAGAAGTGCACGTTAATTCTGACCAATCAAAAAGCAGTTTAGGAAATACGTTTAATAACATTTGGCCAATGAGTGATGTGGATTTTGTCACATGACTACATTTTGGTTCTTTTCCACTGGTTCAGACCAAAGAGATCAGTGTGGTGTGAAAACGACCCAAAGACAGCAGAAAATGCTACAATATATCATTTGTTGCCCTTAGTCCGGACCAAATGAACCGAACCACAGATGTGAAAGCACCCTAAAAGTGTCCAAGAAGATGCAGGGTTCAACGCTGAGGATTTTCTCTACTGGCTGATTGGGCCAGTGCTTCCAATTTTTACTTGGCCTGCCAAAATTTTAACTGGCTTCACCAAAAAAAGTAAAGTTAATAGCTATTTGTTAGCCAAATATTTTAACTAATCTGTCAAAAATAATGTATGTGAATCTAGAATTATATATTTAAAAAAAAAATAATAAATACATAATGAGAAAAAGTCAAAGTGTTTTGCAATCAAAAAAAGCAGTATGGAAAAATGTGCAGGTATTTTATTGTACTTCTAAATTATTTAACAAAAGGTGTCCGACTTGCCAAACTGACGGCAATCTGTGCAAAACATCACTTAAGTTATTTTTCATTGTGCCCACATAAATGTCTGCTTCCAAGACGTTAGAAACAGACGTTTTCTTTTTGGCCACATCATTTGATGCAGCCTCTTTTCTGCATTGATTGTTACCAGGTTATGGACAAAAAGAACATGCTAAAAACATCCAATCAGCTAAGCGGAATTGAAAAGAAGTATGATGTTTACGACATCACAGAGAAGTAACATTAAAAGGCTTAAAAGCACAAACTTTTTCTCGATTCTAAGACTGTATTTGGATGCATTTGATAAAAAAGTCACAGGTAAATTAAACTTTAGTAATAAGGCTTGATCGAGCCAGTAATGATCCTGTCCTGAGCATCTCTCACTCTGGCCCTGGGCCATGAGGCAGTCCTTATTGTTGAGCCTTGAAATCTTTACACGCAATGACCTAGAGACTGTTTATACTGCATGACAATGATGAAAAGATAAAGGATGTTTACTGTATAATGACTGAAATCACCAAATGGCTTTAATCAACAATTAAATGCACTACAGAATATTACGTTTTCACACACACATTTCACATCAACCATTCACAACTTAATACTCACTTCTCACAACTGTTCTCACAAAAAGCTACTTTTTACTCATACTTTGAGTAATATTTACAACAGATACTTTTACTCTCCTTGTGCTAGATTTTTGGTAAGTACTTTTACCTGAGTATCATTTTTCATCACTGGTATTCATGTAAACAATATGATCAGATTCATTGCCTACAATGATTACATTAAAACAATTCAATAAAATGTGTCCTATGAGATTAAAAGATCATGCTCCAAAAGAGAGAAATAATTCAAAAAGAGAAAGAATTCCAGCCGATTCCATCAATTCCAAAGATTTCAGCCTCAGCCACAACACAGCCACTTTTATTAGCCCTATTTAACGCGGCTAAGGAAGTCCGCTCTGTTCCCAAAGCTCCAGCCAAATGCACCACCACAAATGCCTTCTCAGATAGAGCGAGACTATAAATAGTAATGATAATCACTAGAGGAGAAACATCACAGGAACTCTCATTACCAGTGCCTAATAATGTGCAAACCTTTACCGTCACACTGGGCCCAATAGATTCTGCAGCTGGCGTAACAAGACTGCAGGAAATGCCTTCAAGGACGTGTAGCTCCTTAAAGCCACTTTGAGACATTCTGTCAGCGCATCCGCTCGAAATGACTTACAGCTGACCCATCAGACTTCCATCAAACTGACAGACGTCAACCGCTGATGGGTCACAGTGCGCGCGAGAGACAGATCTCATCCCCTTCTCCAGCTCTCTCCATCCCCATGCATTATATCACCCTGGAAATCAAAGTCTGGGGGGATGGAGCCATTAAGCTGTTTAATACGGGTTCCAATAATGGATCCCATATGCGGTGAAAGTGCAGCGCTTCATCCCCAGCGGGGCCATGAGAGTGAAGTATCATCATCAGTATGCCAAACGCATCCTTCTCCGCCACTCCAAACCGCAGCACATTATTCAAATCTGACACGCGGATATCAACTTAGCAGTGCGACACGGCTCGCTTTAATTGCCAAACAATAATATCACAACTTTGATTAGATACAGTATGTGTTTGTGTGTTACATTCAGGAAATGGATATCTGGTGAAAAGTTTGACGCTTTTAAATTTCAATAGCTGGCATGTCTAAAAGAAAAATATGTAGCATAAGAAATGTGGCAGGTGCCAGAGTAAGGTGCACATATACAAATTTCATACACACATTTCTAAAGTGGCTAAATCAGCGGTATCCAAACCTAGTCCTGGAGGACTGGTGTTCTGCAAATTTTAGTTCCAACCCCAATTAAATACACCTGAACCAGCTAAACAAGCTTGTAGAAGTTAATCTATTAGCCCAATGATGAAACTAACAGCATGGTCGAAGGTTAAATGATTGTAAGCCTTTTCTAGTGCTTCTGAAAAGAATTTTGTTATTTATTAGAATTTATTTGTTTTCATTTTTTAGCTCCGAATTTAATCTGACTCCAAATTTAAGTGATCGTAAAATTTAGACTGTATTTTTAATTGTAAGAACGGATCACATTCATCATTTATGACTTAATTTAAAGTTTTGATTTATAACTGATTCCTTACTCTTCAGTTATACGTTCATTATGGACCAAACAGTTTCATGCTTTCATGCAATTTTGCGTATCTTCTCACAGCCAGTATGTTGACACTCTGAAGTTAGTCAGAGGGTGCAGGAATAACTAATATTCAAATAGACTGGTTGCAAACTACTCACTCATCCTAAAAGAGTAATCAATTTAGCCAAGCCCATGTAACTTGTAATTTCAGCAATTTGATGATTAAAGATCTCCATGCAGTCATGCCAAAACGGTTCCGTACAGTCAAATGTGCCTTTAAAATCCTAATTAAAAGCCTAATCATATTGACTCATAAAGGTAACGCAGACTCCACTTAATCTACTGGATATAAAAGATTCTAGGAGAATTCAGAATGAATCAAAACTTAACATTTTATTTGTCAGGTAAAATTGTATTATGTCAATTACATAATAAAACAATCAGAAAGCCAATTCAGAGATGATACTGTAAAAATACAACATCTATTACTCAAAGATAAATCAAAGAGTTAGAGATGCATACCTGACCAGAGAAGTACGTTGCAGCATAAGTCTCAGAGATGCTGCAATGGGGTGTCTTGGCTACAAGATCTTAATGATATTTGTCCACATTTCCTTTAAATACTCAACTCAGAACAAACAGCCATAAATTAAAGAGAATAGAAGCGTTACAGAGACCCTTGCCTGGTGAATTTGAGGAATTAACCATCTCTAAGGGGGGGAGCATCAGGCAAAAATCTTATCAAAGCCAAAAACCAAATCAACATATTCCAGTGAAATATTACAGTGAAATTAAGACCATTTTAACAATCACACAGAGACATTTAATGATACCAAACATGAATATAAGGCTACAAGATACACCATATTAAAACCTTGGACATTTAATGTGAAATGTGCTCTGAACTCGGGTTCGGGGGGGCGGGGGGGGGGGGGGGTGAATAGGGTTTGGGTGAAAGGAGAAGGGTTAACTTTCTTGCATTACCCCCTGGTGTGGTGTAGCTCTGTTTTTCCAGCCTATGTTTGCTATGCCAACAGTTATTTGAATAGAACAGTTGAACAGCTGGTTTCCTGATCTTCTTCTCAGATCAGAAAGGCTATTGTTGTCTTGCATATTAATTCTTATGGTCTTGTCTCATAAAATTCCATAACAGTTCTCAGGGTCTGATATTCTGGAGTCGTCCAAGCTCTTTCCAGGTATACTAGAAACAGGCAGGTGTGTTGAAAGAAGTTGGAGCTAAACTATGCAGGACACCGGTCCTCCAGGACCGAGTTTGGGCAGCCCTGGTCTAAATGATTAACATCATGAAATGTTTATTTATTTATTTATTTTTTATTATTAATTGTTTTTGTTAAATTGACTACCTTTTTGTTATGTTTGTGGCTGTTTTTGCCCCATTGACTTCCATTATAATGCCTTTTTTATTGCATCCTTGCAACCTTGTTAGGTGTTGGGAAGAGGTAAAATGTGTAATTTTTACTGTTGATCATCACTTGGTAGCATTAACCCTTTAAATGCCTATCTAAACAAATGTCTGGCTTTTATATGGAGTTCTATGGAGTAAAACGTCCTGGTTACGTACGTAACCCACATTCCCCGAATAGGGAACGGAGACGTGTGTCTGTATTAAACAGACTTTTGGGAGTGCTTTAGGCGACCAATCACTTCTGAAGATAAGAAAACGGGCCAATGAAATGCCAATTGAATTGGCGGAGCTTAGCTCCACAGCTGAAACTGATGAGCCAATTAGGGCTATATCAGTCGGCTGCTGGAGCCAGCTCATCAGAATTTGCCTGCTGAAGAGCCGATCGCTCAGCTCCCAGCTGGAGACTCAGGTGCTGTGGCAGTGGAGACACACGTCTCCGTTCCCTATTCGGGGAACGTGGGTTACGTACGTAACCAGGACGTTCCCCTTCATATGGGAACTTCTACGTGTGTCTGTATTAAACAGACTTTTGGGAGACTGTATGGAAAGCGCCACAGCAGCTAAGCCTGTCGCACTCCTGATGTGTAGTTTTATGTGTAGTTTTATGCGTGAGCGCACTGACATCACCAAGAGCGCAACCTTCCAACGTCCCCTAGGCCCAACATATTACCATTACATGGGAATAAAAGTTTTAATTCGGGGGTCGTAAGTGTGCTTTTACCTAGCTAATATAGACTAGGGATTTTGGAAATACGACAGTACGTTGGGAAAGCGTGCCAGTCCCCGAAGGGGGAGGACGCAGCGGAGACCACCTGCTACCCTAAAAGGGGAGACCTGATGGTAAGGAGACATATGGACTAGCCCTAATGAGGGGGAGTGCTACATATGATAAGCTGGTTAGCGGTTTAGGGAAGACACGGGACCGCCTAATAAGGGGGAACACACCGTGGTAATAATGCATATGACATCACCAAATGGGGATGCACATAGCTGGCACCGATCCTCAATATGCGTGTAGACCTAATGGGCATACCAACCGCACACTGAGCCATGCACTCGACTCCTCCGCTGAGTCGATGCTGGGGGCCTCGGAGGAATTCTCTAGGGTTCGCCTGGGAAGGGAAACTTACTAGTAGAATAGGAAAAAGCGCACGCATCTCCGGTTTAGGGAGCCTGGCGCAGCAAGCGTTTGTGACACCGAGCTTAATTCCCCCCCGATTGATTGGGATTATCCAATAACCGGGAAAAAAACTGCTCCACTCGGAGGTTATAAAACCTCGCAAATGTGTTAGATGTCGCCCAACCCGCAGCTCTGCAGATATCTGTGAGAGAGGCGCCGCGTGCTAACGCCAATGAGGAAGCGACACCTCTAGTGGAGTGCGCTCTCATGCTAGGAGGGCGCGGCTCGCCCTGGCATTGATAAGCGAGGGCGATGGCATCAACTAACCAGTGGGCCAACCTCTGTTTTGACACGGCACTTCCCTTCTGCCGGCCACCATAACAGATAAAGAGCTGTTCACATGATCTTACATTTTGCGTTCGTTCCACGTAAAGGCGCAAAGCGCGAACGGGACAAAGCAGTGAGTGGGCTGAGCCTGCCTCCTCCGCAGGCAGCGCTTGCAGGTTCACCACCTGATCTCTAAATGGGGTGGTAGGAACCTTGGGCACATAGCCAGGTCGGGGTCTCAGGACAATGTGAGATTAACCCGGCCCGAATTCAAGGCACGATTCGCTGACCGAAAATGCCTCCAGATCCCCAACTCTCTTGAATGGCGCCAATGCGATCAGCAGAGCTGTCATAATGACAGAATACCGAATCGAGTGGCTAAAACAGATCTCTCTGCAGACCCACCAGGACTAAAGAGAGATACAAGAGGGCATGAGAGGGGGGCGGGATGGATTTAATCGCCGCGCGCCTCTGAGGAATCGGATGATTAGATCATGCTTCCCGAGCGTGTTGCCATCCACCGCGTCATGATGAGCGGAGATGCAGCCACGTAAACCTTCAGTGTGGAGGGTGACAGCCTACGCTCCAGCTTATCCTGAAGGAAGGATAACACAATGCTAATCTGGCAAGTTCGGGGGTCTTCTCGGGGAGAAGCGCACCACTCAGAGAATAGACTCCACTTCAGGGCGTAGGCATGCCTTGTAGAGGGTGCTCTAGCCTGAGTGATGGTGTTAAGTACCGCGGGCGGTAAGTCACCAAAGTCCTCCGCGCTCCGTCTATGGACCACACGTGGAGGTTCCAGAGATCTGGGCGTGGGTGCCAGATGGTGCCCCGTCCCTGAGAGAGGAGGTCCTCCCTTAGGGGAATGCACCAAGGAGGGGCCGCCGCGAGGAGTGTGAGCTCCGAAACCCAGGTCCGGTTGGGCCAGAGGGGCGCAAAAAACACGACCTGCTCCTCGTCCTCCCTGACTTTGCACAAAGTTTGTGCGATTAGGCTCACTGGGGGAAACGCATATTTGCGCGTGCCCGATGGCCAGCTGTGAGCCAGTGCATCCGTGCCGAGGGGGGCCTCGGTCAGGGAATAAAACAGCTGGCAATGTGCGTTCTCGGTGGAAGCAACAGATCAATCTGGGCTTCCCCAAAGCGCGCCCATATCAGCTGGACCGAATCGGGGTGGAGTCTCCACTCTCCTCGGGACACTAGCTGCTGTGAGAGCGCATCGGCTGCACGGTTGAGCTCGCCCGGGATGTGACTGGCACGCAGTGATTTCAGCCGCGTGTGACTCCAAAGGAGCAGACGGCGAGCGAGCTGAGGCATGCGGCGAGAGCGCATACCCTCCATATGGTTGATATAAGCCACCGCCGCCATGCTGTCCGTCCTGACCAGCATGTGTTTCTGCTCCAACACCGGAAAAAAGCGGCAGAGAGCCAGATACACTGCCAACAGCTCCAGGCAGTTGATATGCCAATGCAGGCGGGGTCCGGACCACGAACCCACGGCTGCATGCTCGTTGCACACGGCCCCCCAGCCCGTGCTGGAGGCATGTGTCATTACGACAACATGCCTGGATACTAGCCCTAGGGGCACTCCGGCCTGTAGAAAAGCCAGATCCGTCCAGGGGCTGAGGGTGCGGAGACACAGCAGAGTGATGTTCACCCGGTGCGTACCCGCGCGCCATGCCCGTCTGGGGACTCGATCGCGAAGCCAACACTGAAGTGGTCTCATATGAAGCAAACCGAGCCGCGAGACCGTGGCTGCGGATGCCATATGCCCCAGGAGCCTCTGAAAACATTTCAGTGGGACCACTATTTTCCTGTGGAGCTCGTTACACAGGAAAGCATTAGCCTGGCGCGCTCCTCGGAGAGGCGCGCAACCATAGCAACCGAATCCAGCTCCAGCCCGAGGTAAGAGATCCTCTGCACAGGGCAAAGTTTACTCTTCTCTCGGTTGACCTGAAACCCCAACTGGTCGAGGTGCCGAAGCACTTTGACTCTGTGCATAATCAGCTGATCGCAAGAGGAGGCTAGAATGAGCCAGTCATCGAGATAGTTGAGTGTGCGGATGCCCGCAAGCCGCAGTGGCGCAGAGCACCCTCCGCGAGCTTGGTGAAAACCCGCGGAGACAGAGAGAGCCCGAAGGGGAGGACTTTGTACTGCCACGCTCGTCCTTCGAACGCAAACCGGAGAAAAGGGCGGTGGCGTGGAAGAATAGAGACATGAAAATACGCGTCCTTCAGGTCTATGGCTGCAGACCAATCTTGTGGACGGACGCTCTGAAGCAAGCGTTTCTGGGTAAGCATTCTGAAAGCATTCAGTGTAAATGACAGTTCAGTCTGCGCAGATCTAGGATTGGTCTTAACCCCCCGCTCTTTTTTGGGCACGATGAAATACGGGCTGTAGAACCCGGACTCCATCTCGGCTGGAGGGACCTGCTCGATTGCGTCCTTCGCCAGGAGGACCGCAATCTCCTCTCGCAAGACAGGGGCGCTCACGGGGATCACCCTCGTGAAAAGGACACCCGTGAACTTGGGAGGGCGAATAGCGAACTGAATCGCATAGCCGAGTCTGACCGTCCGTATGAGCCACCGCGATGCGCTGGGCAGCGCTAACCAGGCTGGCAGAGCGTGCGCTAATGGCACCATCGGAGCGATCACTGACGTGCCAGCGGAGGGGCAGCTCGGGATGGGAGTGCTCATCCCGGGAAGCGGTGCGTCCCGGGGAAGAGCTGAAAATAAGAGAATTTCTCTTACCTTCCTCCCTGGATCCCGCGGTGAGGCCAGAGTGAGAGAAAGGAGTCCGTCCTGCTGCACTCTGAGGGCCTGAGGCGAAGGGTCCCGGTGCTGCGAGCTGAAAGGCGGAGCGTCCCAGACTGGCAGTACTCGGGCTCCCACATCCGGAGAGAGAGGAAACTGCTCTTTTGGAAATTTGGTTGCCGCCAGCCCAGGGGCCGGCAGCGAGGAGTTTAAAGTCGTTGTGGACTGATTTAATAATCCTCGGCCCCCCACCGAGGAAAGAGCAGGTCCCCTCTTTTCCGAATGGCCCGTCCCAGGAACGCTTCGCGGTCCGTTTACTGGACTTAGCGGCGCCCTGGGGCGGGGGCGTTGCAGTCCCGCGGGAGGCTCGGCATTGCCGCCTGGCCGGAGCGGGCAGCGAAAGCGGAGCAGATGAAGCCGCGGGTGGACGCCCTCGGCGAAGAGCAACCGCAGCGGAAGGGGCAGCGGGAGGAGCAGTTTTTCGAGCCCGCTGATAGATGACCTCACCCCTCGCCTTGGACTGCTTTTCACCGCGGAGAATTCCTGGGTGAACTCCCCGACGGTGTCGCCGAAAAGGCCAGCCTGGGATACGGGAGCGTTAAGAAAGCAAGCTTTGTCAACGTCTCTCATATCGCCAAGCTCAGCCAGGGGTGGCATTCCTGGACCACTAATGTGGCCATCGTCTTCCCCAGGGCACGAGCAGCCGATTTAATAGTCATGAGAGCATAATCGGTTGCCGTGCGGAGCTCATGCAGCAAGCCTGGGGGAGAACCGCCCTCCTGCATCTTGGCCAGCTTCTCGGCTTGGTAGCGTTAATAGGTGGCCATAGCGTGCAGAGCGGAGGTGGCCTGGCCCGCAGCAGTGCAGGCTCTGGCTGTGAGAGACTCAGATAACCTGCACGCTTTGGAAGGGAGTGAGGGCGGACCTCTCCGAGTGGAGCAGCTCTGCGGACAGAGCACGCTCCACCTGGGGAATCGCCTCATAACCCCTGGCCGCTCCGTCATCGAGGGAGGTGAGAGCGGGAGCGCATGAGGACCGGGCAGAAAAAGGTGCCCTCCATGCCTGCGTGAGCTCTCTGTGTACCTCCGGGAAGAAGGGGCCGGGGGGGTCTAGAAGGCTTCGCCTTCTTCACCCCCACGTAACACCATCTAAGCGGTCCGGCCGCGGTTCTGGGGGACAAGCCATCTCCAGTCCCACGGCTGAAGCAGCCCGGAATAACACGGCTAACATGTCCGACTCCAGATCCGAAACCTCACTGACAACCCCGGAGGGTGGCAGGGGGTCCGGATCTTCATCAGAGCATGTCAGCCCGCCCTCCGATGCAGCGATGGACATCACGTCCCCGGTGTCATCTAATGAGAGCGCGGCCAACCCAGAGGATGGACCAGCGCTAACACTCGAAGCAGAAACAGAGCGCACTGACGAGGAGCGAGGGGTCCGCGGGCCCAAAGGCGACGGATTAACCCCCACTGTAACTCTCAGGCCTGCCCGAGTGCTAACCGCTTGGCGGGGAGCAGCAGGGGTGACTTGCCCTAATAAAAGAGCTCGCCGCGATCTCAGTTGCGCAACAGTCAAGCCATCGCAATGCGGGCAAGAACTGTCCGCGAGCATCGCATCAACATGTTGGACCCCCAAGCATGTGACGCAGTACTCGTGCCTGTCATCCGGGGAGAGGAAACCACCGCATCCAGAAACAAACAGTCGAAACGACATCTTTAAAAAGACGCGCTGCACGACCGTGTGCTCTCTTAGGGAATTCTGCTCTTTTAAAAAACTGCTCTTTCAGGTCACCAGCGAAACGCCAAGGGGACGGGAAACCCAGCTCGACCGCCGCTAGAACGTCTTCCCTCGCACTGGTGAGAATAATGCTTTCTTCAATGTTGGAAGTCAGCTCAGCAGAAGGGTTCTTCAGTCTCAGATCGGGTCTGAAGCAACAATTCTGATGAGCTGGCTCCAGCAGCCGACTGATATAGCACTAATTGGCTCATCAGTTTCAGCTGTGGAGCTAAGCTCCGCCAATTCAATTGGCATTTCATTGGCCCGTTTTCTTATCTTCAGAAGTGATTGGTCGTCTAAAGCACTCCCAAAAGTCTGTTTAATACAGACACACGTAGAAGTTCCCATATGAAGGGGAACAGCAGTTTAGAGATTGTATGTGTGTGTATCAATACACTTACTGATTGTCTCAGACATATCAAGGTAATCTCTCTCACACACACTTTTCTCAAACACAATTTAACATTTTACCACATGAACGAACATGGAAAATAAGCAACAATCAAGAATGCAGTTATATGCCATCATGGCTTTGTAATCAAAAAAATGCATTATAATGGAAGTCAAAACAGCCAGGAACATAACGAAAGGGTAGTAAATTTGCCCAGTGTATTGTTGAACTTTAAAAAAATATTCAAAGTATTTTCCCAAAATGTGTCAAAATAAGATTTGTCACTAAAAATAATTCAATTTTGCTGAAAGTTGTGGCCAAATTAGGACTCAAAATCACCTCAGAGTGGATGAAAACATCTCCAACAGTAGACAAGGTTTACTAATAGCTTTGGGTAAAACATAAACAAACTTAAAGATTAGTAACAGTTATTTTTTGACTGAATGAGTAACGATTACAGTTATTTTCTTGAGTTACAATACGTTAGACCTGCCCACCTTGAATCAGACACAATTGAGAGAAAGAGATTTTGTCTGTATATGACGTGGGCATATCTAATAGCTCATAGTAACAAGTGTTAGCTACCTCTTTTCAGCATTTTTGAGCATCACAAATTGGTTAATCCACATTGGCTTTCTGGTGGAGTTATTAGCGTACCTTTTATACTTTTATTTAGAGCTGATGAAAACCGACTGAAACTATCTGTGCATTAAACAATTTCATTGCTCACCTTACAGCCAATCAGAATCAAGAATATCAACAGTCCATGGAATTATTATTTTTTTAAATAATGTTTTTAAGTATCAGATTTGATCCATTAGGCTTTTGTGTTGCATTGTCCATAATTGTGCATAACTCACCTGTTGAAGTGATAAAAAAAAACTAATTTATGACCATAAAGTATAATACTTAGAGATTTATTTACATTGATTTATGTCTAAATATCAATAACTGCACCCAAATACATTGTATTTGCTCAGTTTGAGCCACAAACACACACAAAAACTGGGATTTTCTCCTTTGACTGATAGTGTATATTTGTCTCCTTATTTTCTACATCATATACGAACCATAATATCCTGATGCAGGAAAATCTGGTTCTTTTGAGGGGAAAATCTGATTTGTAGTTGTAATATTGTTATATTTACAAGGTTAAAGTTAGCATTTCATGAATATTGACCTCACTTTCTTAATGCATGTTACTGGTCTCTTAATATGAATGATTCATATTCATGCACATCTTCATGATATTTCAAGAAATTTTTTAAATTCTGTCTGAAATGGTTTTTCTGTTATAAACATTATTAAATACATATTGAATAATCTACGTTTCATACAGAACTTCACAATTATTTTAGCTTTTTCTTAGAGTTTTCTTTTTTATTAGAATATGCAAAAGGTACAACAATTGGAATCACCTACAAGGAGAACAAAACAACAAAAACAGATAAAAAAAAAGAAACATTTACTACAACTCGTACTACTCCCACGATGTCTACTACTAGTACTACTGATACTACAACAACGACTGCTACTACAACATCTACTACTACTGATACTACAACACCAATGACAACTACTACTATTACTACTACAACAACGTCCACTACAACTGATACTACTACCACAACGTCTACTACAAATACTACTGATACTACAACAACGACTGCTACTACTGATACTACTACCACAACGTCTACTACAAATACATCTGATACTACAACAACGACTGCTACTACTGTTACTACAACATCTATTACTACTGATAGCCTACTACTATACCAACGACAACTACTACTACTATTACTACTACAACAACATCTACTGCGACTGATACTACTACCACATTGTCTACTACTAGTACTACTGATACTACAACAATGACTACTACTACTGCTATTACATCTACTACTACTGATGATAGTCTTCTACTACACCAACAACAACTACTACTATTACTACAACTACAACGTCAACTACTACTGAACAAGTGCAAGTTGCAGTGCAGTTGGTTTACAGATTAGAATGTCTGCTAACCCAAATTGGATAAAATCAACCCAGTGTTATTACCCAATGGTCCGAACCCAGCGTTTGGGTTGAAAATCCAACCCAGCGTTTTATAGAGTGTATTCCGGTAGCACCACTTTACATGATCCAATCATATGAGAAGGGGATTTAATCGAATCCTGATGATTACAATCAAGTTTACACTACTCCGTCTTGTTGAATATCCTGTTTCACACTAAAATTTGACACATTTGAAAAACATAAAATACATCGTATACATCAGTTGCACATAACGCTGCCAGAAGTCAGTGACTAAAGTTTATTATTTAAAAAATCTGAATGGTTTCCATCAATCCAATTTATAAGACATGCATTAACCCCCTTGGTAGTGTATGGGTAAGTTTAATGATGTATTTATGTGTTTTTGGACCCAACATCATACGTCATGGAAGAGCCAGGATATAATTTAAAACTACTCCGACTGTATTCATCTGAAAAAAAAGTCATATAGGTAAATTATGGGGTCATTTTCATTAACCATTCCTTTATATCTATGAGATTGTAGTGTATCCTGTTTGAGCACTTACTGTAGCACACTTTAGCTTGACACAACAATACGTCATAAATGACTCATAGGTACCCACAAGGGATTAATGTGCCATTTGGGATTGGGCCCTTGTTGCCTTCCTATCTACAAATGTCGACTGTGAATGCAGAATTTTTCAGCACAACCAGCGCAAAATCTCATTTGTGATTTTTCTGTCCTGTGGGTAAAAAAATTCAAACCATGCATACTAAGCAAGAGCATAAGACTTTCCCTCCCTCATCTCCATCTCACTGCGGGAAATGTGTCCTTAGCGTGAAGCCAATGTAGCATCACAAACATGGCTCAATATAGCCTCTTCTCCTCCCTCATAAAGTCCAGAAGACAGTATGGGGTAAAGCACAACGAATAACAATAAAACTGCATAAACACCCCATTCACATCTCTCGTCTTATCAGTCTGTGCTCCTCTCACACTGGTCATTACCAACAAACCCCATGGAGCATCCGACTCACTTTCACATGCCATGAAATATTTACAGCACAACCCATGTTGCTTTTATAATTCATGGGCTCACTTGACATTTCTGAATCATTTAAGTCGCATCCACTCCCAAACAAGTGCACCACTACAAATTCAGAGTCTGTAATGAGTAAAAGAAGTAAAAAAAAAAAAAAAAAAACGGGATCTGAAATGTGTTAAGCTTGTGGAAGACATGCTTAACATATCTTCAATTTCCAAATAGTTGTATTTATTTAGATTTTTTATTTATAATTTTTATTTTTAATGTTTATGTAATGTTTACTCTTTACTTCTATTATTGCTATTGTTTGCATACAGTATACTACTGACTGTGTTATAATTTCAGTTTTTATTTTGGAACTGTAATTAACTATTAAATATGGTAAGTACATTCATTCAATGTTCATTGATACTGACTGACAGTCAGTCAGGCAACCATCTATGCATCTATCCATCCAGTCTATCAAACATCCATCCATCGCTCCATCCGTCATCGATCTATTCATTCAATCAATCAGTCAGTCAGTCAGTCAACCATCCAACAGTTAGTCATCCATTCAGTCAGTCAGTCAACCAACCAACAGTCAGTCATCCAGTCAGTCAGTCAACCATCTATCCATCTATCCATCCATCCAGTCTATTAAACATCCATCCATCAGTCATTGATCTATTAATTAATTAATCCATCCATTCAGTCAGTCAGTCAGTCATTCAAGTCAAGTCAAGTCAAGTCAAGTCAAGTCAAGTCAAGTCAAGTCAAGTCAAGTCAACCAAACAACCAACCAACCAACCATCCATCCATCCATCCATCCATCCATCCATCCATCCATCCATCCAGTCTATTAAACATCCATCCATTGGTCATCAATCTATTCATTCATTCATTCATTCATTCATTCATTCAGTCAGTCAGTCAGTCAGTCAGTCAGTCAGTCAGTCAGTCAGTCAGCCAATCAATGAGTCAGTCAGTCAACCAACCAACCAGCCAGCCAGCCAACCAACCAACCAATTAGGCATCTATCCATCCATCCAGTTTATCAAACATCAATTCATTCATTCATTCAAACATCCATCTATTCATCAATTTAGTCAGTCAGTCAGTCAGTCAGTCAACCAACCAGCCAACCAACCATTTATCCGTCCATCCAGTCTACTAAACATCCATCCATTGATCTATCCGTAATCAATCTATTCATTCATTCAGTCAGTCAGTCAGTCAGTCAGTCAGTCATTCGGTTAATCAACCATCCAACAGTCAGTCATCCATTCAGTCAGTCAACCATCTATCCATTGGTCATCAATCTATTCATTCATTCATTCATTCATTCATTCATTCATTCCTCCATTAAATCATTCATTCATCCATCTATCCATCCATTCAGTCAGTCATCCAGTCATCCAGTCATCCAGTCAGTCAGTCAGTCAGTCAATCATCCAACCTATCATCCAGTCTATCAAACATCCATCCAACGATATATCCGTCATCAATCAATCTATCAATTCATTCATTCGTTTAGTCAGTCAATCAGTCAGTCAGTAAGTCAGTCAGAAAGTCAGTCAGTCAACCAACCAACTCACCAGCCAACCAACCAGCCAGCCAGCCAGCCAGCCAGCCAACCAACCAACCAAAAAGCCATCTATCCATCCTTCCAGTATATCAAACATCAATTAATTCATTCATTCATTCAAACATCCATCCATCAATCCATTCATTCAGTCAGTCAGTCAGTCATTCAGTCAGTCAGTCAGTCAATCAGTCAACCAACCAACCAACCAACCATCTATCTATCTATCCAGTCTATCAAACATCCATTCATCGATCTATCCGTCATCAATCTATCTGTCATCAATCTATCCGTCATCAATCTATCAATTCATTCATTCATTCATTCATTCATTCATTCATTCATTCATTCATTCAGTCAGTCAGTCAGTCAGTCAGTCAGTCAGTCAGTCAGTCATTCAGTCAGTCAGTCAGTCAGTCAGTCAGTCAGTCAGTCAGTCAGTCATCCACTTTATCACACATCAATTAATTAATTTATTCATTCAAACATCCATCCATCTATCCATCCATTCAGTCAGTCAGTCATCCAGTCAGTCAGTCAGTCGGTCATTCAGTCAACCAACCATCTATCCAAATCTATCCATTCATAAAAAATGATGAACATTAAACAGATGCGGTTAGTGAAGAAACCTGGATGTTGAAAGGTGCTGTGTACAAGTGCGAATGTAGAGAGTATTGCATTGTATATTGATATAAGGTGCTGTGTACAAGTGCGTATGAGAAAATATTGCACATATTTATTGCACAGTAGGGGAATATTTAACTGTTCATAAGGTAGACAGCCTGAGGAAAGAAACTTTTCCTGTGTCTGGCTGTTTTTGTGCTTGGTGCTCTGAAGCGCCGACCAGACGGTAACAGTTCGAACAGGTAGTGTGCTGGGTGTGAGGGGTCCAGAGTGATTTTGCGAGCCCTTTTACTCACTCTGGAAGAGTACAGTTCTTGAAGTGTAGGAAGGGTTGTGCCAGTGATTCGTTCAGCAGTCCGGACTATTCGCTGTAGTCTACGGAGGTCGGTTTTGGCAGCTGAGCCGAACCAGACGGTGATTGAAGTGCAGAGGATGGATTGGATGACAGCTGAGTAGAACTGTACGAGCAGCTCCTGTGGCAGGTTGAACTTCCTCAGCTGACGAAGGAAGTACAGTCTCTGCTGGGCTTTCTTCACAATAGAGTCTATATAAATGTCCCACTTCAGATCCTGAGAGATGGTGGTGCCCAGGAACCTGAATGACTCTACTGCAGCCACAGTGCTGTTCATGATGGTGAGTGGGGGGAGTGCAGGGGGGTTTCTCCTGAAGTCCACTATCATCTCCACTGTTTTGAGCGTGTTCAGCTCCAGGTTGTTGTATCTGCACCATAACGCCAGCCGCTCCACCTCCTGTCTGTATGCAGACTCGTCACCGTTCTGGATGAGGCCGATAACAGTAGTGTCGTCTGCAAACTTAATGAGTTTGATGGAGGGGTCTTTTGCAGTGCAGTCGTCGGTGTACAGGGAGAAGAGCAGTGGAGAAAGAACACATCCCTGGGGGGCACCAGTGCTGATGGTGCGGCTGTCGGATGTGATTTTGCCCATTCTGACTAGCTGCTGTCTATCTGTCAGAAAGCTGGTGATCCATTGACAGACAGAGCTAGGAACAGAGAGCTGGGCCAGTTTGTACTCAAGCAGTGATGGGACGATGGTGTTAAAGGCAGAACTGAAGTCCACAAACAGAATCCTTGCGTAGTTCCCTGGCTTGTCCAGATGTTGTAGGGTATAATGCAGTCCCATGTTGACTGCATCATCCACAGACCGGTTTGCTCTATAGGCGAACTGCAGGGGGTCCAGCAGGGATCCAGTGATTTCCTTCAGTTATGCTAGCACCTTTTCACCTCTTTCAAATGACTTCATAGCCACAGATGTTATGGCAACAGGTCTGTAGTCATTGAGTCCTGTGATCTTTGGCTTCTTTGGGATTGGGATGATAGTGGAGCACTGTTCCAGTCGATGCTGGGGGACGGTGACTTGTAGTTAGTAAAATCCTTCAAGCCTCTTCACACTGATGCAGGGTCGTTGGCAGAAGACTGGTTTTGCAGCTCCTTGGTATAGTTCTTCTCAGCCACACCAATCTCCTTTGTCAGTGTGTTTCTGGCCTGATTGTACAAGAATATGTCCCCACTCCTGTAAGCATCCTCTTTGGACTGACGAAGCTGTCTGAGTTTTGGTGTGAACCATGGTTTATCATTGTTAAATGACAAGTAGGTCTGTGATCTTTGGCTTCTTCGGGATTGGGATGATGGTGGAGCGCTTAAAGCAGGATGGAACTTTTCAGTGACTGTTCCAGTGATCTATTGAAGATATGTGAGAAAATGGGAGCCAGCTGGTCAGCGCAGGTTCTCAGACAGGCTGGTGAGACACCATCTGGCCCTGGTGCTTTCCTTCTCTTCTGTTTACTGAAGATCTGACGCACATGATCCTCACTGATCTGAAGAGCAGGGGGGGGGAGAGGAAGATGGCTGGAGGTGTTGATGGCTGTGTAGGGCGATGGTCCGGGCTGTGTTGATGTGGTATTGATGGCCGTGTAGGGAGACGGTCCGGGCTGTGTTGATGTGGTGTTGATGGCTGTGTAGGGAGATGATCCGGGCTGTGTTGATGTGGTATTGATGGCTGTGTAGGGAGATGGTCCGGGCTGTGTTGATGTGGTGTTGATGGTTGTGTAGGGAGATGGTCTGGGCGGGTGTGAGGTGTCTGGTCATAGGTGTCAAATCTACAGTAGAACATATTCAGCTCGTTTGCAATATGTTTATTGCTGTCGATACTGGGGGACGGTGTCTTGTAATTAGTGAAATCTTTTAAGCCTCTCCACACTGATGCAGGGTCGTTAGCTGAAAACTGGTTTTGCAGCTTTTTGGCATAGCTTTTCTTAGCCACACCAATCTCCTTTGTCAATGTGTTCCTGGCCTGATTGTACAGGATCCTGTCACCACTCCTGTAAGCATCCTCTTTGGCCTGACGAAGCTGTCTGAGTTTTGGTGTGAACCATGGTTTATCATTGTTAAATGACAAGTAGGTCCTGGTAGGGATGCATAACTCCTCACAGAAACTGATGTATGATGTTACAGTCTCTGTGAGCTCGTCCAGATCTGTGGCTGCAGCTTCAAAAACATTCCAGTCAGTGCATTCAAAACAGGCTTGTAAGACCTGCTCTGTGTCGTTGGTCCATCTCTTGACAGTCCTTAATACTGGCTTAGTAGTTTTAAGTTTTTGCCTGTAAGTTGGTATAAGATGAACCAGGCAGTGATCGGAGAGTCCTAGAGCTGCTCTGGCGACGGAGCGATATGCATCCTTTATTGTGGTGTAGCAATGGTCCAAAGTGTTATTGTCTCTGGTGGGGCATGTAATGTGCTGTTTGAATTTAGGCAGCTCATGTGTGAGTTTTGCCTAATTAAAGTCCCCAAGTATGATAAAAGCAGAGTCCGGGTGTTGTTGTTCGGTCTCTGTGATCAGATCAGCCAGCTGTTGCAGCGCAGTACTCACGTGTGTTTGCGATGGAATGTAAACACAGACGAGAATGAACGAGGAAAACTCTCTTGGTGAATAAAAAGGCTTACAGTTAATGAAAAGCACTTCCACATCAGGACAGCACATCTTCTTTAACACAGTTACATCCGTACACCACCTTCTGTTGATGTAAAAGCATGTCCCACCACCGCGCGTTTTGCCCGTTGACTCCGTATCGCGATCTGCTCTGTACAGCTGAAAGTCTGGTAGGTTTAATGCGCTGCCGGAATGGCTTCGTTTAGCCAGGTTTCCGTGAAACACAGGACAGCAGAGTTGTTAAAGTTCTTGTTTTTGCATGTGAGCAGAAGTAGTTCGTCCATTTTGTTAGGAAGAGAGCGGAGATTCGCCAGGTGAATGCTGGGCAGCGCCGTTCTGAAGCCGCGCTGTCTTAGCCTGACGAGCGCGCCGGCTCGCTTCCCACGCTTGCGCGTCTTGTAGCTTTTCCACAATGCGGCTGCTCCGCCGACCACAATGTTCCGCAAAACGCCACAAAAATCTAAATCCAGTTCTTGATTAGTTGGTGTGCACTGCCGAATGTTCAGCAGCTCATCCCTGGTGTAACTGATCGTATTTGATAAACATAAAACAGGACAGACTAACAAAAACAGTGCAAACACTGGAGAGCCCCACACCGAAGCGGCCATCCGCGGCGCCATCTTGATGAGGTCATCTATTCATTCATTCATTTGTTCATTCATTCATTTATTCAGTCATTCAGCCAGTCAGTCAGTCAGTCAACCATCCAACCAACCATCTATTCATCCATCCAGTCTATCAAACTTCCATCCATCAATCTATTCGTCATCAATCCATTCATTCATTCATTCATTCATTCATTCATTCATTCATTCATTCATTCATTCATTCATTCATTCATTTAGTTAGTCAGTCAGTCAACCAACCAACCAACCAACCTGTCAGCCAGCCAACCAACCAATTAGCCATCCATCCATCCATCCATCCATCCATCCATCCATCATTTATCAAACATCAATTCATTCATTCATTCATTCATTCATTCATTCATTCATTCATTCATTCATTCATTCATTCATCTATTTTGTTCTATTTTTTATTTTTAGAGTTGTACTTCTTTAATAATATTGTTAGGAGCACAGTGCTGTACTTATTGGTGTGTGTGCTCCTTTGTTTCTTTTAATTGAAACAAGACTTTACATTACATTTATATATAACTGAAAAGCATTTTTAAAAGTCTTTCCTCCATAGCTTTGTTCTTCTGTCCATGTCCATTTAATGGATCCAAAATGCCACACATTCCACCTCTGAGAACATCATGAGTACGTGCTTTCTGCCATGCTCCATAAGTGCGATCTATTTATTCGCCTGAGCCCATGGAACAGATGATACACGTCCCACATGCTTCCCATGTTAAGATTAAACGGATTCTATACTCACATCAGTTTAAAAAGCTCAGCACAGCATGCAGTATGACAGCAAATAGCATCACCTTTATGGAAATTAAACACTGAGACTATAGCAGTGCTCCATGATAGGTATCTAATATGTTGGTGCAAACGCATCACACGCTCAACCTGAAGCCTGTATGTAATGTCAGATTTATGGCAGAGGCTAATGTGCATGCTAAATGACACTTGAACAATCTCCAGGCATAAACCCTAATAGATGAACTCTCTGAGCACTTGTTCCTTCCACAGATAATTGACTTTATAACTTACAATTCTGATTTTATCTCTCAGAGTTGTGAGTTTCTCTGAAATGAAAACACATACGTGGGACATTTTATCTCCCAATGCAAATTATAAACTTTATATAATGTATATTTGAAGAGTTCAGATGCAAAAATGTTGAAATATGATCGAAAATGTTCTTCTAACATGAGTATTTCAATATTTTTATGGCAAAGAAGTTCTTTTCATTGACTTGCATGGAAGAAACATAGAAGACATTTTTAGACGATCATTTGGACATAAATTAACATCCCTGAGAGAAAAAAGTGAGAATTGTGAGATATACATTTTTGAAATATTTAGAATCTATTTTAGTATTGAGTATCATACATATTCAAATCTTAATTTTAATATAAAGGTCCCATATGGAGCCAGATCAGTCTGAAAAATAATACATTTACAAAATAAAATTCATACTTGCACAGCACAATTCACATTTACAAATTCCAATTTGTACGTTTAAAACACGATTCATAATAAATACAACATTTATTTTGTGAATTCATTTCAATTCATTCATTTTCTCCAAATGAATTATATTTGTATATTTATGAATTGTGTTTTAAACTTATGAATTGTAATTGTGTATTTTTGAATTGTGTTTTGAACTTACGAATTGGATTTGTGTATTTATGAATTGTGTTCCGAGTTCACGAATTGTATTTGTGTATTTATGAATCATGTTTTGAATTTATGAATTGGATTTGTGTATTTATGAATCATGCTTTGAACTTACGAATTGGATTTGTGTATTTATAAATCGTGTTCTAAGTTTACGAATTGGATTTTTGCATTTATGAGTCGTTTTCTGAATATACGAATTGGATTTGTGTATTTATGAATTGTGTTTTGAACTTACAAATTGTATTTGTGTATTTATGAATCGTGTTCTGAGTTTACGAATTGGATTTGTGTATTTATGAATCGTGTTTTGAACTTACAAATTAGATTTGTGTATTTATGAATCGTGTTTTGAACTTACGAATTGGATTTGTGTATTTATGAATCGTGTTTTGAACTTACGAATTGGATTTGTGTATTTATGAATCGTGTTTTGAACTTACGAATTGGATTTGTGTATTTATAAATAATGTTTTGAACTTATGAATTGAATTTGTGTATTTATGAGTCATGTTTTGAACTTATGACTTGGGTTTGTGTATTTATGGTTCGTGTTCTGGAGTTTACAAATTGGATTTGTGCATTTATGATTCGTTTGAATTTACAATTGGATGTATACTTATGATTTGTGTATTGAATTTACAAATTGAATTTCTGTATTTATGACTCGTGTTTTGAACGTACGAATTGGATTTGTGTATTTATGAATCGTGTTCTGAGTTTACGAATTGGATTTTGGAATTTTTGAATTGTGTTGAGTTTACGAATTAGATTTGTGTATTTATAAATCGTGTTTGGAACTTACGAATTGGATTTTGTAAATGTGAATTGTGTTGTGGATGTATGAATTTTATTTCTTAAATGTATTATTTTTGAGACAGATCTGGCCCCATAGTCCCAGTTCAGCTTTAATTCTCCCTGAATTTAGAATTTTATTTTTATTTTTTTAAAGAGGGATATTTTACATACCAGTAATTATAACTGAATAAAAAAAAATCACTGATTGCATCTGAATTTGCATGTTCTTCAACAACACTTTAAAAAATATCAATAATTAATGGTTTGTCACCCTTAGTGATTAATAAGTGTTAATTTACACTTTCAAACTCTAATATGAGAGCTTGTGACTTTTATTAACAGTTATAGTAATCTGAAACTACAAACAAAATGTTTGGGTGATCTTGTAAATAAAAGTGCAAAAATCAATAGTGAGCCAGTACTGAAATATAAAACGTTATATTCGATTATTTACATTTTCAGCATCAAAAGCTGTGGAAGCGAAGATCCCATAATCCAATTCATCATGTAAATGAACAGATGATACTTGTAAATCAAGAGCTACGAAAACTTTCGTTTATTTAGATTTTTTTCTTAGTAATTTTGACCATTACAAATGTTTGTTCTGCATTGTATAAATGTGTGTAGCATGAATAATATTCAGACATAGTTTCATTTTTCACAAATTCTCTTCCAAGACCTCATGAGATAGTAAAGTTTCCAACATATACACACTTCAAAACCATAATGAAATCAAATTTAGACATTACTACTTTTTTACAAACTAACTACACTGCTGGATAAATTTTCAAACAAATTTCCAAACAGTTGGGTCAGAAATGATAGCCCACCATATTATCCCACAATTAATTGAGCCAATTCTGCTGCTGCACTGATTAAAAGAACAAAGCAGTGCAAAGCCACAATGTTTTCAATCATCCTACTGTACAAAAAAAAAAGCTTGTGTCAACATAGTAAGCCTCCACAAGAAGAAAATATTTGAACCTCCAAAAAATGACTCACATAATCTTTAAATTAAGCCCCTGCTTGTCTTCTCTTGTCTGGCTTCTCGATGTGTCCTGGTTTTCTGTCCTGTTTTGCAAGTAGACTGACATTAGGTGCATATATCACAGCATTCTCTGAGTGGAACAGAGCTATGAAAAGACTGGCACACCAACACCAGCACTCCTCTTTAATGGAAAAGAGGTCGCAGTATCTTTCATAGCTTAGTGCAAATTATTCCTAATAATACCATTAGCAAGGCACCATTACACCCAGGTCCTTTCATGAAGATAAAAAAACACTGAAAATTGCAGAATTCATTTAAGCCAGCCACTGTCAACACCACAATGACTGACTCAAAAAGCCCAATCCATGCTTAGTCAATGTATTCTATAAAATGACCATATTTTAAACACTGTAAAACCTGGAATTAAAGATATTAAAGTTCTGCCATAATTTGCTCACCTTTTACTTGTTCCAAACCTGTTTGACTTTATTCTTCCAAAAACAAAAAGAAGATATTTTGAAGAATGCTGGACACCTGTAACCATTGACTTCCACAGTATTTTCCTACTATGAAAGTCAATGGTTACATGTTTTCGGATTTCTTCTTAGTATCATGCGTACTTGTTTTAAACTTTCATGACTTTCTTCTGTTGAACATTAAAGAAGATATTCTGAAAAACGTTATAAACCTGTAACTAATGACTTCCATTGCATTTGTTTTCCCTACTATGCAAGTCAGGTTTTTGGCTTTCTTCAAAGTATCACAAGTACTCGTTTCAAACCTTCATGAGTTTCATTAAACATTAAACATTAACATTAAAGAAGATAATTTGAAAAATGTTATAAATTGTATTTGTTTTTCCTAGTAAACAAGCTTACAGCATTCTTCAAAAAATCTTCTTTTGTGTTCAACATAAAAAAAGAAACTTTAAAGGTTTAAAATCACACAAGGGACATTAAATGCTCAGTTAATTTTCATTTTGGGTGAATTATCTCTTAAGCATACATAATGCAACAGAGTTTGGCCTTAAAGGGATTGTTCACGCACTGTTTACTGGTTTCAAACCTTCTTGAGTTTCTTTCTTCTGTTAACCATTAAAGAAGAAATTTTGAAAAATGTTAGAAAGCTGTAACCATTAACCTCCACAGTATTTGTTTTTCTTACTATGGAAGTCAATAGGCTTTCAGCTTTCTTCAAAATATCTTCTTTTGATTTCGACAGAAAAAAAAGGAACACATAAAGATTTAAAACCACACAAGAGTGAGAAATGGTGTGTTGATTTTCATTTTGGGTGAACTATCCCTTAAACATCCATAATGGAACAGCGTTTGGCCTTAAAGTGATTGCTCACCCACTGTTTACTTGTTTCAAACCTTCAAACCTTCTGTCTGTTAACCATTAAAGAAGATATTTTGAAAAATGTTAGAAACCTGTAGCCATTGACTTCCATAGAATTTGTTTTATGAAAGTCAATAGGTTTTCAGCTTTCTTCAAAATATCTTATTTTATGTTCTACAGTAAAAAGAAACTCATAAAGAGTTAGAAAGGAGTGTAAAAAGTGAGAACATTTTCAATGTTGGGTGAAATATCCCTTTACGCCAAGCTCATATTCTGCATCTCCCACTACTTAGCTTGGAAAAAAAGCAGAGTGTGACGCTGCATCTGAACAAAAGGATGCAATTCTCCATCTGCTCGTCCTGAACGGAGTCAGAGGAGCGCAAAGCACTAAAAGAGAGGAGCTCTTTAGATCACTCGCCGTATGACTAGACCTCCGCCAACTGACGAAGGAGAAGTCGAAATGAGAGCAGACACTGACACCACATCCAAGAGTAGGCATGTGCACTGAAACTAACATCAACAGTAGTGTGTGAGAAAACTCACAGAAGTTTAAGGCCCTAGTATCTTCCTTCATTCATTTTCTTTCAGCTTAGTCCCTTATTTATCAGGGGTCGCCACAGTGGAATGCCCTTCCAGCACTCATACACACTCATTCACAACTGTCATGTCCTTTAGATGTTATTTATAAACTGAGGGTATTTTTGACATAGCATATAATAGTATTGTGTGTGTGTAACCAGTGAATGGAGAAAGAAACAACTAAAGACGAATATCACTGCAATTGATTAATTATTGCCCATACAACCAGTGAAAACAAGTGAAAGCATTGTACATCCATTCATTCATTTTCAGTTGTTTTCTGGGGCTGGGTCACGGGGGCAGCAGTCTTAGGAGAGAACCCCAGACTTCCCTCTCCCCAGACACTTCCTCCAGCTCCTCCGAGAGGATCCCAAGGAGTTTCCAGGTTAGCCAAGAGACATAGTCCCTCTAGCATGTCCTAGGTCTTCCCCGAGGCCTCCTCCCGGTGGGACATGCCTGGAACATCTCCCTAGGTAGGCATCCGAAACAGATACCCAAGCCATCTCAGCTGACTTCTCTCAATGTGGAGGAGCAGCAGCTCTACTCTGAGCTCCTCCTGGGTGTGAGAGCTCCTCACCGTATCTATAAGGGGAGATACGGTGCCACCCTGGGAAGGAAACTCATTTTGGCTGCTTGTATCCGAGATCTTGTCCTTTTGGTCATGACCCAAAGTTCATGACCATAGGTGAGAGTAGGACCATAGATTGACCGGTAAATCGAAAGCTTTGCCTTTTGGCTCAGCTCCTTCTTTACCACACCAGTAACAGTACATCAAGCGCATTACTGCCGCTGCTGCACCAATTCGCCTGTCAATCTTACATTCCATTCTTCCCTCACTCGTGAACAAAACCCCAAGATACTTGGACTCCTCCACCTGGGGTAAGGACTTGGAAATAGCAAACCACCTTTTTCCAGTGGAGCACCATGGCCTAGACAAATTAAACTAAACTAATCAAAAGATAATCATGAAAAGAAACATTTTCAACATATCAAACGTCTTAACTAAACTACTCTAACTAAAAAACAAAACATACACAAAACAGCACACATTCACGAACAAACTCACTGCAATCTCAATAGATTTTAGACAAACATTTATTACCAAATCAAAAGAAAACCAAATTTCTCTGAGACTAGTCCTTGCAAGAGAAACTGTCCACACAGAGACACATTCACCACAGTCAAGGAAAGAGTGAAAGCGAGAGATCGCCATTGCAGTTTGGGCCGGCTTTTAAAATGCCATGCCGCCCAGCGTCAGCAACCAATGTCATCAGCACGGAATGCAGATCCTCCAATACAGTTCCATACCTGAAACACGTAAAACAACACACCCACATACAGACAAAACCCTGCAGGCACACAACATCATAAGACATTAATCTGAGGGTAGATTTAGGTCATGAAGTCAGGTGACCAAAATCCAATGTCTAACCAGCTTCTAAGGACAACGTTGTTTTCACGTCAAATTACATTAAAATATGGCTGATTTTGGGTTGTGTTGGAAAGTGACCAAAATCCAACATCTGATAGATGTCATAGTGGTAACGTCCACACAGCGACAAGGTGTAACATGATTAGACGTTCATATTTTGTTGATTTTAGGTTGATTTTAGCTTGGACATTGATGTTGGCCTGACATTGTGTTCTGTCGTCAACCTGATTTTCATTTCCAAACAAAATCCAACATTGGGGTAGGTTGGGGTACAACGTTAATATGACGCCATGTTGACATCCTGTGCCTGCAGGGAAGCGCACACACATAACCCGAAAGTACGTTCTGCAGGGGAAAGTAACACTATGGACAATTTAGTTTATCCAATTCACCTATATCGCATGTCTTTGGACTGTAGGGGAAACCGGAGCACCTAGAGGAAACCCAAAAAACCATGGGGATAACATGCAAACTCCACACACGCCAACTGGTCAGGCCGGGACTCGAAACAGCTACCTTCTTGCTGCGAGGAAACAGTGCTAACCACTGAGCCACCATGTTTGCCAGCCCAGTATACTTCAAACGAAATCGAAAAACAAACAATGAACTTCTTTTTGAGTTTGTTTCAACAGTTCAATACAGCTCACCAAAGTAAACTTTTAAGGAGACTTAAAGCAAATATAAAGCAATGTGACGTGCTGTGGTGGCATTTGCTAGATGTTTATGAAACTCTTATTCTCTCTTAGCCGCCATTGTTGTTGTGTTTAACAGGAGAAAGGGTAGAAGAAGGTTGGGAAACAGTAAATCATCACTGAGCCTTTTCAAACTTCTTTTTGCCCTCAAATGAAGAACGAAAAAGAACTTCACTTGAAGTAGGGATGTCCAGATCCGATTACATTATCGGAAATTGGGCCCGATCGCACAGTTTCAGACTCAATCGGAATCTGACGTTACCTCACGATCAAGACTCATATATCAGTATATTTATTCTATATATTATTTTTTAACACATCTAGTTAGCACTGAGGTGGCACAGAGTTAGACCTCTTTCTTGACTTCACACAGAAACAGCAACGTGTGCTGCATGACATCACTTTGTTGCAAAGACGCTATTGGTTAAATGTCAGCAAAGTAGAAGAGGGAAGCAGCTTGAAGCGGAAAGCACGAGTATATCTGCGGTCTGGAAGTATTATAAAGTTGATGATGACAACATTGCCATAGCAAACTGTGAGATATGTAAACTTTGGATTGCCTGCCGGGTATTTTAAGTTGAGGTGCTGTTTGTTTTTAAATAAAATATTTTTATATTTACTGTTGCACTGAAGTCCAAAAGTAAAGAATTTATCTTATTGATTACATGATTGTTCAAGCTATCTTATAGAAGTGCTCTGTTTGTTAACAGAGTTGTTGAATGTTAAAATAAGGTGAAATAAATAAAAAAGGACCTCCTGGATCTGTTTCTTCGCTTTTCTTTATTCTTTTTTTATGTATTATAGAAGTATCAGATCAGGTTTCGGTATCAGTAGATACTCAAAATCAACTGTCCCAGACTCGAGGGCAAAAAAATCCCTGATCGGAACATCCCTAATTTGAAGTATACACTGTTTACGGTAGAGAGTTTTTCTTTCTTTTTATTGTGGTTTCCAAAGCCTCTCTCCATCTCCCACGCTGCTCTTCAGGAAGCATGCACACCTTTGCATTATCCTAATCCCATTAGTGAGATGAAAACGCTGGAGAATCCCTGGGTATGTATTACAGAAATGTAATTCCTGCTGGAGCGTTGGTTAAGATCCGGTGAAGCATGGCTCTGTCTAATCTTTTTTTTAGCGCTGCTGGGGATGGGTGGTCATTGAGATGGGAATGAAGGCCGGCAGGAAAACCAGTCTGCGTGTTACATTTATTGGACATATGAGATCGCTAATGGTGCTCACCAATAAATTCCTTTCCTGAAAGGTGTAATTACGTTGGGGCCATGTTTTTGGTATTAAAGTATCAATTACTGATGACACAAGTGCATTACCTCACTGTGCTGAAGTTGCTAAAGCTGGATTTAAGACATTTCTGTCACGGATTGGCCAGGCTCTTCCACCAACATCACGCACCGAGCACCTTCACCTGAGTATTAACCACGCACAGCTGCACCCAATCACTCCCATTCACTATATAAGCACACACCTCACTTCACTCATTGTCCGGTCTCGTTCCTACGAAGCGGACTCTGAGTGAACCACTTCCTAGGTTTCACTCCCCTACGATCTCAGCAAATATACTTACCTTATCTCTGTTTTCATTCCAGTCTGTCCAGTGCTCCAGTTGTCCTGTCAACGTTGTGTGTCTCGTCAGTCTGTCTTCCCCGCAAGTCCTCTGGTGTGTGCATTCGGTCATCCTTCTGTGTCTGTCATCCCACCTGGCAAAGAGAATCATCAGTTCATCCAAACTCCATTTCCACTCTCAATCATTATCCAAATTACTCTGCTGTTGTAATAAACCTCATTTATACTTACTCCCCTTGTTTGTCCGTCTGCTTCCGTAACAGAAGACCGGACCATCAACTACCAACAGCATGAGCACTCACGATCCCCTTCAGGAGTTGGTGGATTCATTGAAGAGAGTGCTACTACCATCTGCTCCACTTCCCGAAGCATTCATCATCTCCCTTCTCTCTGGGTCGGCTCTTCGGTGGGCTGAAACCATCTGGCAACAGTCTGGGCCGGTAACAAATTCCATTCAGTCATTCACCCAATATTTCAAGGAGGTTTTTGGTCGCGCGGATGCCGAAGTAGCAGCTGGAGAACAGTTATACCATCTCAAACAGGGAGCCATGTCCACTCAGGATTATGCTCTCAGGTTCCGAACTCTGGCTGCTGCTAGCGGGTGGAATGAGCGATCTCTCCTCACAACCTACCGGCTCGGACTAGAGCCCAGCCTCCGGTTACAGCTGGCCGCCCTCGACGACACGATGGGATTGGAGAAGTTCATCCAACACTCTCTGCGCTGTTCCGATCGTCTGAGGGTCTACCAGCATGATCCTCCACCGGTATCACAAGCACTCCTCCGTTCGCCAGAGCCAGCCGTCCCTCCAGAACCAGAGCCCATGATCATAGAATCTGGTAGACTCACAATCACCGAGCGACAGAGGAGGCTGACCCGGGGTCTGTGCATGTACTGTGGTGCCAAAGGACATGTCAGGCTGGACTGTCCCATCCGTCCAACACGCTCTGTGGTGAGTTTGTTCAGTTCTCCCATTGAAAAAATGCATCCTCTCACCACTAATGTCCAGTTAACTACCCCTTCTGTCTCAGTTTCAGTCACAGCCCTCATCGACTCCGGGTCAGCAGGAAATTTCATCTCGCACGCCCTCTGTCGCCGACTACAGCTTAACACCGAAGCCTCGACGCACGTCTACCAGATTCAGCCCATAACCAACGATATCCATTCTCAGGCACGTATCCATCGAAAATGTGAACCCGTCAATCTCCAAGTAGGACTGCTCCACAAAGAGGAGATTCAATTTCTGGTTCTGGAGGGTGCATCGATGGATATCATCTTAGGGCGCCCGTGGCTGGTGAAGCACGATCCCATCCTCTCTTGGGGCACAGGAGAGATTAAGAGATGGGGAGAAGAATGCAGATCCAGCTGTTTTCCCGATCTACCCTTACAAATTCAAAGACCCCTTACCGTCTACGTCACGTCTGTCGAAAGTCCTGTCGAGAAAATATCCATTCAGATCCCGAAGATCTACTCCTCATACGAGGATGTATTTTGCCCCAAGAGAGCTTCCCAGCTACCTCCACATCGGCCATGGGACTGCGCCATAGACCTGCTTCCAGATGCTCCTATGCCCAGAGGTAGGATCTACCCGTTGTCCCTTCCGGAGACCAAGGCAATGGAGGAGTACATCCATGAGGCTCTGAGTCAGGGGTATATCCGTCCATCCACGTCACCTGCTGCCTCAAGTTTCTTCTTCGTGGCTAAAAAGGATGGAGGGCTGCGGCCATGTATCGATTACAGAACCCTAAATCAAGGTACAGTCAAGTTCCGGTATCCCCTTCCTCTCGTCCCTGCGGCCCTGGAACAACTCAGATCCGCCAAAATTTTCACCAAGTTGGACCTCCGCAGCGCCTATAACCTGGTGAGAATACGTGAGGGGGACGAGTGGAAGACTGGGTTTGTGACCCCTACTGGACACTACGAGTACCTGGTCATGCCCTATGGTCTGGTTAACGCCCCCTCCGTATTCCAAAACTTCATCCACGAAGTTCTCCGGGAGTTCCTTCATCTCTTCGTCATTGTATACATAGATGATATCCTGATTTACTCCCGGAGTGAGGCCGAACATCGCCACCACGTTGCGGAGGTCCTGAAAACCCTCAGGAAACACCGCCTGTACCTCAAGGCTGAAAAATGCTCCTTCCATTCACCATCTGTTCAGTTCTTGGGGTACATCATCGATCAAAGAGGGGTTCGTATGGACGAGGGGAAGGTCACTTCCGTCATCTCCTGGCCCGAACCAAAGACCATAAAGGAACTCCAACGTTTCCTAGGATTTGCTAATTTCTACCGACGTTTCATCCAGAATTACAGTCTCATCACCGCTCCGCTCACCAACCTGTTGAAAAATAAACCCAAAGCACTACCCTGGCCTCCCGAAGCCGCCGCAGCCTTCCAAAACCTAAAAGAATCCTTCACTCAAGCCCCACTGCTGACTCATCCTGATCCTGACTTGCCGTTTGTGGTCGAAGTGGATGCATCGACCACCGGAGTGGGAGCCATCCTGTCCCAGTACCACGGTACTCCTTCATTACTCCATCCATGTGCCTATTTCTCCCGGAAGCTCAGCCCGGCGGAAAGGAACTATGACATCGGAAATCGAGAACTTCTGGCCATCAAGCTCGCCCTGGAGGAGTGGCGACACTGGTTGGAGGGGGCCAAACATTCGTTCCAGGTGATCACAGATCATAAAAATCTCCAATACCTAAAAGATGCTAAAAGACTCTGTCCTCGTCAAGCCCGTTGGTCATTGTTCTTCTCCAGATTTCAGTTCTCTATCTCATATCGACCAGGTTCAAAGAACATCAGAGCAGACGCACTTTCCAGAATTCACGACCAGCATGAAATTATTGAGACACCGGCCAAGATCCTTCCCGATCAGATCACTATCTGTCCCATCCAATGGTCCGCTCCTACAGTAAACGCCACTCCAGAATCCAGAACTCCGCCGGGCTGTCCCCCCAATCGACGCTTCATCCCTGAAAACCAACGGGTAGATCTCATTCATTCCAGCCATACATCTCTGGGCACAGGACATCCTGGGGCCAACAACACCCTCTCGCTGCTATCCCAACGCTTTTGGTGGCCGAACATGGCGAGGGATGTGAGAAGATACGTCCAAGGCTGCAGAGAATGCGCTATGGCGAAGAGTCCTCGCCATCTACCTGCTGGTAAACTCCATCCCTTGCCCATCCCAAACCGCCCCTGGTCACACCTAGGAGTTGACTTCATGACAGACCTCCCATTGTCTGAAGGTAACACCTGCATTCTAGTCATCATAGATCGATTCTCTAAATTCTGTCGTTTGATTCCTTTGAAAGGTATACCCACAGCCCTAGAGACCGCCGAAAACCTGTTCAACCACGTCTTTCGAAATTTTGGGTTACCAGAAGATATAGTCTCGGATCGAGGACCCCAATTCATCTCCAGACTATGGAGAGCATTCTTCAGACTCCTAGGTGTGACCGTAAGCCTCTCGTCTGGCTATCACCCCCAAACCAACGGCCAGACAGAGAGGAAAATTCAGGAAGTGGGGCGGTTCCTCCGGACCTTCTGTCACGGTCACCAAAACTCCTGGAGCCAGTTTCTGGGCTGGGCGGAATACGCCCAGAATTCCCTGCGGCAACCTACCACCGGACTCACGCCATTCCAGTGCATCCTAGGGTTCCAACCTCCACTCTTCCCCTGGGATGGCGCACCATCTGATGTCCCCGCAGTGGATTACTGGTTCCGGGAGAGCGAGAGAGTCTGGGACGATGCTCATCACCATCTCCAGAGGGCAGTACGCAGAACAAAGGAGGTATCTGATAAGAGGAGGATTCCAGGCCCCATCTATACTCCAGGACAAAAGGTCTGGCTCTCCACCAGAGATATCCGGTTGCGACTGCCCTCCCGAAAATTAAGTCCCAGATTTGTTGGTCCCTTCACCATTCTGGAACAGGTCAACCCCGTCACATACAAATTACAGTTACCACCACAGTACAGAATCCACCCCACATTCCACGTGTCCCTTCTAAAACCCTTTCACGATCCTCTGATTCCCTCCACAGAGCCTGGCCATGAAGAGGAACCTCCTCCCCCCCTGATGTTAGAAGAAGGGGCCATCTACCAAGTCAAGGACATCCTACGGTCCCGGCGTCGTGGTGGTCAGCTTGAATACCTCGTCGACTGGGAAGGATACGGTCCAGAAGAGAGGTCATGGGTCTCCAGATCCGATATACTAGATCCCGCACTTATGGAAGAGTTCCACTCCAATCACCCAGAATTTCCAGCACCTCGAGGACGAGGTAGACCACCACGACGTCGGAGGTTCAGGCCCTCAGGAGCGGGCCCTGGGGAGGGGGGTAATGTCACGGATTGGCCAGGCTCTTCCACCAACATCACGCACCGAGCACCTTCACCTGAGTATTAACCACGCACAGCTGCACCCAATCACTCCCATTCACTATATAAGCACACACCTCACTTCACTCATTGTCCGGTCTCGTTCCTACGAAGCGGACTCTGAGTGAACCACTTCCTAGGTTTCACTCCCCTACGATCTCAGCAAATATACTTACCTTATCTCTGTTTTCATTCCAGTCTGTCCAGTGCTCCAGTTGTCCTGTCAACGTTGTGTGTCTCGTCAGTCTGTCTTCCCCGCAAGTCCTCTGGTGTGTGCATTCGGTCATCCTTCTGTGTCTGTCATCCCACCTGGCAAAGAGAATCATCAGTTCATCCAAACTCCATTTCCACTCTCAATCATTATCCAAATTACTCTGCTGTTGTAATAAACCTCATTTATACTTACTCCCCTTGTTTGTCCGTCTGCTTCCGTAACAATTTCAATCTGAAAAGGGGTGTAAATAGAATGAATGGCTCATTTCCACTGAGCAGTACACTGTAAACAATTTCCTGTAGAATCTATAGTAACTTACTGGCAGCAGTTGGCCAGTAACATACTGTAAATCAAGTACAGCAAAAGTACTGTGTTTACATTGATATTGCTGTATACAGTATGTACAGTTGAAATCAGAATTATTAGCCCCCCTTTGATTTTTTTCTTTTTTAAATATTTCCCAAATGATGTTTAACTGAGCAAGGACATTTTCACAGTATGTCTGATAATATGTTTTCTTCTGGAGAACGTTTTATTTGTTTTATTTCAGGTAGAATAAAAGCAGTTGTAAATTTTTTTCAAAACCATTTTAAGGACAAAATAATTAGCCCCTTTGAGCAATTTTTTTTCACGATAGTCTAGGGAACAAACCATCATTATAAAATAACCTGCCTAGTTAACCTAATTAACCTAGTTAAGCATTTAAATGCCACTTTAAGCTGTATAGAAGTGTATTTAATAGAAGTGTACTTTATAGAAGTGTATATAGAAAATATTATTTATTATTACCATGGCAAAGATAAAATGAATTAGTTATTAGGAATGGTTTATTAACACTATTATGTTTAAAAATGTGTTGAAAAAATCTGCTCACCGTTAAACAAAAATTGGGGAAAAAATAAACAGGGGGGCGAATAATTCAGGGGGCTTATAATTCTGACTTCAACTGTAATTTCAGAATTGTATGTTTATCTTTACTGTAAAACATACTTTAAAATACAGTAATATAGTACATGAAGGTCCTACAGTCATCTACAGTTCATATTACAGTTAAATGCTGTGTAATTTAAAAAAATCATTAACTGTGTATGGTTTGGTAGAGTACGTTACACATTTATTTGCATTTCCACTGTGCGAAGTACCAAAATACCAATTTAACCGAACCCCGTTTTAGGACTCTTTCGTTAAGGTACCTACAGTAACAGTATGACACCAAAAGGGTGGCGCTAAACTTTGTGTTGCATTCTATTGGTTTACAGAGAATCATCACTTGCATGTGCATCAAGCAGGAAAATGAAAACAAAGCAAGTGACATTTGTGTAAATACACTGCTGAAATACGACACTGTAATATTATGACATCGATTTGATCGAGAATCCCACCAATCCCATCTTTCTGGCTTACAGCACCACTACCAAGTAAGGGTACTACTGACAGTGGAAATGCATGCCTAATCAGGGTAGGGTCGTCAAAATTATACAGATCGATACCAATCAATTTTGAAATTCCTGCTAACATTTGAACGCTGTTGAGCTCAACAGAAATGACTGTGATTGGACGTGATGCTCATCGTTTCACCATAATTCACCTTTGTTTACCAAGTACAAACACAGATTCATGGACACTAGATCCAAGTTGAACTCAATACTTTTGACAACCCTAGATCAGAGTTACCTGTACTAAATTATACTGTAGCGACTATATTGAACCATACCACTCAAATGAAAATGAGGCATAAGAAACACTAGTTATTAGTGACACCGGTGGCCATTAAGTGAACTACAGCCAACAAACTGCTTGTGCTTGATTCAATGACCTTATTTACTTCACATAGGTCTTTTTATGTCAAAAGGCAGTTGTTCCTTTTTGCTTCATGACAATGATGCTACACAATCTACACTAGTAAATCACACTTACTACAGATGGGGCCTTTAGAAATGTGCGTCTCAGGGAACAGAATCCCATGACTAAACGCGGTTAGCCACAGTACTCAGGGAAAATCTCTGACTCAGGAAATACATTACCAGTACGGGGCAGCCGAGCTTCATTCGCAGTAGTGGCCAATTCTGAAGACGGAGGACTCGATGCAGTGGGTGGCTGTTTCTCTGTGGAAGGTGGAGGTGTTTTCTCCATGTTTTGTTCATTTTTGTTAAAATTTAATACAACGCTGTGCCTGGGATAATTGTGTTCATTGTTTTCTGATAAGAGAAATAGTTTCATTTTAGACACAGTATTGCTTAAAACGTCACAGCCATGGCTCTAATATTACATTTTTGACTGTAGGCCATACAAAACTTTTCACAGATCTCAGTTAAATGTTCTTTGATTAGGCTAGGTATTCATAAACTGTTATAGCCAAAATGAATTGTAAAATACAGGTTATAATTCAATTTAATATAGTTTAAACAAATAAAATATAATTTTATAGCCTATATAGGCTAAATATATATATATAACATATTTTAAAATTAAATAAATAGGCTATTTTCTAAAAAAATTGTTTATTCCATCGAATTAAACACAAATAAGATAAATAACTATAATCCGTGTATTTGAAGAAGCAGCCATACACTGAAAAATTAGGCTATAGCCTACCTTAAAACTTAAACAGGCTATTAATAATGGATATAAATGAAAGATAAATAACTATAACTAATTCATATATATTTACATAGTTAGATGGTTGTTACATGGATGATGTTTTTTGGGGGTTTTTTTTAACTGGCCTTTGCAGATTACATGTTAGACGTGTAAAACATGTGCGAAATTTGGTTTAGGAACAATTTTAAAGTGCACATAAACATTTCCCACATGACAATGTTTCAAAAACCACGTTTCATGTGTTCCACATGTTATTTAAGCTCATTTTGATGCTTGTGGGTTTTTTGGCTTTATACTGAATGCACTAGATTCCATGAAATGTATATTCCTTCTTTATTTGTTTTGGTAGATAAATTGTCCAACAACAAATATATTCAAATTAGGTACAAACTATATCAAACAAAATTGCCAAAATGAGCATTCGACAAGCAAATGTATAAAGTAGTAAAAATTATATTATTTTAGCACCCCTTTATGACATTTGCAACCTTCTTTCTTAATTAACAAAATGAAAAGTAAACAAAACACCAACAAGTAACATTTATAACTGATAATATTTAAAGAATTTCTACAACAGAGGTGAATGTAAAAGTAAAGCTTCAATAGTGAAGTTTATTTTAAAACTAATTTCGAGAGGATCACGTGCTTATAATTGACCACGGCTGGTCCCGCATCAACTAGCGCATGATTTATCAATTAGATGATTGCTAACTCACTAAAAATAACCAGAGTTTCTTACTTTAGTTATCTCCGTCTTGAAGAATTGCCCCCTTCCACCCCTACTCCTTCCCCTTTATAGGGTGGCACGGCGGCCCAGTGGTTAGCACTGTTGCCTCACAGCAAGAACGTCAATGGCTCAAGTCCTTAACAGACCAGCTGATGTTTCTGTGTGGAGTTTACATGTTCTCCCCGTGCTCGCATGGGATTCCCCTGGAAAACTCGAGGAACTTATAAGCTCAGGGCTCTCTCCTGGGACAGCATGCCAAACTCACTTTCTAATCCATCATCAGCGAAGTGTGAACTCTTGAAATACAATGAAAAAAACAATTCATTGAATTTACACAATTTTTTAGGGTAAGTGGTTGCAAACAATTTATTCAAAATCAAATTCAATTATCAATTATTAAATTCAAAATTATTTAATTTATTCAAAACGATGTATTCATCATATGCAAAAGTCGTAACATTTGAGATGTCACTTTTAATTGTTGGCTGTTTTATGACTCTGTGGTCCTGTTCTTTATACGGTCAACTTTTAAACTGACAACTTTCATTGATTATTTTATGTTATATGTATTTGCAGACTTTCCATACGAAGCTATTTCAACACAAATCAACATATTAGCCAGTCAATGCTAAATAAGTGTTTATTAATGGTCAACTAAACTTCACTTATGCAAGAATAACATCTACGTCTGTGAAAACACATCTTTTAACTGCATGTGAATAAATAAATACTGCAACCAACGTGAAGTCAAAATATAAATGATGTATACAGTCAAAACACACAGTAACGGCGAAACTCAGACACAAAAGATGAAAAACAATTGTCTCGCAAGATGTTCCTCTCACTTTGTTCAGCGCATTTGTAACTAAACAGGCAAGAAAAACGAGCCATTGTCACCGCCGAGGACAAATGGGGCAGCGCTGAAATTCGCTGTAGAGATATCTTTGCTTTTATTTTCCTGCGTGTAAAAAATGAAAAAGCGCGCCGTGACTGGCAGTTGAGGGAAGAACAGAAGCCGAGAGCCGTGTCTGATCCTCCCTGACTGGCCATTTCATCTCCCTGCCCTACAACTTCCACCTAATTGGCATTCACTATGAAGCATATCCGTGTCTTTCAGCTGCCCTCTATCCACTGTCGCACCGAGGTACCATCTGTAGCTGTGTGTCAAAGCAGAACCGACATTCATCTGTGGATTATTCCTCTTTGTTCTGACTCTGACCAGCGCCGCGTACATCACTGACAGTTCTGAGTTTAGTAACAGGAAACCAGAGGCTGTATTCACGAAATGCTTTGGTATAACTTTATATTGATGGTCCCTTTAACATCCTTAAAGTTACATTGCAACTACTGTACATGCAAACTAATTCTCATTGTTATTAGAGTGTAAGGATGGGGTTAGGGTTCTTACCCAGCAGGCGCACAACATCATAAGATGTTAATATTAGGTTAGATTTAGGTCATGATGTCAGGTGATCAAAAAATAAAAGTCTAGCCAGCGTCTAAGGACAATGATGTTTTGATGTCCAATAATAGCATCATTGATTATGTTGATATTTGGTTGATTTTAGGTCGTGTTGGAAAGTGACTAAAATCTAACATCTTATAGATGTTATGGTAGTAATGTCCACACAACATCAAGGTGTAATATGATTAGACGTTGATATTTGATTGATTTAAGGTTGATTTTAGGTCAGACATTGGACATTGGCCTGACATTGCAGCTGCATTTTGTACTAATTGCAATCTATTCAGGGCATTTTGACTAATACCCACATATATAGAATTGCAATAGTCAAGCCTTCCCAAAATAAAAGCATGGATTACCTTCTTAAAGTCATTAAAAGACTTCACTTGACTTTTGCCACAAGTCGTAGATGGAAAAAACTGGATTTAACAACTGAATTTACTTGTTTGTTAAAAATGTTTCTAACAACACGTTATTGATGAGTTGATAGCTCACAAAACCTAAAAAATGCAGAGGGTTAGGATCGCCAAACCAGACCAGCTCAGCTCAGTAGTTAACTTATAGTGCTAAATGGACCATCAGAATAGAGCGATAAAGTGAATTTTGTTGTATTCACTGGTGTTTTCTGTACAGGTATGATTTTTGATGCTAAAAATTCTACTCTGCAGTTTAACAACGTGACTTTTATTGACATTTTATTAGTTTGATAGAATATATTTGTCACGTTTACCAAGTTGAGACCAGACACACTAGTGGCCCATTTCCACTGAGTGGTACAGTACGGTGCGGCTCAGTACGGTGTGGTCTACGACAGAAAGTTTCCGTCAATATCATTCTCGCTTGAGGAAATGTCAAAGTAAAGCTGTACGAGTCTTTCACATATCATATGAGAAGCACTTCTCACAAAACAGAGGCTTTATACACATAAATACTTGTGTATAAATGTTCATGACTAACATTTACATCAAAAGAATTTATTATAACTGCAGATCAATGATGCGAAAATAGCCAACTGTAACGTAACGTCAGCAATTATAAAAAATAAATAAATAAATGCAACATATATAAACACATACAGACCCTTAGACCCTTATCTTCGATAAGTTACTAATTACAGAAAAACTACACACAGCACATATTTAGTCCTTATTTGGATTCAGATACAACACGCAACATACAATAATCTTCACCAGCACATGTAACCTCTGTTAGAGAGTAACTCCATTATTCCATAGTTCATAATAGTCCAAAAGGTGATGATAATAGTTAAACACAGCAGTTTGTTCATGTTTTAGGTTGCTGAAATAATCATTTGCTCCTTTGTTTTTTTCGGGGGTCACTCTCGCGTTTGTCCATTACTGAAAGCATCGATGTCAGAAGCACTCCAGTTATCACACGCACATTGTTATCATCAGTTCAAGAAGTTTGTTATTTCAAATATAGACTGGATGCGAGCTCTCTCAACAAAGTGAAATCATTTGCACTTTAGACGGCCGTGTAAACAACAACAGGGTAGATTCTGCTCTTCTTCTTGGCTTTGTGGCTGTTCATCAAGATGACTACAAGGTTAGTTTAAGCTCAGGTCGACCATGGCTTGTTATTATACGCATATATTATTACGATGTAATGTCTCGGCTGTGTATTTAAAAATGGTTTCTTTGTTTTCATTCTTCTGGCTTGTGTACGCGCTGGTGACGTTTCTCTGTAAACCAATAGCGTTTACTTGTGCGTCTTGCTCCGCCTTTTGTTGTGCTAGGTACCCTTTCGAAAGGGTACCCAAAAAGTGGTATGGTATGGTTCGCTTTTTGGTACCCTTTGACAGTGGAAACGCCCATAAAAGCGCTCCAACCCATACCATCCGCTTGTTAAGTTCTGACGTATCGGTGACGTGTGGAATACTATTTCAGGGTACGAGCCGCTACTCATTTGAATTGAGAAAAATTTCGTTTATGGCCTAATGCACTTTTAGTGCATTAAAGTGAATTTTATATAAAATCATAGTGTACAAATCGGTCTCTGGACTTAACGCATCACAAATACCAAAATTTTAACAATTTATAAAAAATAATCACTTTCCGGCCATTGGATATTAGGCGTGGATATTTATATTGCGATCGTGATTTTTTTTTTTTTTTTAACATTTATTATTACATTTGATGAGTCTCCCTATACAGTTTGATATAGCGATTTGTGTACGTCACACTTAACAAGTGGATACCGTACCACTCGGTGAAAACGGGCAACAAGACAGGACGTGCGCAAAGCAACTGGGATTAAAAGATCTGTTCAGCTCTCTGTGATCATCAATCATCATCAAATGTGATCAAGAGTGAGTTTAACAAGTTTACAGTGCATGTTTGTAATGAATTACATCAATTTTACCATCTTTGCTTCATCACCACAGCCGCATTTCAGTACAATTATAAAAGAAGACGCAGTTTGTGGATGTTAAATCAGGTTTATTTTGTACATTAACATAATGAATATCCATACAGCAATGGATTTTAACGTGTATCCTGTCACATTTGCGTGCAAAAACAGTGCAAAGTTGAACATGTGCACTGTGTGTGTGCATGTGAACTTTGTAATGACATAGTGTGTGACTCATCAATCTCATCGAGTCATTAATTCATGCATCAAATAATCATTGGGAAAGTTCTTGCTGTAGTATTTCTCTAAACGTTACATGCTGCTTCCTTTAAGTCTGTCACTGTGCTGTTGATCTGACACAACAGAGGGGCACACTCTGACAGGCACGTGGGAACGGTGGCCGGGAAGAACTAGCATTAAAGGTACAGGCAACAAAAACAGCTACATTGGGTTCAAAGCAGAATATCCAATAATTAGAAAGCTATAATAATCAATCTGATGGGTGTTTTGAGCTGAAACTTCACAGACACATTCTGGAGACACAAAAGACTTTTCTTAAATCTTGAAAAAGGGGTAAAATAGGTGCCCTGTAAAATCAAAATCCACTTAGGAGTAACCATTTTAGATTTAGGGGCTAGTTTTATTGCTAAAATTCTTATGTAAAACGCCACGCAATTCATGTTGTCCCATTGATTTAACTTAATAAATTATACAAATTTAAATAAAACAATTCAACATAAAACAATTTATTTTCCCTTCCAAAACCTTTGTCATTTTAAATAAGTAGTTTGAACAAGCAACAAAAGTCATCTTTTGAGTGTACTCTTGTAGAAAAAATAGAAAGTTTTAGCCTTAAGTTTTGTAATTATGAGCTCAGGCCTGCACGTTTCTGTCAAAAGGTCCCTACAGAAGGACAATGTCATTAGTCGGCCATTACTTTGCAAAGCTAATTAGTGTGTCTGTAGGGGCCGGAGGAAGCGTACGGGAGGATTGGGAGCGCCTGTGGACAGCCGGCCTGCCACTGTCAGACCAGAACACCTCTCAACTGGTAATGAAGACAAATGGGAGCGATTGTGTTTGCAGACACCCAACACAAAGGAGCAAGCCACAGACGTCAACTACTTACTTTCTGCTCGCTCCCTCCTTCCAGCCTCTAAGCTACAATCCCTCACAACTTCTGTTTCTTTTACTGACCCATGCATTCTTTTGTCATTTTCTTAAAGGGATAGCACTTGTTACAAACCTGTTTGGGTTTCTTTCTTCTGTTGAACACAAGATATTTTGAGGAATGTTGAAAACCAGACTTCCGTAGTTGTTGTTTTTCCTACTATGAAAGTCAATGGTTACAGGATTATTCAGAATATCATTTTAATGTTCAACAGTAGAAAGAAACTAGAATCACTTGTGGGTGAATAATTTGTCAGGGTTTTTTTTCATGGGTGAACAAGCCCTTAAAAGTGACGTTGCATCTTCAGTTTCGGCCTCAAGCACGCTTCGCTACAAGCGTACCAGAACCGCGCTCTGGCACACCTCTTCCAACCGGGCCAGGGCTGGCCAGCTGAAACACACCTGAGCCCAATTCGGAGCACTCACACTTGTCAAACGAACCTGGAAATGCACCCGGGCACGGTTCGCATAGCATAGCGTGAGTACGTCCTTACTCTACCAGTCAATTTGATTAATTTTTTGTCTGTTGTACAGTGCTCAACATAATTGAGTGCATCCCATTTTGAAAATAAATATATTTATCCATTTTTTTTTTGTGATTATAGCTAATCTATTTTGGTGCATTTGAACAAAACAGACATATTAAACAGATATATTTATTAAAATAATATTTTAGTCAACGAACATCATTAGAAATAGAAACCTAATGCATTTAAATTCCTGCCAAATATTTGGAAAAATATTACAAACTAAAAAATTTGGGTAACACTTTATACTAACGTCACACTATGACCCATTTGTTAAGCATAAGCAAATAGTGAATTCATTATCTGTTAAGCATTACTCTACTTCAATAGACGTTAGTAAGCAGTTTATAACTGCAACAACAAATGCTCTTTTCTTGACTTATAACCACATTCATAATGTGCCTAATAATTGTACTTTCATACTGTACTTTGTCAATGATTTATTTTTGCTCACTAAATTAAGTATTGCATTATTTACAATAATTCCTATTTAGGAATAGTTTGTGTTTTTTTTTATTATTCAGAATAATAATAGTAAATGATTAATAAACTATTCAAGTGAACATTTATAATTCTGATTATTCAGGTATATACTAATAGTTAATTTTATGTTAATAAATGCTTTATTAACTCAACTTCATGCAGTTTTGTGACCTCATCTAAAGTCAGGGCTATGCATGCTCTATAAATCTCTTATAAATAACAATTAAAGGCTCAGTTATATTCTAAACAGGAAAAAAGAACATAAACAACATTATTTATTCCTATTTGTTTGAAGATACACAAATGAAACTGCATCAAATAAAAATAAATCTTTACAACCTTATCTAAAATAAAAATACTATACAGTTTAAACATTGCATCTTATTATATTGTTAAATTATTATTTTGTTGTTGTTTTATTCAATTTTTATGACACTCCTGTTATTCAGCAATGTTTACACTTTATAGAAGTTTTACTTTTTAAATAGGATTTCAAAGATGTATTGTTCATTTGATACTGAGCCTTTATATGTCATTTATAAGGGATTTATAAAGCATAAATATTCTTCACTTTAGATTAGGTCACAAAAGTGCATGAAGTTGAGTTCATAAAGTATTTATTAACATACATAGTAACCATTACTATATGCCTGAATAAAAAGATATATAATAATAACAAGATATATAATAATAAGATATAAACGTTGATTTTAATAGTTTATTAACCATTTACTAACTCCTTCTGAATTCGACTACTCTTAAATACAAATGGTAAATAATGCAATACTTAATTTAATCATGAAAAACAAATCATTAACAAAGTATGAAAGTATAATTATTAAGCACATTATTAATATGGTTATAAGTCAAGAATGCAGCTGTGCTTATAAACTGCTTACTAAGGTCTATTAAAGTAGAGTTGATGCTTAACAGATAATGAATTCAATAGATGCTAATGCTTAGTAAATGATTCATAGTGTGTAGTTATTATAAAGTGTTACCAAAATTTGTAACAAATTTGAATACTTTTTGTTTCTCTTGAATTTTGCTCTTTTTACATTTTTTATAAAATATTTTTCTCTAACATATATATTTCTTATACATTATGCTTCGTATAGATAATATTAATGTAAATAAGATATTTGTGAGGGGTGTCCTCATATATGTTGAGCACTGTAAATATACAATAAGTGTATTCAACATAATCTCACAGCAGTTCGTAACTTTTTGATTTAGTGGCTAATTCGTATGAATTCATGCAATCTCATTTGTACAATTTAGTTTGGTTTGCTTGGGTGCCACGCCTCTTTTTAAAAATCGTACATTTTCATACAGCTATACTCATATGCATTTATACAAATTAGCCACTAAACTGACAAGAAGTAAAATGGTCACGTTTCCTCGTGAGATCAGGCTGTCAATGCAACTTCCATGCAACAGTTCGTAACTTTTTGATTTAATGGCTTCATATAAATTTGATTTGTATCAATTTGAAAAATCTCATTTATCCATTTTAGTATGACTTGTTCATTCCCAAATGATATGTGGGTTTATGAGTGGGGTTTAGGCACATGTCTCCTTTTAAAAGTAGTTTGTTTTCACATTAATGAAATCATTTAATTGTGTACAAATTAGCATCTTTTCTGACAATACGTAAAACAGTTACAATTCCTCGTAAAATGTTATTTGAGCAGCTGTCTATCTATATTGTGAAACGTTATTTAAAATTCGAATAAATTGTTTGCTATGTGGGGCAACATGGTGGCTTAGTGGTTAGCACTATCACTCACAGTAAGAAGGTTGCTGGTTCAAGTCCCGAAGACATGCGCTATAGGTGAATTGAATAAACTAAATTGACTGTAGTGCATGAGTGTGTACGAGGGTTTCCTAGTACTGGGTTGAAGCTGGAAGGGCATCCACTGTGTAAAACATATGCGGGATAAGTTGGCAGTTCATTCTGCTGTGGCGACCCCTGATGAATAAAGGGACTAAGCTGAAGGAAAATGAATGAATGAATGTTTGCTATATGATTTTTTTATGTTATTTTCAATAGAAGTTACTTGAACGTACACTATATTACATACTGTAGTAACCACTACTTGTCAACTACTAAACATAAACTTTAAAGAAGACTTCAGTATTAGATGCACAGCATTACAGCATATGACAGACCAGTGCCCACTAATGAGGCGGTGTAATGAGCAGTGGCCATGTAATATTGAGATCGTAGACTGCACAAGAACAGAAAGGCAGTGGGAAGTATAGGCCTCAAAAAACATCAAACTGCTGCTCACATCTCTCTGAACTATATTTTTCTCTCTCTTATTTTTCACATTCTGTGCAAAAATGAGCACAGGACCTGTTGACATTGTGTCAAGAATAAACTTGACACAATGCGTATGAGTGAGAACGATTGGGACCAACACTGAAATGCCACAGGAGCAGTCGTGGGCCACCACTCTCACTTGAGCTACAATGGGCTTTTAAATTCCAACGCAGTTCTTGGATTTCAATTGAAGCAGCAATGGGGATGGGACATTGTAATATGATTCAGAATTCATAAAAAATCTGGGTATTTTCCGTCCATTCCATATCTGTTTTCAAATAAAAAAAGGAAAAGTAAGAAAACTGCAGTTTTCCATTTTTTCATTTGCTCACAAAAAACGAAATAAAAAGCGAGATTTTGGTTCAATTTTTGTTTTTGGTTTAAGGTAGGAAAATGGATAAACGTCTTTTAAATTCATTATCCACATGTAGGCAGTGCTGAAACGCCCTTTGGCCAACCAAATCTGAGCTTGTGACGTCGCCCCCGAAATAGCATGTAATATATATATAATTAAAATAGGAGGAAATAAAATAAAAACAAATGGTACTCTTTGTTATAGCCCCAGGGCCCAGTGTGTTCTTATTTTAGTCCTGCTAATAACTATTAAAAAAAACTAAACAATAAAAAAACACTAAGTAAACAATATTAATTATTATTATTATTAGCCTATTATTATTATTATTATTATTATTATTATTATTATTATTATTATTATTATTATTTAGGCCTACAGTAGCTCTGAAACAATCATGCAAACCAGGTGCTGCTCTTAGCTCAGCATCAGGTGCACAGCAGCAAGATGTTTGGTCGCGAACTATGACCTTATTTTAATGACAAATGTGTAATAATACTGCTAATTTACATTTTTTATTAATTTATGCATACGCAATGAATGTAAGCCTGCTAACTGATCAAATGATAGAATATGTAAACTTAGTTTTTATATATAATTAAAGTATTAAAAGCCTGGGTGCTGATCCGCAGAGATTTGTCACAAGCTCAGATTTGGTTGGCCAATCAAAGGAAAAGGGGCGTTTCAGCACCACCTACATGTGTAAAATGAATCTTAAAGTTGTTTATCCATTTTTCTACCCTAAACCAAAAAACGAAAATTGAGCCAAAAGAAAAACCAAAACCATTTAATCCATGTTGGAATAAGGCTGTAACATAAAAAAAAATTGGAAAAAAATGAAGTGCTATGAATACCTTCCAGATGCATATATATATATATATATATATATATATATATATATATATATATATATATATATATATATATATATATATATATATATATATATATACTGTAGTTTATTTCCCAAATGATGCATCATACGTTGGTAGTTCAAACTTCTGTTATGTTTTTTTTTTTTTGAGAAATGCAACCCGAATTGCACATTGCACTGCAGGTCAGCAACCCTACAACTCTTTCCTCTTCTTTCCCCCTCCCCCTTTCCTTATTCTCCTCTCATCTGTCCATCAGCTCCATCTGTTCCCCCTGTCCATTGACACCCACTGCTGGAGGGTCGCTTCTTTCGTCTGATGAGACAGTAAACGATCACATGCCAGTTCTTTGCGGGCCCAGCACCTGCGCACTCATGCACTCACGAGGAGAGTAAACCTCCAGTCATCCTTCGGGATTTAGCCCTGCATACATAAGCTCCGATATTGTGCATATGAGGGCATGTTAATCTATGTGCACATAAATTTAATGCGTGATAAATCCATATTTATGGGTCAACAGACTCAGCATGCATTAACACGCTGCAGACTAGATGTTTTCTATTTAAAAAAAAAGATTATCGCTACTCATTTTTCCCCTTCTCTTTTTAATCATCTTTTCACTCTTTTCCCCCCCTTTATTATATGCCACAACGCAATATGTTGTTTTCTGTATGGCATCTGCCATGAGAATAAATATACATATTTTATGCATATTGCAGACTCTTTCACCCATTTTATTGATGGAGACAGTATACAAAAGTAGGTTTTTACATTTTCTAAAGAAAATATTCTTGAGTGGTGCTCAAACTGCTCACAATGCCAGCCTATTGATGGTGTTTGCCAGTAAAATTGCAGCTTTTTTGTAGGTGACAAATGATTGATAACTAGCCTAACAATATTATAATCCCTAGATATTCTATAGTAATTAATGGGAAATGCTATTGTGTTTTTGAACCACTGTAGGATTGTACTTGAATTAATCTGTTGTTGCATCTCTATAGTTGCTACATGGCAATACAACAACTCACCGGCCAGTTTATTAGGTACACCTTACTAGTACCGGGTTGGACCCCATTTTGCCTTAAGAACTGCTTTAATCCTTCGTGGCATAGGTTCAACAAGTTACTGGAAATATTCCTCAGAGAGTGTGGTCATAAAGGGATGGACATGGTCAGCAACAATACTCAGGTTGTCTGTGGCGTTGACTCAATTGGTACTAATGGGCCCAAACCATGCCAAGAAAATATCCTCCACACCATTACACCACCACCAGCAGCCTGAACCGTTGATTCAAAGCAGAATGACAGGAGTGGCACCCAGTGTGATCTTCTGCTGCTGTAGCCCATCCGCCTCAAGGTTGGAAGTGTTGTGCGTTCAGAGATGTATACCTCGGTTGTAACGAGTAGTTGTTTGAGCTACTGTTGCCTTTCTATTAGCTGAAAACTGTCTGGCCATTCTCCTCTGATATCAACAAGGCATTTGTGCCCACAGAACTGCCACTCACTGGATATTTTTCTCTTTTTCAGATCATTCTCTGTAAACCCTATAGATGGTTGTGCGTGAAAATCCGAGTAGATCAGCAGTTTCTGAAATACTCAGTCCAGCCCGTCTGGTACCAACAACCATGCCAAGTTAAAAGTCACCTAAATCACCTTTCTTCCCCATTCTGATGCTCGGCAGCAGATCATCTTGATCACGTCTACATGCCTAAATGAATTGAGTTGCTGCCATGTGATTGGTTGATTAGAAATTTGCACTAAGCAGTTGGACAGATGTACCTAATAAAGTGGCTGGTGAATGTATATTATAATTCCTAAATATCCTATACTATAGTAATTCATAGTAAATAGTATAGGAAAGTTCTTGAATTAATCTGCTGTAGTATTTCTATAGTTCTATGGTAATATAACAACTATAATTATATAAACAAACTACCCAATACTGCAGTTTTAACTATAGGAACACTGCAATTTAAAAATAAAGTATACTACAGTGTTTATTACATTTTATCAGTTCACTATAGTTAATACTATGGTGTGCTGTAGCATTTTTTAACAAGGAGTTGTTAATTCTGTAATATGGACAGTATAATACATTGTCCTGTAGTAAGGTTCAAAACACTATAGAATTTACTATTAATTACTATAGTATTTTTCATGTGTAGACATGTTTTCATGTTTTAATGTCAAAAGTTTTACCTGGTTCAAACTGATTTTAAGGAACACCTAGAAATATATTTGATTAAAATACAACCATTCTTTTTATTTCAAATATATTTCTAAATACAGGGTGGGCCATTTATATGGATAAACCTTAATAAAATGGGAATGGTTGGTGATATTAACGTCCTGTTTGTGGCACATTAGTATATAAGAGGGGGCTCATGAAAGAATAAAGTTAGTTAAAACCAAGCGCACCTTTGTTTTTCTTGTGAAATTCCCAATAAGTTTGATGTGTCACATGACCCTCTTCCTATGGAAAAAAACAAAATAAAAAAACAAAACAACCCTAATATCATCAACCATTCCCATTTTATTAAGGTGTATCCATATAAATGGCCCACCCTCTATATTTCTAGTGATACAAGTCCTGAATGGTTTGTAACTTCAAAATTGAGTAACCACATTGCCTAGTGTCCCTCGGGAGGCTCACTCACAAACACACGGATCACAGGAATTATCCAAAAAAACACATATTTATTAACAAAAAACACTTAAAGCAGGAACTAGAACATCGAATGCAGTCAGGACATGATGTTCGACAATACAATACCAGACAAGAACTAAACAACCTCAGGGGTATTGTAAAGATGGCTTAATCTCTCCAGAATATCAGACCCTGAGAACTGTTATGGAATTTCATGAGATGCAATAAAACAATAAACTTTTTGATCTGAGAAGAAGATCAGTAAAACCGGCTGTTCAATGTTATCATTTTATATGTCTCTGTGCGATTAGTAAAATGGTCTTAATTTCACTGGAATATTTCACTGGAATATGTTGATTTGGTTTTTGGCTTTGAAAAGATCCTTGCCAGATACTCCCCCCCTTAGAGATTGTTAACTCCTCAAATTCACCAGGCAAGGGTCTCTGTGACGCTTCTATTCTCTTTAATTTATGGCTGTTTGTTCTGAGTTGAGTATTTAAGGAAAAGTGGACAAATGTCATTGGGATCTTGTAGCCAAGACACCCCATTGCAGCATCTCTGAGACTTATGCTACAACATACTTCTCTGGTCAGGTATGCATCTCTAACTCTTTGATTTATCTTTGAGTAATAGATGTTGTATTTTTACAGTATTATCTCTGAATTGGCTTTCTGATTGTTTTATTATGTAATTGACATAATACAATTTTACCTGACAAATAAAATGTTAAGTTTTGATTCATTCTGAATTCTCCTGAAATCTTTTTATATCCAGTAGATTAAGTGGAGTCTGCACTACCTTTATGATGCGACATGATTAGACTTTTGATTTTAAAGGCACATTTGACTGTACGGAGCAGTTGGGCACGATAGCATGGAGATCTTTAATCATCTAATTGCTGAAATTAGCAAGTTGTGAGAAGACACGCAAACTGAAGAGTAAGGAATCAGTTATAAATAAAAACTCTAAATTAAGTCATAAATGAGATCTGTTCTTATAATTACAAATACAGTCTAAATTTCATGGACACTAAAAATTGGAGTCAGATTAAATTCGGAGTTAAAAAACAAATATAAATAAATTTTAATAAATAACAAAATTCTTTTCAGAAGCACTAGAAAAGGCTTACATGCATTTAACTTTCGACCATAGTGTTAGTTTCGTCATTGGGCTAATAGATGGACTTTTACAGTATAAATACACAGGACAAGATTGAACCTATTGCAAACAGGGGTGAGACAACAGGTGGAACTAATAAACATTTACAAACGGCGGGAAAACAGAACAAAGAAAACACATGACATAAACAGAAGCACATGGAACAAACACATGGAACATCATGTGACATAACAACTACATGAACACAACACAAACATATCAGACACATAACACCCAGTAAAACCCCAATTCAAACAGAAAAACTTAACTGCAAAACTTATTCTTAAAAATAAAACACCTCTTTTTCTCTTTCTCTTTTTTGTTTCCGTTTTCTCTTTGTTTGTTTTTTTGGAAGAATCCAGATGGATGAAGACACGCATCTCAATCTAACTAATCTCCGAACAAACTAATCACCTCCTCTCACCACCCAGTGCGTTCCTCCATCATGCCAGTCACCAATTTTATCCACCGCTGGTCGCGCAGCCTATTTGTGTTGTAATCACATCTCTGTGACCAGAAGCGTGAGTGTATTATATAAAGCGTGAAAAGGAAATTGAAGTTAGTATACGGGTGACAAAATGCCTGTTTGGGCCTGTATAGAGGTTCTTAAACACTCTCTCACAAACTATCGAGCATCTACAGCCAAGTTCAGACTACAAGGTTTTAGTTTTTCTGTTATGATGGTCACTGTGTCAGTTTGACTCCGTAACTCAAGATGTCAGACGGGTTTCCAACCAAACAAGAAGCAAGTTTTTTCAAAGTTCACAAAGAAATTTAAAAAATCCCAAATGTAAATTAAGTGCACTTCCATTAAGGTGTTGGAGCAGTTGATTGTAGTATTGCTAACCTAGCAACCAACAGTAAACAAGGCAAGCATAATAGAGACAAATGATTAGCCATGTGAGTGTAATTTTAAGTACATCAGACAACCCAAGACAACCCAAGATTGTCTCCTCAAGCAAGCAAAACATTTTTGCAAATTATGGAATTTTTATAAGCAATTTGTAATTTCCATCACTTGTTTCTCAAGCGATGCTTCAAAATAGAGCTTTAACACAAGGTGATGGAAACCCAAATATTGAAAATGCGGATCTACCGACTGACTGACAGAAACAAGAATGTAAACAAACCTATAGAAGGCATCAAATCTTTATATAATAATAATAATAATAATAATAATAATAATAATAATAATAATAATAATAATAATAATAATAATAATATGTAGGGTATTTACAGGAATTACAGAGTTAAATTCAATATCTTTTAAGACCTTTTTTAAAAACTTCATTGCCACTTTGGGTTTCAACATTGGTGACATTTTAACTTACAGTATATTTATTAAATACTGATTGAAAGACACTAATCCTAAACTAAAACATTATTCATATACTAAATAAAAATGCTAATCCAGCAAGTGGCACCAACAGAACAGCAGAAATAATGGTGTTGCCTTGGCTACTGCAATAAACAATACAGCATGATGTCATATCTAGCAAAAATATCATATCATGTTTTCAGTACAATATATTGTGGTAGTACTTCAGCAATACAACTGAAGTACTGAAACCTCAGTTGGGAACCATTGTCCACCAAGCAGGAAAAGTAGTAGTTGTACTGCAGTTGTATTGTAGAACTACTTCACTAGCGGTATCGCAGTTGTACTGTAGTAGTACTTCAGTTGTATTGCAGTGCAGCAGTACTGCATTATAGTAGTTGTAGTACTTCAGTACCTTTGCAGTAGTTGGACTGCATTATAGTAGTAGTATCACTTCAGTTGTATTGCAGTAGTTGTACTGTAATAGTACTTCAGTTGAATTGCAGTAGTTGTACTGTAATAGTAATTCAGTTGATTTGCAGTAGTTGCACTGTAATAGTACTTCAGTTGAATTGCAGTAGTTGCACTGTAATAGTAATTCAGTTGATTTGCAGTAGTTGTACTGTAATAGTACTTCAGTTGAATTGCAGTAGTTGCACTGTAATAGTACTTCAGTTGAATTGCAGTAGTTGTACTGTAATAGTACTTCAGTTGAATTGCAGTAGTTGTACTGTAATAGTAATTCAGTTGATTTGCAGTAGTTGCACTGTAATAGTACTTCAGTTGAATTGCAGTAGTTGCACTGTAATAGTAATTCAGTTGATTTGCAGTAGTTGCACTGTAATAGTACTTCAGTTGAATTGCAGTAGTTGCACTGTAATAGTAATTCAGTTGATTTGCAGTAGTTGTACTGTAATAGTACTTCAGTTGAATTGCAGAAGTTGTACTGCATTTGTACTGTTGTTATTTAGTTGTATTGCATCAGATGTACTGCAGTAAGTTGTGTTGTAGTACTCCAGTTGTACTGCAGTAATACTACAATATACTTAACACAGTTTTTTCATGTCCAAAAAACTGCACTTGAAGTTGACTAAAACTGCAGTATTCTTTAAAAAAAACTGCTGTTAATTTTTTGTAAGGGAGGCAACAACGCTACCCACTACGCCACCGTGTGACCCAATACTTACCTTTAACTCAAATAAAATTACCTGCAAAATGTGCTTTCACCCACAATTTTGTGAATCCCAAAGTTGCTGGCTATGTAGGCAGTATACAGCAAAGCAATTAACTCGCTTTTTTCAGCAAAGCCTACTGTACATGTACAGAATGTATACCTTGAAAATAAGTGTATTAAATACACTAACATATATTATTAAGGAAATAAAATGTCACTTAATTAGAGTTCACTTCCGCTTGTATCAGTCCACTGTCATCTCACATAAAAAGTTTTATTTTGCTTTATTTTGATACTCTTTAGTTCCACTTAAAAATTACAAATCTATTTAAGTACTTGGCATCCAGGTTTCAACAGAAACAACATTAAAGCCTATTATACTGTAGTTCACCATAAATGCTCTTCAGTACATTGAGTTGTACGTTTAAATCATATTTTAAGTAATTATGACATTATTCAAGTCTAACTTGAAGTGAAGTTTCATCCAAAGATGAAAATGTCCTCAACATTAACACACACCGAAGTGTTTAAACACTTTGATGAGTTCCATTATTCTGTTGAAAACAAAGGAAGGTAGTCTAAAGCAGTGTTTCTCAACCACATTCCTGGAGGACCACCAGCTTCTTAACATTTTCCATGTCTCCCTAAATAAAACACCTGATTCAGATCATTAACCTTATAGCAGAGACTGAAAGACCTGTAATGGTGTGACATCCAAAAGATGCAAGCAAAACATGGTGTTCCCCCAGGAACGTGGTTAAGAAACACTGGTCTAAAGAATGAAACCTCTGACATCCATAGTAAGTACAAAAAGTAGTCAATGGCTGCTGATTTTCAACATGCTTCAAAATATCTCCTTTTGTTTTCAACTAAAGAAAAAAGCTCAAACAGGATGAATAAATGATGACAATAGTTTCATTTTTGCGTGAACTATACCTTTAAGTGGGTAAACAAAAAAACAAAATGTCTCTAAAAGGTCAGTCAACATGGCATAGAGAAAATAACATGTAAAAATAATAAATGATGTTAGTAAATGTAAAGGTTTCTGTGAAGGTTAGCATGAGGGGACAGTTTAAGTACTGTATAGTGGAAAGAAAACACTGTTAGGTCAGAATAAAAAAAACAGCAGACGTCTATAGCAGATCCTTACAAAAATGTGTGTGTGTGTGTGTGCGTGTGCGTGTGTGTGTGTGTGTGTGTGTGTGCGTGTGTGTGTGTGTGTGTGTGTGTGTGTGTGTTATGTAGCGGCTAGCAGCGTGTGTTGGGGTGATGGTTCTAAGTCACAGTGAAAGTGACCAGATGGCGAAAGCGAACTGAAGCATTCCTCTAGCCATGACTGTTCTGCATTTTAAACAGCCTGCCTCTCCACGATCCCACATTACACACACACACACACAAACATGCAGGCATGCAGGCAGAGCCAATTAGCATCGTGCAGCATTTCACACATTGCCTGTAAACCTGAGCCATGAATATTTAGAGACAGTGGTCCACAGAGACTGGGGGGATAGCACAGGATGTTATTACTGCCTGAAAAGAGCCTTCATGGCCATTGTGTTCATCTAACCACCTGCAACGCACAAGTGTGCATGTGTTCAGAAATAAAGCTTTATAAGGCTGAAGTATATCACTTTTTCCCTGATGGTTCAAATATGATGAAGGATTTGATCGATTGATTTTGTATGTTCTCCCCGTGTTCATGTTGCTTTCCTCTGGGTGCTCCTGTGTCCCACACAGTCCAAAGACATGCGCTATAGGGGAATTGGATGAGCTAAATTGTCCATAGTGTATGAGTGTAAGTGTGTATGTGAGAATGTATGGGTGTTTCCCAGTACTGGGTTGCTGCTGGAAGGGCATCCACTATGTAAAACATATGCTGCAATAGCAGCCAATGGGGTGAGCTTAGGGTGGGGCTCTGTGTTTCACTGAGCGATGACAGATAGGGGAGTGTTTAGGACACGTTTGACAACAGTTACTTTGTCAAAATTAACATATATTCTTAATGTTTATAAAAATCAACAGCAGGATGTCTAATTATTTAAATACACAATATGTAAAAGTTTTTTTATTGAAATATCCCACAACTATAACAGTGTTTTAAATTTTGCTGACTTCTGTACTTACATTATACCACATGATTCGAAGAATGTTCAAATTCAGAGAATTTTTTTTTTCTATTTAATAGAATGTAATCAGGGCTTGACATTAACTTTTCTGATCACCAGCCACTGTGGCTAGTAGTTTTCCAACATTACTAGCCACTTGCCATTTTCACTAGCCACAATTTTATTGTTGGGAAAATATATTTTATACACATAAATATGGCTTTGCATGCTAAAATACTTGATTTAGATTTTGCGTTATCTCCACATGCCTCCTTCATTCATTTAACTTTGTGTCGTGTATGAGCAAATGGGTCATGGTTATTTACAAAATTTATCTCTGACCACACCAAACATAAACAATTAATTATTTCTTAGCCACAAATTTTAAATGTGTCAAAACAAGCAAAATATAGCTGTATCTATACTTTTTTTTTTTAACAAAACATATGCACAGTAATCTGTCCTGGCTAAAGGTCCCAGATCACCAGTTAACTACACATAAATGGGGAGTTAATCTCCCATTAAAGCAATGTTATTGTAAAAAATGATAATTAAACCATATTAACAAAAGAAAGCAGGTTAAAAACATACTGTGTGATAATAAAAGGATGATCACACACACGGTTAATGTTAGACCTATAAATAATCTGTTCAAAGAATGGTTAAAGCGAAAGCAACTGGCACTGCTCACAATAAGTCAACTCTGGAAATCTTGAAAGCAGCAAAACTTTTTTTCTAGTCTATTTGAAAGCGAACCGATCGCATCAGTTGTGTTTCTAGACACTGTTGCTTCACGAAAGAAAATGGGAGGGCGCATCACCTCAGCTGTTTGCGCAAGTGATTATCCTCTCATTCAGTATTCACCTGCTTTGCTCGCGCGAAGTTGAGAACGCAATTATTTTTGTCAGTCGTGTTGCTTCTCAATTCTAAGATCGCCTTTGCATGCATATTGGACCATCCTTATTGTCAAACCCTGCTTTTAAGAATTATTATCTGGGAAAATAATTTTCAACCAGCCAAAGTGGCTAGTGGGGGTGTCTGTCTTACCCGCCACCGCCGACATATACCCGCATTTGGCGGGTTGGCGGATGTTAATGTAAAGCCCTGAATGTAATTAAGACCACAACTCCCATAATTCCACACTTGGTCACTGCATCACAATATGCTTTTGTTTGTTGTGAATACAGGCCCTCTAGTGGTGAAAATGGCATATTGTGCCTTTAACATTCATAAAGTTATATGAAAATAGTCTAGGAAGTAAAAAAAAGTGGTATAAAAGAAATTATGTATCCAGTGGACACGATTTCGATGAGAACAGTGGTCCAGATGACATAATAAAAAAGAAAGAACTTGTCAACATGGTAGATGTAGTAGGTGTGCATTGTGTTATGTTAACACACTTGCATAATTTTAGAATACTTTTTAATGGTTGTTATTTTTTTTACTTTTTTGTTTACTTTTTTGGGGGGCAGACCGAATTGTTAAATTGTAAATTTAATCACTGCTTGGTGATTATCAATATAATAATAATAATAATAATAATAATAATAATAATAATAATAATAATAATAATAATAATAATAATAATGGCAATGATGATAACACATTATGTGAACAAAGCAATTAAAACACAGCAATTGAACTGTTATGATCAGTTGCAGATCGCTTTGAGAACAACAATTCGGCCACTGATATGAGCTACAACTCCTGTCATGCACCTCACACACATCTGTTCCGGATCACAGATGATGACACACACAGACACACAGCTGAAGCTCATCATTGAATCATTAACTGGACTAAAAAAACACCTCTTTTTGCAACACACATTGCTGTGTGCGCTTGTTTACCCTGTGTAGCACAACAAAACGGTTTTCCTTGTTTGTCTAGCTGTGTTTTGACCCCTTTGCTTAGTTTATTGTTGTCATTGTCTCGCCTTGTGTCCTGACCATTCGCCTGTTTTGACTACACTTTGGATTACCTACATGTTTCTGTTTGTCCAGCCTGATCTCACGAGAAAAGTATTTTACAGTTTGCCGGTTTAGTGTCTAATTTGTACGAATTTATACAAGTTCATGCGTATGAAATTGTACAATTTTAAAAAGGAGGTGTGGGACCCAACCCAACCCCACCCCTAAACCCAACCATCATTGGGTGATGAACAAATCGTTCTAAATTGTACTAATTAGATTGTATGAATTCTTACGAATTAGCCACTAAATCCAAAAATTATGAATTGTCATGAGATTGCGTTGGTTTGTCCCTGTTTTTGACGAATGCCTTAAAGACTACTCTTTAATAAAACTCTTTAATAAAACACGTGGATCCCCAACTCCATTGCCAACATCCTTCCATGACATGAACACAGTGTCACGCTTTCAAGTGCATATATTTAACTAAACCAAACTTGCAATTCCATATCACAATTACGATTTCATTTTGATGTTATTTTGATTTGGATCTTTAATGCAGCCTGTTAAATTTCATTTATTGCCACTGGTAGTGCAGAAACAACATAGTTCACCTTTAAAAAGACAGTTCATCCAAAACTGAAAATCCTGTCACCATTTATTACATTTAGTTTTTTCTTCTTTTGAACATATTTTGTAGAGATCTGGTGTGTGGGGGGTTGTGTGAATCTGGTGTGTGAATTTATTTTTATTACTTTTGTGTCTTTATTTTTTTATTAGAAAAAAATGTTTAGACTAACAACAGATTAATCAGTATTTTTCTTTTTTATGATATCATATATTAACCAAACATATTTCTTCTCTCTTACTGTGTTGCCTACTTCTTTTAAGGAACTGCCGACAAGAGGGAAATAACAGAATAAGAATAAATATAGTGCGGGGGGCCTTGCTCCAGACTTCTTTCTAACAAGAAGTCTAGACATGTAACAAGGAGCTGGATGCATGTAGAAGTTGTGAAATATATTGAAGATGCACTTAACTGTTCAGTTCTGGTATGCAGAGAAGGGTTGTAGAAAGAGGAAGTATGTTTGGGTGCAACAGCCAAAGAACTGCAGAATGACCCATAAGTGACGTTCCACCAAAACTCCACCTGTTAATATCAGGTGTGTATATATGCTGGAGTCAGGGAAATGTAAGTTAGCTGCGAACCTCCTGAATGTAATTCTTGTATTGCATTGAGGTAATGTAACACAGAACTTTGTCCTCGATTTATTCATCTGTATCTAATAAATGACTATTATTTTTGACACTGAAGAAAACTCTCTCCTGACCTTTTTTATTGAACACGCATGGAAATGGCTAGATACACCAACACTGCCAACCGGTATCAATTGACTTCCATAGTATTTGTTTTTCTAGCATTTTTCAGCTTTCTTCTGTGTTCAACAGAATAAAAAAAACTACTTGAGGTTGAGTAAATAGTAAGTACATTTTCATTTTTGGGTTAAGTATCCCTTTAATGAATGCATAGTTATGATTTAAACCGTTAAGATTTTTTGTGTTATTATATATTAATGAGCCAAACCATGACAAAAGAAAAAATCCCAAGATTGAAATCCAATCCTGTAATATCCACAAGGGAGGTCAAATACTCGCAAATGTAATCCCTATAAAGAGGAGCACTGACGACTTGGATGTGTATCATATTTAAGTGGAATCTTCCCCAGACCTGCTAATGAATCTCACAGCTGTGCTGACTTAACACTCGCACAAGGCCAACGCGATGATAAAGAGTGTCTCTCCTCACGGTGGATATATGCACACGTCAGATGCAACACAAACCCCACATTGGCTTACATCCATATCGCCCAATGCCTGCCAGACGCTGTTTGTTAAAAAGAGCTGAACCCAGTTCCCGGAGGCTTTGGGTAACTGCGGTGTCCCACCGTCCCATGCACAGATGCTCCACAGTGGGACATTCCTTGGGGCCAGAAAAATAGTATACAAGCGCAGACACAAATGTTTTGTGGACATACTGAAATGTGTGTGGAGCAGTTGTATGTAGATATAAATATGATAAATATGGTGCATGCTGTGGTTGTAGAATGTAGACACTGAAGACAATAAAGAAAATGGAGAATTGAAAACATAAAACAAGCTAAAGAGCATAGCATATTTTAACACAATATTATAATAAAATATTATCAGACATACTGTGAAAATTTCCTTTCTCTGTTAAATATCATTTGGGAAATATTTAAAAATGGAAAAAAAAAAACAATTCAAATGGGGTTTAATAATTCTGACTTCAACTGTATACACTTGAAGTCAGAATTATTAGCCCACCTGATTTATTAGATCCCCTGTATATTTCAACATAGGCTCATTCTAAAAACATATCCCTATATCCATTTCTGGAGATCGTGAATTATGTAGCCAGAAGTACGTATGGCTGCATTTTTTCTTTAAAACGAACGCTACGAGGCGGTATGACGCCATTATTTTTCATGCTTACCAGCTGAGCACTAACCTCCGTATGGACAGATTTCCCGCTGTTACCAGTTTATCCAGTTAGCTTGCAAAGTACATCAAAAGCAGGTAAGACAGAAAGCAAAAGCCAAAAAAAAAATAAATAAACAAAGTGAATAACAGGGTGATAATGTGGTAAAATCTGAAAATGTGGTAAAAAAAAAATCAGGCGTAGGCTTTTCTTTTTCTGGATTGCTTTTTAAAACTGTCGGTTGGGTTTATGGAAGTGGGTGAGTGGGTCAATTGGTGCTTTCGATTGGTGGATTTACGTGAGAACAGCAAGCACAAATAGCACTCGCAAGAGGAATTTGAGATCTCAAAAAGCATACACAGTGGCCTCTGTTGGATACGCGACATAAAACTGCACAACAACGCAAACAAAAACTGCAAAAAAAAAAAAAAAACCCGGGGACGTATTTAGCGCTCTCCAGTAATGTTTATAGGGGTACGTATTCAGAATAGGTTGGTATATTTTTTTCCCCAATATCTGTTTAACATAATAGTTTTAAAAACTAATTTATAATAACTGATTCATTTTATCTTTGTCAAGTTGTCTTCAACTGTAAAACATGTACATCTAACATCTGCCTTGTTCAGCACAATCGTTCCCTTGCGCATTTGCATGGAGTATCCGGTCTAAGATTGCTCTTCATGCTCCGGTCTTTTCCACTGACACCCATCTTGTCTAAATCCACTCAGCCATCAGACTTTATTACAGGCCATTATGTTAGGATGTGAGGAAGGCCATGGCTGACTGAAATTGATTCCCGTTTCTGTCAGTCAGTCAGTCGGTCAGTCCATGCCTAAACATTACAAATGGACAATGAAGGCTTTTCGTTGGACAGCAAAATGCAGCGAGAACAAACATTTATCTCACTCTGGAGTTGCAGAAACCCCTCTGTATTGCTAGAACGGCTCTGTATCCTTGACCTTGAATCCATGCGGCTGTTTACTGTTGATGTAGTGTGAAGCTCTCAACCCTAAAGGAGCGCTGCTGTTCCTGGAACCATTCCAAAGGCCTTACACCCTGCGGAAAGATGCCACCGAAGCCCAGCCAAACAGAAGGAGGGGAGGAATCCAATAAGAGGAGGTGAGAAACACTGTCAAGTCCAAAAGTAAACATCTTCGAATAAATCGTCTCTATTATCTTAATGAACCAACGCAAGAGGCTACTATTAGCATTCCTATGGCATGGTACGGGATAAAGCTGCTTGGGACTCTTCTGTGATATTTGCATACAGCAATGCACAGAGGGGCAGCGCTCCTGAGATGGAAAATCTCCATGCCATGTGTCAGCAGGAGCAGTGAAATATTACTGAAGCATTTGTTGCTGTATATCTGGTCCTCTGCAAGGACGTTATGGCCAAGACCATGAGAGAGACAAATTAGCTGACAAACATGCTGCAGAAAGCATTGAAATCAACACAGAGGACAAATCCACTGCTGCATGATATTGGGGAGAAAAATGTGTGTTTTTTTTTTTTTTTTTAAATGACAGAAGCTTTCATCGAATTACTTTAATGTAATTTAATTTAAAGTACTCACAATTATTAGATCTCCTGTGATTTTTATTTGTTTATTATTCTTATTTATTTATTTATTTTATTTCTAAATACCACAGTATTTCCTAGAAGATTTTATTTTCTTCTGAGAAAAGTGTTGTTTTTTTTTTCTGCTAGAATGAAAGCAGTTTTAAATAATTAAAAAAAAAACATTTTAATTCAGTCAGTCAATATTATTATCCCCCTTGGGCAATATTTTCTACCAGGGGTGTGATGAGATCCCGTATGACGAGATCTCGCAAAATTAAAGCGCATTATTCAGTCGCATTATTGCTGTGCAGTACACACATGTAAATGCCGTAATCAGACTATTACCATCATGAAGGACTTTTAGTCGCATTTTGTGATAGGATATTCCATACAGACACGGCTGTTTGACACTATTCTCTACATCTACCGAGTTAGTAAAGGACCACAGACACACACTGAACATCTGGCGACTCGTCACGTCATCATAAACAAACACACGTTTATGCTGTCCAAGAAAAGAAGTTTTCTTTTCATTCGGTATCAAATTACATTAAAAGTACACTGAAAAAAATTATTCAAAGATGATTCCTTGGTTTTACTCAATTTTTTTAACGTTAAGTGGTTGTAAATAATTTATTTGGGCTGAATTTAAACAAACAAATTAAGTTGAAAATTATTAAATTTAATTTGTTTTTTATTTAAATTCAACACAAATAAATTGTTTGCAACAGTTTTGCATGCAACACTTTTTTCAGTGTACTCTCTCCTATCAGTCCTTATCTCATACTCGCATTCAGTAACTCTGAGTTTGTCCCGGGGCTTCAATAGCTATGTTTCCATCCAAAAATGCGAATTAGCTTTATGCGCAAAACTGGAACATTGCATAAAAGACGTGTGAATAAAGCAGCGTTTCCATCCAACGAGTCAACGCGAACAAAGTTGTCACTTCCTGATTAACTGGTGCCAAATATCAACAGTAAAAAAGGAATTTGCAGCGATAAGAGAAGCTGCGTGAATCTTTTCTTCATTTAATAAATGACTTGCACCTCAGAAGGCAATCCTGAAATGAAGTGAACGCACATTGGTGCTTGAAGGCGTGAGACACGGAGATGCGTGAGACAGATGCTCTTGATTCTGGAGGTAATTAATAATATAAAACCACTAATACTGACATGGTTAAGGTGTTTTAGAATGACCAAAACAACATTTCAGATGTTTTACAGTGGGCTCAGCCTGCTGGTTTATCCATTCACACACATTTTTATCATCATGTGATCTCTTCAAGATCATCTCTTCAACAAAATCACATGACCTTTTTAATTGCGCATACTGGAATTTGTTTGGTTAAAGTGTTTCCATCGTAGTTTATGCGCAGCTTATCAAATAAAAAGTTTATCCTACTCAGTTATGTGCATATATTTTTTATATGCATTTTCAAAATGTATGCACATCTTGGTGTTTCCATCAACTGTTTTTTTTATGCGCATCTCCAAAATGCACATAAAAATAGGTGGATGGAAACGTAGCTAATGATATCTTGCTGAATAAAAGTGAAACTCAATGAAATTAAAAAATGACATACACTGTAAAAAATAAATCTGTAAAATTTATGGTAAAAAACAGCAGCTGTGGTTGCCAGTATTTTACCGTTAAGAATACGGTACAAACCGTAAAAGTAATTTCTCATTTTTACTGTAAACTACCGTATTTCATTAATTTATAGATTTAATAAGTCTGTATTTTAAATGACCAACATCTACATATCTTTTGTTACACAGATAGACACTGTAACACAGCCATATGTAGGTGGTGATGAGAAAGTTACATAATAAACCAATGCTCATCACAAACAACTTTTCCCACAAGCAGAAAAGTGGATCAGTGTATAGAAGGTGCTCAGTGTCATTCACACAGCTACTAAACACCAGGTAACACGCATAAAATTAAAGTCAGAAATAAACACTGTTTATAAACATTAGATGTAGCATAAATCTCTAATGTACATAACTGATGGGGAAACAACTAAAAAGATCCATAGTAATGTCGACAAAAAGCATAAAAAGTGATTTGCCATGCAGGGAATTCTGGGAAAGTCAACTTACAGTTATTCACCGTATATATTAAGGAAACATACTGTTAACAGGTTACAGATTTTTACTAAAACATTTTTTGCAGTTTTTTACCGTTGAAATCCCAGCCATTTTTTATAGTGTACCAGAAATTTCATAAATTTTTTTAAATTTAATTTGTAAAAAGGAGTTTGATTTCTCATGTGAAAGTGTACGGGGGGGGGGGGGGGGGGGGGGGGGGGGGGGTGGGGGGGGGGGGGGGGGGGGGGGGGGGGGGGGGGGGGGGGGAATACCATTCATTACCATTTTTAAAAAAGCATCTAAATTGTTTTACATTTTGTGATGTTTTTTCAGTTGAGTCAAATTTTCCATTCATATTTTAGCAAATGTTTTGCTAATATTTCAAATTATATACAAAAAGACTATTTTCCATCAACATTAGCAAAATGTTTGCAGTGTTTGCATGCCTTTTACTGCAATCACTAAAAAAGTAGTAAAATAACATTTATTACAAGTTGATTAAAAAAAAAATCAATACTATTTTCAGTTGGAAAAAAAGAATATATATCATATATTTCATCATTGAAGATTTGTGTAAAACAAAAATAAAAATCTCATCTCGTCTCGTGAACCCAATCTCATGTCTCGTCTCATGCAGTAAGCATCTGATAACAACCCTATAGTCTACAGAACAAACCACTGTTATACAATAACTTGCCTAATTACACTAAATTACCTTCCTAACCTAATTAACCTAGTTAAGCCTTTAAATGTCTCTTTAAGCTGATTATCTTGAAAAATACCTAGTCAAATATTGTGTACCGTCAACATGCAAAGATAAAATAAATCAGTTATTAGAATTTAGTCATTAAAACTATTATGTTTAGAAATGTGTTGAAAAAATCTAGTCCCTGTTAAACAGAAATTGGGGGGGAAAAAACAGGAGGGCTAATAATTTTGACTTCAACTGTATATCATGCAGCTCTATTACACCATAATAGCACCACACCACTTCTGTGCTATAGTAAAAAATAGAGAAGAGCATCTGTAAGCAAAGGGTTTTTCAGGACGCCAACCTGTTCTACACATTCATGCCTGTTTGTCACAGGAATGCATATCTGCGCTAAACAGCATGATTGACAGAGTCACTGAGCTATAGCAACAGCGTATGCTCCCTTCCCTTTCAATTAATTTCAGACTTAAGCATTAATTGGAGAGCCTTAGAGGTGTGCGCACCCGAGTAAACAACACATGTTTACCATCAAATCTATGAATAATATCCCGATCCAGGCCCACCCTTGGCTAATGACAGGCGAGCTTGACTTGATTTAGAAGCAGTGCGCGATCCAGGCGTGTCTCAATGCAGTCTGCCAGGTTTCAGTTTCACCGGCTCATGATGAGAGACCCAGATGTTTTGGCTCTTACTTCAGGGCATCCCGGGCTGTGCTGCTTGCAGGTCCAGTTTCCTCAACGAGTGAGAAGAGAGTGAGAGCAGCAAATTAAACACAGGTTGCCTGTCATTACTCTCTGTGTAACTTAAGAGCACTTGGCGTTTGGTGTGAACAAAGGAGATCAACGTTTTCCAGTCTGGCTATCAACATAGTGTAGAGTAATTATTAGAAGTAGACGCATTCAAATGCTTTTTTCTTAAAGACACCACTTGACCTTAAAGTATTTCATCAAAATCACCAAGTTAAAATGAATACTGCTACTTTAATATGTTTTCCATTATTACCAGTAACTGCCTGCAGAATGTATTTCATTTTACCAAATCTTTCCACTGGACTGAATAATAGCAATTATTTAACCTCAAACCCCCATTATCTTTACCAAAAAGTCAACATGAAATCTATAGTTGTTACGAAGGATGGATGTGCAGACAGGGGTAGGGATGGCTGACATGAAACTGACGTTTCGAGATCCCGAAGTGCAAGTGTTTCAAAACACTGCAACGAAGCATGATCCGAAACATCCAGGTCATGTGACTAGGTGATTCCAAACACCCAGGTCACGTCACTAAAGTGATTAGAAACATCCAGGGGATGTGATTAAGGTGATTTGAAACAACCAGGTCACAAGACTAAGGTGATTTGAATTTTGAAACACCCAGGTCATGTGACTAAAGTGTTTCAAAACACCAAGGTTACATGACTAAGGTGATTCGAAACACCCAGGCCAAGTGACTAAGTGTTTCGAAACACCCAGGTCACGTGACTAAGTGTTTCGAAACACCCAGGTCACGTGACTAAGTGTTTCGAAACACCCAGGTCACGTGACTAAGGGGTTTTGAAACACCCAGGTCACATGACTAAGGTGGTTCGAAACACACAGGTTATGTGACTGTTTCGAAACACCAAGGTCACGTGACTAAGGGGTTTCGAAACACCCAGATCACGTGACTAAGGTGATTCGAAACACCCAGGTCACATGACTGTTTTGAAACACCCAGGTTACTTGACTAAGGTGATTCGAAACACACAGGTTACGTGACTGTTTCGAAACACCCAGGTCACGTGACTAAGGGGTTTCGAAACACCCAGATCATGTGACTAAGGTGATTCGAAACACACAGGTCACGGGATGCAACATCGCCTTTTCCCATTGAACGCTTTGAGGGCAAAACGCCTCGTGATGGGCACAAACTGTCACAAAAGATGCTGAAATTGGAGCCTGGGCATGCGCAGAAGGACTGCCTGATGGAGCCAGAGGCGGAGCCGTGGAATCAAGCTTCCAACCAAACACTTGTACATTAAATCAACCACGCCCTTCAAACTTCTCACTTGACTGCTGGTATCTGCACTATAACAAAGGCTGATAATATAAATATGAGCACTTACGTTGAAAACATGTAATAATACACGATTTAAAAACTGTGATGTAAGCTGTTATAATTTAATAAAAGCAATACATGTTGGACTGCAGAAATAAATGATCTTTCATACACTCTAGCCTGAGTTTTAGCCATGAGCACAAAAAAACATTTCTCTGTATTCCATTGCACACCCAAGGCTAACATATCTTTCTGTTAGTAGTTTCAGTTTGCAATAGTACTGTTAAGGTTTTTAAATCACAATGAAGTCTATTTCACATGATTTGCTCCATGCTTGCTGTTTCTTTCTGTGAAAACCAACTGTTACAACATTCCTGTTAAAAGCTATTCAAAGACATCAAAAAGTAGCATGCCAAAGAGGAAATTAATACTGCTTAATCTTAATCTACATTTTACAGTCCACGGGAGAGAATTTATTAAGTGATACAACAGTAACAACAATGCAGAATGTATTATGTATGTAATTCTGACACAAACACAAATTCATTTATTTTAATTAGGACTGTAACAAGCAATGCTTCCCAAAAAAGGGGGGCTGTGATTTGAATAAAAGCTATGCTTATGTTAGTCTGTCTGTCTCTTCTTATCCCGAGGTTCACATAATCTTGGACTCAGGCCATATCCTGATCAGATGGTTATCATGTACAAAGGACAGACTCAGCATACGGACACAGAGGACAACTATGAGTCAAGCCTAATTCCTAGCAAAGTCCACATTGACAGATGAGTTCCTACATAGATCTCTTTTGGCTTGTCTAAAGATCTGGCCAATGACTTACTTGAACCTTCTGCTTAACCACAATGAACCCTCATCATTCTCAAGGCCACCAATGACTTTCTAGACTGCAGCTCTGCTTCTAATCTGTTTGGCCAGATGAGAAATTCTGTCAATTGGTTAGCGTTTGGGTTCCTTGCTTGGTTGGAGTTGGTGGAACTGCACAGTGGATCGTCTTTAAACAAGGAAATTGAATTGGTCAGTTTTAATCAATCTAGAACCTCTTCCGCATTCTAACACTGCTCTGCTGTGATATGCTCAATTTCTTTACAGTCTGAAATGTCGTTATGGCTTTTTATCCTTTTTTCCTGTCCATCTACAGTAGAAAAGTAGCTTTGACAGTCTACACTTTAAAAAAAATTATTGTTAATAAACAGTTTCCATAATTTATTATGAATTTTCGTTTATTTATGGTTGTGAATTGCATTATGGAAGTTTGATCTCTACTTTGTCAACTTTTGGTGTTGAAAATTCACAGTTCAACAAAGTGACTTTTATTGACATTTTAGTAGTTTCAAATAATATCATGTATAAGAAATAAGTCTGTAAAATAACAGAAAACGTACTGGCAATTTAGTACAAGGTTTTTGTAGCGTAATATACAACACCAACCCAGGCAATATATTACTTTAAACTTTTAAAATGTTTATAAAAGTCACGTTTTTCAAACATTTCAAGATTTAAAGTTGTTGGAAGTAAGATCAGGGTCCCAATTCAAAAGCATAAATAAAAGAGAAAACTAAAAACATGAAACACAAAATACGCAAAACTGATCATTTACGGATATTTTTACAGTGTACATTATATAAAGTGTCATAGAAATAAAAATGACTTGATTTCCACTACTCATATACAGTATCATCCTAGAACTTATATTTTTAGGATTACATGGAACAAAATGGACTCTTAATAGTGTTTTAATAGTGAACCACTAGTTAGATGCAAAAAAACTTTATTATCTGTTTATTACTTAAAATCATTACTATTTACTATCATTGATGTTTCCCCACAGAATGTACTTTAATAGCGTAAAAAGGTTTTTTTTAAATATTAAAATTTATTTTTAAACAAAGATAAATTGGGAAACAAAAATTACTCTTATAAAACTCTTTTGTAAGCTTATTTTTAAGAATGCACTATATTTAGAGGCAAAGTTCACCCAAAAAGGATCACAGAATGATTAGTTGATCACAGAGAAGATATTTTTTTAAGAATGTTGTAAACCTGCTGCCTGATCCACTACATTTCAAACAGTAGATTCCAATTGCAGCCAGTTTTCAATAATCTGTGTTTCACAGAAGTAATAAAAAAACTCAATTAGGCCTGGAACCATTTAATGATGTGTAAATGGTGACTAAATTTAGATTTTTGGGTGAGCTATCCCTTTAATTACATAGTAGAAATCACCTCAAGTATGCACACTTAAAAATATATATTCATACTACTACTAACAGTACTAACTTGTTAAAGCCCAAATCATGGGCTTTTGAAAATCTCTCTAGTTAACTCTTTAAGGGGTTATTCACATATCGCCTCTAAATTCAAGTTGAAAATGCAACACGGGCTGCGATTCTGAGCTTGCGATCCCCTGGCATTTGTCATTGCTATGGCCACAATCAGCTGTTCTTAGACAGACGTGGAAAACACTGCTTACCATTTATGTCAATGGTTCAAGCTGTGTTGACTGGAACACACCTTCAACTTTTGCCGCTGTGTCAATTAATACTGAATGTATGTCATTATTACTTGGGGTTATCATTAGGATTACGCCATACCCATATAGTTAGGATAAGCCAAGGTGGTCATTTTGCTTCCGGGCTGCACACACTCGACCAATCACAACAGACTAGATTATTGGACCAATCAACGCAGATTAGTTTCACACAAGGGAGGGGTTTGGAAATAAAGTGTTATACTGGTGTTTAATTGCATTCCTTTAATGCAATCCTGCATTGGGCTCACACAAATACTCTGTACTCTAGCTGCTTGTTGCTTCAAAGCTGTCTTGATAAACCATGGTGGGCATTTTGCTTCCTACACAAGATAAACAGTGTCGATCAATCACAACAGACTAGATCATCGGACCAATCATCGCAGATTAGCATCACATAAAGTAGGGGTTTGGAAGAAAACAAATCATCTAGGAGTCAATGGGATAATTAAGTAAAAATAAATGCATATTATAAGACAATGAAAGTGTTTTTTTGACCTTGCATGCATATCAGTCTGTTGGGTAAGACCCCAAAAACCAAAATAAGATCTTTTATAGAGCATAATAGGGGCTCTTTAAGATATTTAAACAAGATCACATTGATGATTTGAACCGAAGGCCTTCAGTGACTCCTGTATTCTTCACGTATGCTTCTGCATCTAATGAACATGATACAATAAATCAGCTCACGGATAAATTCCTTTCTGAATGGCTGTGCTTCTTTTCATAAAAGCAGAGCGCATTCAATAAACAGAAATATTACGTGGCAACTCGCAAGACGTTTACTCAGATCCTGTGAATAAATGCTCGATAGACCAGCAAGAAAACATACTTCTCAACAGCTGAAATACAGTGGCACTTATCTCCCTGTAGAGAAACTCACTCTGCAGTAGGCTTTAATAGAACTGCTGTTGCATGGAGATTATGCATAGAATCAGGTGAAGGAAAGAAAAAAAAACATCTGATATGCAGCCAATTAAAAATAGAGAAAACCAGCAAAGGAAAGCAGACTTTTTTCTCTCCTCCACATAGATTTCAGACACTGGCATATGCAAGCTGAATCACAGCAGTCTCGATGCCATCAGGTGCTTTTTTCTGCTTGATGTTATTCATCAGTAATCCACTATAAAAACTTGAACAACATGTTCTGTTACGTAAGCGATAATTGGTTCAATGCATGCGACGAACATTGATTTCACAACATAATCACTTACATGTTTCAAATCTGATGATGCATCCTTGTTTGGATTTTTCTGTTTAACTTTATTTGACCCAGTATTGGGTAAAGTAAGATACAAAATTAATAACAAATTACATAATTAAAAATGTATTTTTATTACATTTCTAATTAGCTTATCTTGAAATTCATTTAATTACTCATTAATTAATTTAATTATTTGACTTAGTATGACTTAAAATCCCTATACACTCACCGGCCACTTTAGTAGGTACATCTTACTAGTACTGGGTTGGATCCCCTTTTTCCTTCAGACCTGCCTTAATCCTTCATGGCACAGATTCAACATGATTGCTCCATATTGACATGACAGCATCACACAGTTGCTGCAGATTTGTCGGCTCCACATCCAGGATGCGAATCTCCCATTCCACCATATCCCAAAGGTGCTCTATTGGATTGAGCTCTGGTGACTGTGAAGGCCATTTGAGTACAGTGAACTCACTGTCATGTTCAAGAATGCAGTCTGAGATGATTCACGCTTTATGACATGGCGCATTATCCTGCTCGAAGTAACCATCAGAAGATGGGTACACTGTGGTCATAAATGGATGGGCATGGTCAGCAACAATACTCACGTAAACTGTGTCGTTGACACGATGCTCAATTGGTACTAATGGGCCAACACCATTACACCACAACCAGCAGCCTGAACCGTTGATACAAGGCAGGATGGATCCATGCTTTCATGTTGTTGACGCCAAATTCAGACCCTACCATACGAATGTTGCAGCAGAAATCGAGACTCTTCAGACCAGGCAATGATTTTTTAATCTTCTATTGTCCAGTTTTGGTGAACCTGTGCGAATTGTAGATGCTCTTCTGCATACCTCGGTTGTATCGAGTGGTTATTTGAGCTACTGTTGCCTTTCAGCTGGAACCAGTCTGGCCATTCTCCTTCTTGTTCTTGAATGGCCCAGCCAGAGCCCTGACTTAAACCCAATCGAGAATCTCTGAAAATGCCTAAAAATAGCTATCTACCTATGTTTACCATTCAACCTGACAGAACTGGAGAGGATCTGCAAGGAGGTATGGCACATACTGTAAAATAAAGGAGTTACATTGTGTTGTTTAAGTGTTCCCTTTGTTTTTTGAGCAGTACATGTATATATATTAAATTGTAACTAATTACACCCAACACTGATTTGACCACATCTGAGACATGTTTTCATTTTCAGGATAAAAATCATTCTGCTATTGTGCTTTTTTGCAAGAAGTCCACTGGATCCTAACAAACAGGATCAAAATAGCAACATAAGCTCTGAGCCTTAGATAGTTGAGCCTATAATGTGATTTTTTTTGAGCCTGGAGTTATGCTCCCCGGCTGCAGTGGAGAAGATAACAACATGCAAGTGAAATTCTCAAATTCCAAAATTTTCAATATGGAAATCTTTGACTTTTAAAGCCGCAAAGATGGCTGATGAGAGAGACAAAGAGAACAAAGTAATAAAAGGAACAAATGCATAGCTGTAGGCTAGGGGGTGACGAGTTGAATTTTAAAAAGCCTGATTTCCGAAGAGAGAAAATAGGCCTTAAACGTAGCACATTTAACTGGATGGTGAAAAAGCAACACTTAAATATGACATGCCCTTCTCTTCTTTTGCTGCTCTTATGAGGTATTAGCGTTGGCCTGGCCACAGGATCTGACAGTGGTTCAAAATGTATAGTGCAAAAACTGTGCTTCGGAATAAATCTCATTCGATTAAGCATGTAATACCACCAGCAGGAGGTCACAGGAGAGCTTTTGAGTATCTCCATAATCCACCTGCGCTAAACAACCTGTGATGAACGTGGCAGCGTTTCTCTCCGGGTTTGTCTTGTGCTTCTGTCAGGCGACCTCGGGTTTACCCATCAAACCTGCTAAAGTCTAAAGTGCATGAGATTATCCTGCCATGAACTGAATCTTCTTTCTGCATGACCTTTCTGACATGGTTATTTTAATGTGTAGGCGAAAAGTGTTTAACTCAAGCTCTGCTCTAAATTATTCAACCCACATTGTTCCATCTGAACTAAAAACTTTTTCAAAGAAAATTGGAAAGTAGATGGTAAGACATAATGAACAGATTTTTTTTTTCTTTTTTTACATATACCATATATAAATACTGCAAATAAAACCTCAATACATAATACTTAGTATTAGATTAGCTCAGTCTGGCCATTCTCCTCTGACCTCTGGCATCAATAAGGCAATTGCATCCACAGAACTGCCGCTCCCTGGATATTTTCTCTTTTTCAGATCATTCTCTGTAAACCCTAGAGATGGTTCTGCGTGAAAATCCCAGTAGATCAACAGTTTCTGAAATACTTAGACCAGCCCATCTGGCACCAACAACCATGCCACGTTCAAAGTCACTTAAATCACCTTTCTTCCCCATTCTAATGCTCGGTTTGAACTGCAACAGATTCTCTTGACCATGTCTACATGCCTAAATGCATTGAGCTGCTGCCATGTATAGAAATTTGCTTTAATGAGCAGTTGGACAGGTGTACCTAATAAAGTGGCCAGTGGGTGTATATAGTCTACTTAATATAATAATATAATCGTCTTATAGTAGATGATTCATTGCCATTCATTTACACTTAATTTTAATTTACACATTATTTTTACAGGTGTTCTTTACTTTCTACTGTTATACTACTCTAAAAATACATGAATTACAGTACATTGTTGGATACAGTGCCACGGTGCTGCATCTTACTTAATCTCAATTATTGCTTACAAATAAATAAATAAATAAATTAGAAGTTCTATCTGTTGGCATGAGCTAACAAAATGGCTATATTTTTTTTTTATTAATGTTAAGAGAGTCTAATATGATGTAAAATGCATTGCTCATGGTTAGTTATTGCAACTAATTGGACTACTCAAGATTTGACAATTAACCTTTTTCCAAGTGCATAAACCAGCTTGATTACATTTCTGTAAACATGCTACATTGTTCAGCAATATCTTTACTTTACTTTGCTCTTAGCTGTAGGGCCATTAGAATTAGGGCCATTATTTTAGAAAAGACAAATGTTCATCAAAGGCTAATTGGATATACATGCCAAAACCGACATTATTGCAAAGTGTATAATGAGTATCTCTGGATACATTTCATTGCACGTTTCAGATGACAAATCCACTAGAGGGCGATGTCTATGTTTTTGCAAATATTAAATACATTATGTAGGGCAGTGGTCCCCAACTCCCCGGCTGCAGACTGGTACCGAGCCGTGGATCAAGTGGTACCGGGCCACACAAGAAATCATTAATTATTTTCGTTTTATTTATTTGTCTGAATGATCTTTTATTTTGAAAAGTCTTTTATTTTGTGATGACCGCATTCTCTCGGTTACATCTCAGTCATTTGAGTGCCAAAATTCATCCCACAAGCTAGCAAAATGAGTAAGAAACAGATGTCTTTGGAAAGTTTCTAAGAGAAGGGAAAAAGGCGCAGTGAAGGACCCTCGAACTGCCAAGAAATGGATTCACAATCCATTTGTCAACAAATCAGGTGAATCCAACATGTCCGTGCAAGAAGAAGATCAACTACTGGAGATTGCAAATAACACCGGCCTTAGAGGCTGTTCACATACTGCGTCTTTTCCACAAACAAGTTCGTTATTTCCAATGGAGGCTCACATATTGGCAGCGACGTACACATGGCACCCAGTTAAAACATCTCAAGTTTTCAGAATGCCATGAGTGTACCGCAAGTCACGTGACAAGAAACGACCAATCAGCTGTATCGGTCAAGAACTGTCAGTGCACATTCTTCTTGTAAGGCAAGGTTTGTTGCACAGATCACCTAGCGAACAACTGATCTAAACACTTCTCTAGACCCACACAATAATGTTGTCAAAAGCAATAATAAGAAAAAAGGTGCATCGCTGTGCACTTTTTTCTTATTAATGCTTTTGACAAAAATATTGTGTGGGTCTAGAGAAGTGTTTAAATCAGTTGTTCGCTAGGTGACATAGTTTTCCCACATAGTTTTGCCAAAATGTAACATTTGTTTCATGTTTTCTGGAATCGTGCGTCAAAGAACTCGAACCTATCACGAGTACAACACTGTACAAGGTGAGCTACTGAGTAAGATAATCACACCAGAAAAGTTGTCCATTTGGAGAGTTAAACATATTCGATTACAAATCATAGACACTGTTAAGTTGTTTTGTGGTATTTATTTGGAACTGCACAAAGTAAATTTTTTTTGTGAAGATTATTCGGTTGGACAAAACATGTAAGTGTAATGAACTGTGTTTGAACAGAGAACTTATTATTTGCAATCTTCGAAAAGCCTATGGGAAAATCCTATAGGGATTTTATCGAGAGAACCAGTTTTATGCTAGCAGCCGATCATAGTTCCTTGACTCTATATGGAGTTCAGCCTTTCTTGTCTCGGGGCCCAGAACAACTAACCATCACTTTGCGAAGACCCTGATGACATAAATAAACAACATTTCGTTCTGATGAATAATTTTGGTTTTGGAACACAGAAAATAATAGATTGTTTTCAACAAAGAGAACAGCAGTTACAGAACATCTAGGACAAAACGCATATTTTTCACCAGCCTTTGTGTAAAGTCTGAGGTTTTTCTCCACAAAACAAAGCCAAACCAAAATGATCTATATATCCACATCAGCAGAAGGTCATATGAGGCCCCAAAGGAGCCTTTACGTTCCCGGTTTTCCATTAGTTCTTTATCATTTGTCACATATGTTTTCTTCTGTCGAGCAAGGAAAGAAGAAGAGCGAAGATGATGCTGCTATTTTGTCTATTGAAGGGATTTATATTGCTTTGTCTCATAAAGAGCGAAGGAAAACTGCATGCTGCACTCCAGTGGAGTCTGTCATAATCATATATGTGACAATGTTCGTGAGATGGATGCTGTGTCATTTGAGCGCAGAGAGTTTTAATTAAAATGAAAAGATGATTCATTGCCATCACGAATCTTGTCTTGTCTCATAGCTGGAGTTCAGCTCAGGCATGCGCTTCCATTTGAAAGCCAAATAAAAAAAAGGTGAGGTGTGTAATTTCCATGCCCACATACAGAATTGTTTTTCTTTTCTTTTTAAAAATGGCCTGGACATTGGCTTAACCTGTAGCATGAGCTCAACTAATCTGATTCTGCTGCTACTGGTGCAGAATTTGGTAATACTATACTTGAAGGGGGTATTTTTTTGACATAGACATGTTATGAATATGAATAGGAGTTTGACAACTGTCATTAAGTGTCATTAGCATCAATTTAAATGAAAAGGGGACATTGTTTGAGATATCTTAGTCATCATACTGTACATGACAACATCCTGTAACTTGTATTAAAATTTTCTGTGTTTTAAGAGATGTTTTCTTTATTATGACCTACAATAATCTCTGACTAGCTAGTAGTTTTACTTTACTTATAGGCTAAATGTAGACACAAACAGCTATTTTACAAGAAAAGTGTCAGTAACACTTTAGTTTAGTTCATAATTCATGGTATTAACAAGTCATTAACTAGCACTACTAGATTAATAAACTACTAATTATCTGTTTGTTCATTGATAGTTAATAAGGTAGAAGTTGGGTTCAGGTTTTGAGTAGAATTAGGATTTTGGGATCTACAGAAAAATATCATACTTTTATCATACTTTACATACAACTATTAATGATTAATGATTAGTTAATATCTTGTTAATAGTTAATGTAATAAGCCAGTAGTTTATAGCATGAATTACTTTGAATACCTAAACCAAAGTGTAACTAAAATTTGTTCTGCACACAGAGTTTACCAGTCTCTAGATCTGCCAGTTTAAGACTGCTGAATGATTGTTTTCTTGCATAGACTGATTGGCACAATTATGCATTCAGAATGGTATGAACTGTTACAGGGGTGATCAAATGTATATTTCTGTATATTCAAATGTATACTAAGTCCTTCAGAGGGAAACAATTATTACATAGGGGGGTCAATAACCACCAAAAACCCCCTGTAATTCACATCCGGTCATAAAGCAATTATAATTGTGTCATGAGTTTTATAACAGCATTTACTAATATTCTTGACTTCACCTACAGTCGTACAAACCAAATTTGTAATTAAAATGTCATTAAATATCCAACATGGACTCACTCTGAAAACATAGCCCTTTATATGTTTCAGGAAATTGTGAATTATTTAGCCAGAAATACGTATGGCTGCATTTCATTTTCAAAACTAACACTATGGGGTGATATGATGCCATTCCTTTTCATGCTTAGCCTACAGCTGACCGCTAACCTCTGTATGGACAGCGTTCCTGCTGTTTTTCCAGTTAGCTCGTCATGTACGTCGGTGGACTTGAGACGCAGAGAGGAATTGACCACGATGACGGGGTTTGAGTCCAGTAAAGAATGCTTCCAGAAAGTGGGTAAGACAAAAACAGAAGCCAAAAAATACAATAAACAAGTGAATAACAGGGTGAAAATGTGGTAAAATATGAAAACGTGGTAAAAATCAGGCGAGGGCTTTTCTTTTTCTGGAATGCTTTTGAAAACTGTCGGTTGGGTTTAGAAAAGTGGGTGGATGGGTCAATCGGTGCTTTTGAAAACACTATTGGTTGGGATCGGTCAGTCAGTCAGTCATTTAGTCAGTCAAAGTGACAGCGGCCTCTGGTGGATTTACGTGAGAACAACACGTGCGAATGGCACTCAGCAAGAGAAATTTGAGATCATAAAAAAGCGTACACATCGGTCTCTGGTGCATTTGCGAAAACAAAAACTGCAAAACACGTAGCTCCAGGTACGTATTTGGCGCTCTCCAGAAATGTATATAGAGGTACATTTTCAGACTGAGCCTAGGTTGTAAATATCAATGATGCTGTTATAAAATGATTTGTCACATATAGTATTGACACATTTACTGAGAAATTTGAAGGAATATACATTTTTGTTCTACTAAAAAAAAAATTATCAGAAAAACATTCATAACACATTTATAATGGCCTCAGGACAATCATGTTTATGACAGATTTATGACAAGTTTTGTTGTCTCAGTAATTCCAAGTTGTCATAACAAAAACATCTCAAACAATGTAACCTTTGCATTTAAATTGACATAACTGAGATAATAACATTGTTGTCATAAGCATGACTATAAAGGTGCCATGACAGTCTCATGAACACCCTCTTTAACTAAAGATTTACCCAGAATTTATTCACTTCAGAGTGACATTTCAGCTCACAGGATGCTGGGAAATATGCAAGCGATTAAGTGTGCAGAGTAAATGGTTCTTGTCATTGGTAATAAACTGTCAACATCACCAAAAAAGCGAAGAAGACTTTGATATTCAGTGTTCTCACAGTCTGATGACATCATGCGGGTTGCTAGAGTTTAGATATACACAGATTTTGCTGAAGTCAGGGTTTTTTTTCTCACTGAAGGCTCATATGCGAAACTAATCAGAAAGCGACTTGTAAGCGACCTCTGAGTTCACCCATTATGCGGCTCATAGTTCATCGGTTTTGACAGGGAAAATGCGAGCCTGTCTGCCTTTAGATCGGAATCAGATTGTGGATGAGAAAGAAGAAATTGCGGGGTAAACATGCAATGTAGCACACATTTCCATTATTTCTTCATCTAAATTACAGAAAATAAATCTGTTGACTATGAGCCTTTTGTTTTGGATAGGATAAAGACAACAAAATGAAAACATTGTATCAAATCATTAGTATACTGTAAGATGTAAACAATGCAGTAAGATTGATAAAATATTGAAAATTCTCTATGTTCACCAGTTTATTGTATCACAATTTGAGTAAAATATCAATATTGCGAAATATTAGGATAAAACAAGAAATTCATTTGACTCTTCAGTGTCATATGATCCTTCTAAAATCCTAAATGTTCAAAAAATCAATTATTTAAGTTGAACGATACAGGGTGGTATGAGGTCCCTTTTCACGCTTAACAGCTGACCGCTTACCTTTGTATGGGCGGCTTTCCCACTGTTACCAGTTTGTCCAGTAGCTCGCCGCAGATGTCAGCTGACTTGTGACGTGCAACGGAGTTAACTGCAAACAACAGTTCCAAAAAGCCTGTAAGACAAAAACAAATACCAAAAAATTAAATAAACAAGTGAATAATAGGGTGAGAATGTGGTAAAATCTAAAAAACATGGTAAAAATCAGGCGGCCACGAGGGCTTTTCTTTTTTTATTGCTTTTGAAACCGAGGTTAGGTTTAGGGAAGTGGGTGGACGCTGGTCAGTCGGTGCTTTTATAATCACTAACGTTTGGGTTTAGGGAAGGAGGAGGGTGGGTCAGTCGATCAGTCAGTCAGTCATTCAGTCCACAACGGCCTCTGGTGAGTTTACATGAGAACAGCAGGCGCAAATGGCACTTGCAAGAGAAATTTAAGATCTGAAAGACGTACGCAGCGGCCTCTTGTGGATTTGCGAAAACAAAAACTACAAAAAAAACATAGCTCCTGGGACGTATTTGGTGCTGTCCAGAAATGTATATTGGGGTACGTATTCAGAATGAGCCTGGTTTGAACAAATTTCTTAAGACTGCTATCACTTTTGCTAGTTAAAATGAGAAATGGATATTTTAAATATGTTGTTGCCATAGCAACAAAACAGTTGTAAAGCAATGAAAATGAGTATTAAACCACAAAGAACTAATTAAATAAAACTAAACTCAACTACAGTTTACATTGTTGCCATACGAACACTCGACAAGGACAAAGGTAATATAAGGTCTATAAATATCAACCAATACAGGTCACATGGCACAAACTAACCAATGGGAAACAAGACAGATGACAAAAACCAATCCAAATATAGCACATATGCTGTGTTCAAGTCTTTCTGTAACAGTCCTACTTATAAGTTAAAATGATGTCGTAATAACAATGTCACTTTGGTGACCACAAAAAAAATTGTATCTACAAATTACAAGAAAATAAAGCAGGATTTGTTAACTATGCTTACAGAAAACAAATTGTCAATTGTATTTTGTCACTGACACACCCGTTTAGAATGTTATCACTCGATTGAATGAGATTTATCAGTGGTTATCAGCTGATTTTATTAAGTTATCAGCTTAATAAAATACAATTAATGGGAAGGCGACGCAGTGGCGCAGTAGGTAGTGCTGTCGCCTCACAGCAAGAAGGTCGCTGGTTCGAGCCTCGGCTGGGTCAGTTGGTGTTTCTTTGTGGAGTTTGCATGTTCTCCCTGCGTGCTCCGGTATCCCCCACAGTCCAAACAGTCCATGTGGTACAGGTGAATTGGGTAGGCTAAATTGTCCGTAGTGTATGAGTGTGAATGAGTGTGTGTGGATGTTTCCCAGAGACGGGTTGCGGGTGGAAGGGCATCCGCTGCGTACAAAATGTGCTGGATAAGTTGGCGGTTCTTTCCGCTGTGGCGACCCTGCATTAATAAAGGGACTAAGCCGTAAAGAAAATGAATGAATGAGTATATATGCTATATACTATACCGTTCTGGACATATGGCTTACTGATAATCGTTTTAATAATCGTGATTACAATTATAACCACAATTATTGTGATTATGATTTTTTCCCCATAATTGAGCAGCTCTAGTGGCAAGCCAAGGAAATGACACACTGCCGCTTTAAGAAAAAAAAAAACTTTCTGGTAACTGTCTGAAGGAGAATGCAACTTCTTGAGAGTATGTGACAAACTGCAACCCACAACAAAAACTCTCTCTCTTTGTGTCACACACACACACACACACTTACCCAAACACAGTGAGACAGGGAACAGAGCGAGCATCCAAACATCCTATCTCACTTACACAGACACACAGAACAGCCTTGGGCTTTTGTGTTGCTATGTGAAATCCTCTCAAAACATCTCTCTCTCTCTCTCTCTCTCTCTCTCTCTCTCTCTCTCTCTCTCTCTCTCTCTCTCTCTCTCTCTCTCTCTCTCTCTCTCTCCTCTCTCTCTCTCTCTCTCTCTCTCTCTCTCTCTCTCTCTCTCTCTCTCTCTCTCTCTGTCTCTCTCTCTCTCTTCTCTCTGTCCTGTTCTCTTCTCTCTGCCCTGTTCTCTTATCCTGGTTTGGATGTGGTCACTGTTCTGGGATGTCTTATAGGGCTTTATAGCACTCCTAGATCCTGCCAAGACAGTTGAATCATGGAAATCATATTCATGCCCATACAAGCCTTTATGCCAACTGAATGAGCTGCATTGCCATGGCATGAATCAAATGATTATAAACTATTTTAAAAATCCTTTGAATGTAAGAGTATGAATTTGTACAAATAAGGCACTTTTCTGACAATATGTATATATGTATAATATGTACTGACAAGTATATATTGATAATGATATTGAGCTGTGAGGTTAATCTAGCCCTTCGAACCCTGTGCCCATTACAATGGAGATCACATGTCAACATCACATGATTTTGTGGTTCCTGAGCATTTCATCTAATTTAAAGCCTGCAGTCCATGAGAGTGGACAATTGTCATCCAATCAAATGGCGGTAAGGCTCAGCATGTTGTAATTAAAAAAAAAAAAAAAACACTACACTGAAAAGTAGCATGGTATTACTTCACTCCAGACACATTTACAGTGTTTTTATTCAAAAATATTGATATGTTTGCCAATATTTCGTAGATTTTATGTAAAAAAAGAGGGATTGCACTTACTAATTAATGTTTAAAATCTTTTGTAACTTTGCAAGCTTTAGATCATGACTTTTTCAAATTTGTCTGTCCATTAGGATGGGTTCAAGATCTGTTACTGAAAGTAAATCTCAAGTAATGCTGATTGAACATTTTATTTATATATAAAAAATATAAATAGAAAAACTATATCAATGTATTAATTCATTTCTGAAATATGCAGAATATACACATCTTGAAGTTCTTGGCATATAGCAGATGGAAATATCTCAGATGTGCACATTACGTGAAATGATGAGGAAAATTGTTGCAATCTATACGACAAAAACCTCAAAATTGAAGTAAAAATGTTACAATGTAAATGTAAATAATGTTAATAAGTTTCAATATTATACCAGCAATCATTTTATGTTGGTATTGTTAGGGAAGCAGACGGACAAGTTAGGTGAGTATATAATGAAGGATGTTTATTACAGCAGAGGAGCATACGAGGATAACAGAGGGGATGTGATTGTAGTATTGTTGAGATGGTATTCCTTCTTCGGATCAGGATGGATGACAGACACTGAGGGAGACCGAATGCACACACCAGAGGGCTTGTGGGGAAGACAGACTGAAGACACTCAATACGGACAGGACACCGGGAACACTGGACAGACTGGAACAAAACAGAGATCAGGTAAGTTCAGGATATGAAATCAATGTGCTAGTGACTACCAGGAGGTACTCTCTAGGAGTCCGCTTCGTTGGAACGAGACCGGACACTGACTGAAGTGAGGTGTGTGCTTATATAGTGAATGGAAGTGATTGGGTGCAGCTGTGCGTGGTTAAAACTCAGGTGACGGTGATCGTTGCGTGATGCTGGTGGAAGAGCCTGGCCAATCCGTGACATTACCCCCCTCCCCAGGGCCCGCTCCTGAGGGCCTAGACCGCCGACGCCGTGGTGGTCTACCTCGTCCACGAGGTGCTGGGAACTCGGGGTGATTGGAGTGGAACTCCTCCATGAGTGCGGGATCTAATATATCGGATCTGGGGACCCAAGACCTCTCTTCTGGACCATATCCTTCCCAGTCTACGAGGTATTCCAGCTGACCACCACGACGTCGGGACCGTAGAATGTCCGTGACCTTGTATATGGACCCTTCTTCTGAAATCAGTGGGAGCGGGGGTTCCTCTTCATGGCCAGGCTCTGTGGAGGGAATCAGAGGGTCGTGAAAGGGTTTGAGGAGTGACACGTGGAATGTGGGGTGAATTCTGTATTGTGGTGGTAGCTGTAACTTATAGGTGACTGGGTTGACCTGTTCCAGGATGGTGAAGGGACCAACAAATCTGGGACTAAGTTTTCGGGAGGGCAGTCGCAAGCGGATGTCTCTGGTGGAGAGCCAAACTTTCTGCCCTGGAGCATAGGCAGGTCCAGGAATCCTCTTCTTGTCTGACACCTCCTTGGCTCGGCGAACTGCCCTCTGGAGATGGTGATGAGCATCGTCCCAGACCCTCTCGCTCTCCCGGAACCAGTAATCCACTGCGGGGACGTCAGAAGGTTCGCCATCCCAGGGAAAGAGTGGAGGTTGGAAGCCCAGAATACACTGGAATGGCGTAAGTCCGGTGGTAGGTTGCCGCAGGGAATTCTGGGCGTATTCCGCCCAGCCCAGAAACTGGCTCCAGGAGTTCTGATGACCGTGACAGAAGGTCCTGAGGAACCGCCCCACTTCTTGAATTTTCCTCTCAGTCTGGCCGTTGGTCTGTGGGTGATAGCCAGACGAGAGGCTGACGGTCACACCTAGGAGTCTAAAAAAGGCTTTCCATAGTCTGGAGATGAATTGGGGTCCTCGGTCCGAGACTATGTCTTCAGGTAGCCCAAAACATCGAAAGACATGGTTAAATAGGTTTTCAGCGGTTTCTAGGGCTGTGGGTAGACCCTTCAGAGGAATCAGACGACAGAATTTGGAAAATCGATCTACAATGACTAATATGCAAGTATTACCTTCAGACGATGGGAGGTCTGTCATGAAGTCAACTCCTAGGTGTGACCAGGGGCGGTTTGGGATGGGCAAGGGATGGAGTTTTCCTGCAGGTAGATGACGAGGACTTTTTGACATGGCACATTCTCTACAGCCTTGGATGTATCTCCTCACATCCCTCGCCATGTTCGGCCACCAGAAGCGTTGGGATAGCAGCGAGAGGGTGTTGTTGGCCCCGGGATGCCCTGTGCCCAGAGAGGTATGACTGGAGTGAATGAGATCTACCCGTTGATTTTCAGGGATGAAGCGTCGATTGGGGGGACAGCCCGGCGGAGTTCTGGACTCTGGGATGGCGACAACTGTTGGAGCAGACCAGGTGATGGGACAGACAGTGATCTGATCTGGGAGGATGTTGGCCGGGGTCTCACTTGTTTCCTGTTGGTCATGGATTCTGGAGAGTGCATCCGCCCGGATGTTTTTGGATCCTGGTCGATATGAGATGGAGAATTGAAATCTGGAGAAGAATAAGGACCACCGGGCTTGACGAGGACAGAGTCTTTTCGCCTCTTTCAGGTATTGTAAGTTTTTATGGTCAGTAATCACCTGGAATGGATGTTTAGCTCCCTCCAACCAGTGTCGCCACTCCTCCAGGGCAAGCTTGATGGCTAGAAGTTCACGGTTCCCGATGTCATAGTTCTTTTCCGCCGGGCTGAGCTTACGGGAGAAGTAGGCGCATGGATGGAGTAGTGAGGGATTCCCATGGAGCTGGGACAAGATGGCTCCCACTCCGGTGGTCGATGCATCCACTTCGACCACGAAAGGTAAGTCGGGATTGGGGTGAGTCAGGAGTGGAGCCTGCGTGAAGGACTTCTTGAGGCTTTGGAAGGCTGCGGCCGCTTCGGGTGGCCAGGATAGCGTTTTGGGTTGATTCTTTAGGAGGTTGGTGAGCGGAGCGGTGATAAGACTGTAGTTGTGGATAAAACGTCGATAGAAATTGGCAAACCCTAGGAATCGTTGGAGTTCTTTAATGGTTTTCGGTTCAGGCCAGGAGATGACGGAAGTGACCTTCCCCTCGTCCATGCGAACCCCTTGTCGATCAATGATGTATCCGAGGAACTGAACAGATGGTAAATGAAATGAACACTTCTCAGCTTTGAGATACAATTTGTGTTTCCTTAAGGTTTGTAGGACCTCCGCAACGTGGTGGCGATGTTCGGCCTCACTCCGGGAGTAAATCAGGATATCATCAATGTAGACGATGACGGAGATATGGAGGAACTCCCGGAGGACTTCGTGGATGAAGTTCTGGAATACGGAGGGGGCGTTGACCAGACCATAGGGCATGACCAGGTATTCGTAGTGCCCAGTAGGGGTCACAAACGCCGTCTTCCATTCGTCCCCCTCGCGTATTCGTACCAGGTTGTATGCGCTGCGGAGGTCCAACTTAGTGAATATTCGGGCAGATCGGAGTTGTTCTAGGGCCGCAGGGACGAGAGGAAGTGGATACCTGAACTTGATGGTGCCTTGGTTCAGAACTCGGTAATCTATACATGGCCGCAGCCCTCCATCCTTCTTGGCCACGAAGAAGAAGCTTGAGGCAGCGGGTGACGTGGACTGGCGAATATACCCCTGACTCAGAGCCTCCTGAATGTACTCCTCCATGGCCTTAGTTTCTGGAAGGGACAACGGGTAGATCCTACCTCTGGGCATAGGAGCATCAGGAAGCAGGTCAATGGCGCAGTCCCATGGCCGATGTGGAGGTAGCTGGGAAGCTCTCTTGGGGCAAAATACGTCCTCGTATGAGGAGTAGATCTTCGGGATCTGAATGGATTGTTTCTCAACTGGACTTTCGACGGACGTGACGTAGACATTTATGGGTCTCTGGATCTGCAAGGGTAGGTCAGGAAAACAGCTGGAGACGCATTCTTTACCCCATCTTTTGATTTCTCCAGTGCCCCAAGAGAGGATGGGATCATGCTTCACCAGCCACGGGCGCCCTAGGATGATGTCCATTGATGCTCCCTCCAGAACCAGAAATTGAATTTCTTCTTTATGAAGTAACCCTACTCTGAGGGTTACGGGTTCACATTTACGATGGATACGTGCCTGGGAATGGATATCGGTGGTTATAGGTTGAATCTGGTAGACGTGCGTCGAGGCTTCGGTGTGGAGCTGGAGGCGGCGACAGAGGGCGTGCGAGATGAAATTTCCGGCTGACCCGGAGTCGATGAGGGCCGTGACTGAAATAGAGACAGAATGGGCAGTTAACTGAACATTGGTGGTGAGAGGGTGCATTTTCTCAACTGGAGAACTGAATACACTCACCAATGAACGTACTGGACGAATGGGACAGTCCAGCCTGACATGTCCTTCGGCACCACAGTACATACACAGACCCCGGGTCAGCCTCCTCTGTCGCTCAGTAATCGTAAGTCTACCAGATTCGATGATCATAGGTTCTGATTCTGGAGGGACGACTGGCTCTGGCGGACGAAGGAGTGCTTGTGAGATGGATGGGAGATCATGCTGGTAGACCTTCAGACGATCTGAACATCGAAGAGACTGTTGGATGAATTTTTCCAACCCCATGGTATCGTCGAGAGCTGCCAGCTGTAACCTCAGGTTGGGCTCCAAGCCGAGCCGGTAGGTGGTTAGGAGAGATCGCTCATTCCATCCACTAGCAGCAGCCAGAGTACGAAATCGGAGCGCATAGTCCTGGGTGGACATGGCTCCCTGCTTAAGATGATATAATTGCTCTCCGGCTGCTACTTCTCCATCTGCACGACCAAAGACATCCTTGAAATATGTGGTAAAGCTTTGAATGGAATTGGTTACCGGCCCAGCTTGCTGCCAGATGGTCTCAGCCCACCGGAGAGCCGACCCAGAGAGAAGGGAGATGATGAATGCAATTTTGGACCGATCTGTGGGGTATAATTCTGGTTGCATTGTGAATATCAGGGAACATTGTAATAGAAAGCCATTGCACTCCTCCGCCCCGCCAGAGTAGGGCGCTGGTCGAGCCATGGGACTGGATGAGTGGGGTGGACGGTGAAGAAGTGCTCGGTGCTGGTGGTGCTTCGGGAAGTGGAGTAGCTGGCATTAACACTCTCTTCAGGGAGTCCACCAACTCCTGAATGGGATCGGGAGTGCTCATGCTGTAAACTGTTTGGTCCGGTCTTCTGTTAGGGAAGCAGACGGACAAGTTAGGTGAGTATATAATGAAGGATGTTTATTACAGCAGAGGAGCATACGAGGATAACAGAGGGGATGTGATTGTAGTATTGTTGAGATGGTATTCCTTCTTCGGATCAGGATGGATGACAGACACTGAGGGAGACCGAATGCACACACCAGAGGGCTTGTGGGGAAGACAGACTGAAGACACTCAATACGGACAGGACACCGGGAACACTGGACAGACTGGAACAAAACAGAGATCAGGTAAGTTCAGGATATGAAATCAATGTGCTAGTGACTACCAGGAGGTACTCTCTAGGAGTCCGCTTCGTTGGAACGAGACCGGACACTGACTGAAGTGAGGTGTGTGCTTATATAGTGAATGGAAGTGATTGGGTGCAGCTGTGCGTGGTTAAAACTCAGGTGACGGTGATCGTTGCGTGATGCTGGTGGAAGAGCCTGGCCAATCCGTGACAGGTATAATGTTTGAGAAGTACAACTGTTCTGACCTGATTATATATATATATATATATATATATATATATATATATATATATATATATATATATATATATATATATATATAATTAATTAATTATTATTATTATTATTATTGTTATTATTTATTAAATTTTTTTGCAATATTTAACTATTTCCTTGCAATAACAGTTCATTTACAGTATAGACAGTATTACAGTATTGTTTATCTATACTTGCTTAACTAAATCTATTATATCATTTTTATTAAATTAAATCAGAATCAGAAAGAGCTTTATTGCCAGGTATGTTTAAACTTACGTTGAATTTGTTTCCGTGACTTCCACAGTGTAACAAAATGACAGTGACAAGACAAAATCACAGAATTTAGGAATTAAAAAATAAGTAAATAAAGAATACAAAATATCCAAGTTGATAAATGTATATAAAATGTAAATAAAGCAGAATCACCAAAATGATGATTAATTTTCTTCCAAATCAAAAAATAAATAAAAATGTTGTCTTTTAAGCACTTTTAAGCACCATGTTGTCAGACTTTTCATGTTTATATTCATTTTTAGTCAACATAATGTTTAGTTACCAATGTTTTAACCCTTGTGTTTTGTTCAAATTGACTGTGTGATGTGTGGGATCTTTTCATCCTCTCTAGGGTTATGTTTGAGTTTTAATTTGGCCACAACATTCTCTGTTTCAGCAAATGGAATTATTTTTGGTGGAAAATCTTATTTTGACACACAACTTGGGAAAATGCATTTAAAAACCTAGAAATACACTCCCTTGATTACTCTTTTGTTATGTTCCCTACATTTTTGATTGCAAGTCATCAACAGTAAAACTGACAAAATTGCCCTCTTCCCAACGGGAGAAAATTACCAACAATCAAGATGCATGATTATATGCTGTCATGGTTTAGAAATCAAAAATGTCCTTATAATGTAAGTCAATGGGGCAAAATCAGCCACAAACATAACGAAGGGTAGTTAATTTGAGTGTATTGTTGAGTTTTTGAAAAATTTCAAAGCATTTTCCCAAATTATGTGTCAAAATAAGATTTGACACCAAAAATCATTCCATTTACTGAAACACAGAGAAAGTTGTGACCAAATTAAAACTCAAAATTACCCCAGAGTGGATGAAAACATACCCAACAGCACATTAGGTTTAATAAACCAACATTTAAATGAAATAACCCTGATTTTTCAATCACAACAAATAAACAAATCAACTATTCTGAGAAACATCATTGTCAACCTCAACCAAAAAAAACTCTAAATGACAATAAATGTAAGTGTAGTGTCCTGTAAATAGCAGAAATACATGAATTCACACAAGATACAATCCAAATGGTGAAAAAAGTGATAACATCAGCCTTTAGCTGGAGCACATTGTACCTTTACCTCTGCTTATAGTCCTCCCTCATCGCCTGCCGCCACATGCTTTCAGTGGTCAGGGTTTTTCTGCATTTGGTGTCCCTATCTCTCACTCTCCTCCTATATTTCAACAAGATGAAGTGGCCTTATAGTGACCATCTCAGCCTTTAATAGCCTCCGTAAATCACCACAGGTTTAGCACAGTGCAATAGCAGCAGTGACCCATTCATCACCTGCACACTACTAGAGTCCTCTGACGTATCCAGATGGTAATTCTTACACTATTACTTCACTCTTTTAATCAACTTTTTTTTTTTTTTTAAAGGAATTAAAAGTCTTGTAATAATGTGTTATTAAACTGTTTTATTTACACAGATTTTTTCTACACTATCTGACCAAGTTTTAAGAAAACAAATAATAACTTGACTTCTAGTTGATCATTTGGTATCAGAAGTGGCTTATATAAAAGGTAAAGGCCTCTAGATTACGCTTTATTTTTTACGCTATAGATTTTTAATTATTTAATTAGGACATTACGGTCAGACTTTGCTTAGACAAAATTCTTGTTACTTTACAGGAATAATGCGGAATATAGAATATAAGGTCATGGTGCAGTGGAAAAAGAATGAATATTTTGTATGACTCCCATGAGCTTGGAGGACTGCATCCATACATCTCTGCAATGACTCAAATAACTTATTAATAAAGTCATCTGGAATGGCAAAGAAAGCGTTCTTGCAGGACTCCCAGAGTTCATCACGATTCTTTAGATTTATCTTCAATACATCCTCCTTCATCTTACCCAAGACATGCTCAATAATGTTCATGTCTGATGACTGGGCTGGCCAGTATTACTGTAGTACTTCTGCAGTATTTGTGATGATTGGGCAGCAGTTCAACAGATGATTCATCAGAAAAAATCTACCTTCTGCCACTTTTCCAAATGATCAACTAGAAGTCAGCTTATTTTTTGTTGTTCTTACAACTCGACGACAAGACTTTTGCCAGGTAGTGTACATTGTTAAATCATTTTTAATTATTAATTTCCTTTTTTTATCATTTGTTTGTATTGTAATTAATTAATCCTTTAATTAAATCTAAGTGATCTAAGTGTGTGTGTGTGCGTGCGTGCGTGCGTGCGTGTGTGCGTGTGTGTGTCCGTATACTTTTTCATAATTCTATTTAAATGTTTAAATAAAAAAGCAATAATAATAATCATTTATCTTGACCAATTTGGGTATTGGTAACTAAAATTAAAACATTATAAATTACATTTTCATTAAATTAAATAAAGATGAAGTTCTGTAAATAAAATAAGTATAGGCCTCATCTGGTAGTGCATTATTACTATGTGCTGTGCTAAATTAATTACTTAATGAATTAACAGAATAAATTAAATAAAAAAATTAAAAAAAATAAAATAAAATGTGGGCGACATCTGGTAGTGCATTATTACTATGTGCTGTGTTAAATAATAAAATAAAATAATAGTTATTATTACACTATAGAAACAGCTTACATTTAAATTGACATTTTTGTAACTGGAAAATCATTAAAAAGCTGAGTGCAAAATTTGGAACACAAATAAATATTACGCTTTAGGTTATTAAATAATTGACTAATTTGTCAAGTTTTATTTGCTACAATTAATTGAAAACTCAGATAAGTATGTCAAACTGCTGAATGTTTAATTAGTTAACTCAGGAGCATTGTATAAACAGTAGAACTTTTTAGACACCTTAGGTAAAATACGCATTTCATATGTCTAGCTACAGTACATTGAAATTGCAGTGGGGAAAAAAGTATTGAACACTTCATGTTTTTATTTCTGGGAAAACCATTCTAAAGAAACTGTTGACATGGAATTGAAAAACCCAAACAATACAAACATAAAAATAACAAAACAAAATGATCTGAAGAAATTGTTATGTTTAATAACAATGAAATGACACAGGGAGAAAGTACTGAACAACTGAAATGTATTTAATACTTCATATAAAGGCTTTTTTGGTGATGCCAGCTTAAAGACGCCTCTCATATGAAGTCAAGCATTGCTCAGGTGTAATGTTTTTTACAGACTTCATACATTCATTATTCATTTTCTTGTCAGCTTAGTCCCTTTATTAATCTGGGGTTGCCATAGCGGAATGAACCACCAACTTATCCAGCATTTGTTTTACGCAGCAGATGCCCTTCCAGCTGCAACCCATCTCTGGGAAACATCCACACACACACATTCACACTCATACACACCCAATTCACCTGTACCACGTGTCTTTGGACTGTGGGGGAAACCGGAGTACCCACACGAACGCAGGGAGAACATGCAAACTCCACACAGAAACGCCAACTGACCCAGCCGAGGTTCGAACCAGCGACCATCTTGCTGTGAGGCGACAGCACTACCTACTGCGCCACTGCTTGGCTAGGCCATTCTACAGCTTGATTGAAAGAGTTTAAGAGTTTCCTTGGCAGTGTTTTGGATCATTGTCTAGCTGAAATGTATACTCTGGTTTTATCTTCATCATCCTACTAATGTAGATTCATTTACTATGATGAAGGACAGAGGACTGCTAAATAACTACTGAGAGATTTCAGCTGCTGTCTGGGCTTTCACTGTCTTTCTACAGCTTCCTTTCTTCATGTGTTCAATACTGTTTCCTGTGTCATTTCTTTTTATTACACATAATTTCATTTGTAAATTAATTAGATTTGTTTTCTTTGCATACATGAATTTCTTTGGTTGTTACCAACATCTGGAGAAAATTTCAAGGTAACGGCACCTTTAGAAATATATTTTCTTAGAAAAATGGTATTGTGTTGAATACTTATTTTTCCCCACTGTATATATTTGACAACCATTTAATGCCATTAAACTATAAGGTCTCCGCTATTTGTGGTAGATTGCATGCTTGTGTGTTTTCCCTACAGGAATGTATTTAAGTGTGTGGAGAGGGCGAAGATGGCGAGTGAAGTGACGATCAGCTAATCCAGCGCTAATCCACTTTTATTGCTTCTCCTCTCCGGTGGCCACCAGAGTCACACACCTGACACTTTCGCTCTCTCCCTGTCTCTCATAAGTGCTTCATCAATATCTCCATCATCAGCTTCCTCACAGAGACCATCATATCAGCCTCGGGCAGAAGACTGACTAATGCACATTGTACAAAACTCACAAACACCATCCAAGATGCATCTAAAATGTGTCTCGAATCCACACTTCCAGCAAACATTACCGGTTGAAACTGCAGGTTGACTTCTGCAGGATGGTTTATTGTTAGGTATAACAGGACAAAATAAACCTGCCAAGCTACATAATGTTGTTTTATATTGTTCAATAAATTCGTTATTACGATTATCTTTTGACGATGATGTGAATGGAATGACGTTGTTGACTCTGTTATTTTTTGTTCTTGGCAGGCTGGTCATTTTTGACAAGTGACTTGTAAATGTAAAAGGCATCAACAGTAAATACTAAAGTACTCTATTGTGATTAACAGTGTTTTTTTTTTTATAGTCATTTAATATTGACAAAAATATTGATGTGGTGCTTAAGATCAAATGCCTAAGATGGATCAGTATGAAAAAAAATTTTTTTTTAAGGAAATCATGTTGACAAAAAAATAATTATATGTACATTGAATTTTTCTTTTTTTTTTAATTTCCCAAATGATGTTTAACAGAGCAAGGACATTTTCACAGTATGTCCGATAATATTTTTTTTCTGGAGAAAGTCTTATTTGTTTTATTTTGGCTAGAATAAAAGCAGTTTTAAATTTTTTTAAAAACCATTTTAAGGTCTAAATTATTAGCCCCTTTGAGCTATATATTTTTGATAGTCTACAGAACAAACCATCGTTATACAATAACTTGCCTAATTACCCTAACCTGCCTAGTTAACCTAATTAACCTAGTTAAGTTTATAAATGTCATTTTAAGCTGTATAGAAGTGTCTTGAAAAATATCTAGTCAAATATTATTTACTGTCATCATAGCAAAGATAAAATAAATCAGTTATTAGAAATGAGTTATTAAAACTATTATGTTTAGAAATGTGTTGAAAAAAAATCTTCTCTCCGTTAAATAGAAATTGGGGAAAAAGTAAACAGGGGGGCTAATATTTCAGGGGGGCTAATAATTCTGACTTCAACTGCATGTAACTGTATATATATATATATATATATATATATATATATATATATATATATATATATATATATATATATATATATATATATATATATATATATATAAAGGAATAGTATAAAAAACAGTTGGCCAGTATGACTTGATTTAATTTGTGTTTTCCTAAAAGCACCCTCACTTCTAGACTTATCCAATTCTAGATTATTTCAATCTACTTATTTAAAATGATCTGAGACAACACAATTTTGGAGATTTTTAACTGTTTTATGTTCAAATCACCTAAATTCATTGATTTGTGTTGGGACAACATGAATGAATTGTGAATGAATAGAACCCTGATTTTTTACAGTGCATATACAGTACAACACAGAAGACATTATTACAGTATGTTTACTCCAGCCATGCATAAGAGCTTTCAGAAAAGCTTTCAAACGGAAATGTTTAATATTTCTCCAATGACCTTGAGTAATATTGATCTTCATAAAGGAAGAGATCCTGAAGCTTAGAAAGCTGTAGCGCTGCTGGGACAATGCAGGTGGCTACAGTTCGGTCATGTCTGTTCTGTTTTCTCACAGATGTGTTTTGATATCTGGGTCAGCTGTAAGCAGAGCACACCCAATCCTGACTAGAAACAGGCCTGCATAACCCACAGAAGGTTTAGGGTGCAGTCAGGGTGGGATCCAGACATCAGTACATGACATCAGATTTACAGGCCAGAAAGCCCAGGAGAGAGCAGACGTATCATTTGAGACCAACAGAAATCTACAAACTTGAACAACAAGCCAAGCAAATAAGTGATTCATGATTCAATTGGATCATAATATGGTTATAATTATGCAGTCCCTCCAGGATTTTGCTATCTCTGAATTTATCACAAAATCAAGCAAACGCCACAAAAGTCTCGCATTTTTTTCTGAAATGCCGCAGATTTTCTGAGCTGGCAGACACAATTTATACAGATATATGGACACAAGTAGGATTGGCTCGATAGACGATGGCATTGTCCATCGCCGATGGTCAATAGACATCACGATGCTGAGCCAGCATTCCAATCCCCCGTCGCAACAGCAACCCGCTTGTGAAAAATACACACTTAGGCCCCGTTTACACTAATATGTCTTAGTTTTAAAATGGCATTTTAGAATGAAAACGACCCACGTCCACACTGGTGTTTCATCTAGCATTTCTGAAAAGATCTCTGCCACACTACACCACTGAAAACGCATATCATGTGACCACACACACAAACACACTCTGCAGCGAATGTGCACTTCTGAGCTCCAGCAGTCAGCGGGTGCTTTGAGCACAAAAACCCAGAGAGCAGTGCACGTGGGACAGTTTATTAAGGATGTACCGCTGGATCGCGTCTCACTATAGTTATTAATTGTGATATTTAATTAATCTTGTCTCTATCTAACAACTCTTCGGCCTTTTGAATCTATCAGGTAATGTGTCACAGCGTCAGTACACTGCTTCTATCTTTCGCTTTCACACTTGTACTTTTTAGCAAAAACCTCAGATACTGTTGGTTGGTTCCTGTTTTTTTACCAACCAAGTTTGTGGACGCCATTATAACGACATAGATCACTCTGCCTATTCTTGCCAGAATCCCACAGAAAAAGAGATTGACAGGTAGTCATTTGTGTTTAACCCCCTTGATTTGGTTATGGGTAAAACAAAGACCATGCGGGTCAGGTAGTTGAAACGGTAGGCTACAAATAAATAATTTGTTATGAATTAATTAATTATTCATGAATAAATAATTTACCACCATCTACGACAAGGATGACAATGTCCATCACAATGTTTCACTATAGACATCTTACGATGCCATATTGCCGACATCGCCCAAGACACAAGATTTTGTTAACGTACAGTATCCGATAACAATAATGTGGAGATGGATTACTTGCATATGATTTATGAATTTGGATGCATTTTTCATGATGTACTGTTGACATGCTGTTAATATCATGCTTTGTTTGCACTATGTTTATAGGTTCAAGCACTTTGTGGGAATGCTCTAAAGTTGACAAATATCTACAAGCTAAGAAAAAAAGAAAGATTCTTGTAAAAGAAACTTGTGGGCACTTTCAAATTACTTTGTTAGTTTTATTTGTTTCATTATGTTAGCATAATACGCTAATGAGTTTAATTAATAATATAATTAATAATATAATATAATATAATATAATATAATATAATATAATATAATATAATATAATATAATATAATATAATATAATATAATATAATATAATAATTATATAATTAATATAATAATTTAGTTACATATGAAAGATTGAAATTAAGTGTTATTTTATGCTACAAAACCCAATGTCAGGGTTTATAAGTAATAAAAATAATGACATATATATATATATAATAATTACTTTTGTTTGTGGTATATATATACATTGGTATTTATATATACCACAAACAAAAGTAATTATTATATATATATGTCATTATTTTTATTACTTCTAGACCTCGACATTGGGTCGTATATATATCCTGGAGGGACTGATTATGAGCATTTCTTTGTATGACTGGTAATTATTGACAGATTGGAAATAATATATTTAAATGTATTTGAGTTGTATTGTTAATTTATTGTTAAATTATAAACACAATGTATTTCATTTGAACAATTAAAAGTGGATACAGCTGCATTGTCAGCTGTATTGGCTGTAAATGAAATACAAGCAGCTCAAATTACTTGTTTATCAACAATAAAAATATGAAATTAGATGTTTTCCACAAAAATAAATGGCTTACTGCCACTGGCTAAACTACAATGCTGAGTCGAAACAGCCTGTTCCCTTTTTTTCCTCTGCAGTTACTTTTCTGCATGATGTACTCTTGCTCATTTTTTGTGTGCATATGACCAGAATGTAATCTGTCGTATCCAATTTATGTAGCCTTCTCTCTGGTCTATTTCTGTCTCCTTTATGTAAATAAACTGTTGTTTCCTTGTGTTTGTGCTATTGCACTGGATTATACTGGTCCTATATTTCTTTATTAAAATGGGAAAGCTAGGGTTTATAGAGATTTAAGGGTTATGGAATTCTTGAATTATATTGCTTTATTACTACGCCCTGTTATAAAATAAAATAAAATAAAATAAAATAAAATAAAATAAAATAAAATAAAATAAAATAAAATAAAATAAAATAAAATAAAATAAAATAAAATAAAATAAAATAAAATAAAATAAAATAAAATAAAATAAAGGGGCGACACGGTGGCTCAGTGGTTAGCACCGACCCCTCACAGCAAGAAGGTTGTTGGTTTGAGTCCCGGCTGGGCCTGTTGGCATTTCTGTGTGGAGTTGCATGTTCTCCCCATGTTGGGGTGGGTTTCATCCATGGACTCCAGTTTCCCGCAGAGTCCAGAGACATGCGCTATAGGTGAATTGGGTAAACAAAATTGGCCGTAGTGGATGAGTGTGTGTGTGAATGTAAGAGTGTGTATGGGTGTTTCCCACTGGGTTGCAGCTGGAAGGGCATCTGTTGCGTAAAACATATGCTGGAATAGTTGCAGGTTCATTCCACTGTGGTGACCCCTAATAATCAGTTACTAAGCCAAAGGAAAATGAATAAATGTTATAAAATTTCAAAAGTCTTTTAACAACCCATAACAACACTCCAGCATTTTTCCAATAAGAATTTCAACAAGTTTCCTATAAAGGGTTAATTCAAATGCTGGAAGAGAATTATATGGTGTACACCAGACATGCACTGTGCACACAAGATAACAATATATTTGAAATCTCAGTCGATGAAGCTCTATTTATGCAGGCCAAAAATCTCCCACCTGCTTCCAGCACCCCTGCAAAGGAGCGGAAAGTAGCACATCCTGGCTCGAATTTGCAAGTGCAGCAACAGAGAAGAGCTGAAACGAATGTGATGAGTGGCAAAATGTAGGACAGACGAGTTCCGCGTGTCATGGAAAGTAAATCAGAAAATACTGCTGTTGAAGCAAAAGCGAGTGTTGACGGAGTGTGGGGATGAGTTTGCCAAAAATACGCATATGGTAGATCAGTCGTGGTCAGATAACCCACAGCTAGATGAGCGAAAACTGCGAAGCGTGGCTGTGCATATGGTGGAGAGCAGTGGGTGCTCTCTGACTCTGAAGGGAGCGGCTCATTAGCTGGAGGACTTTTTGGGGGGGATGAGAGGTGCATACTTTAGTCGTGACTGCATGAAAATTCATAAACACAAATGAATTCAAGTGCAAAGACATTGAAGTAAACAATGCTTATTACAAAATATAGTCATTGCCAACAGCGTAGTGGTTGAGTGCGTCAACATATAGTGCAGAGGTGCTCACGGTGACCTGAGTTCGATTCCTGGCTCAAATAATAAAAACAGCCTTCAAGGATTAATGACTGTATCATGAGTGGGAGGGTCGTGGCTCAGAGTCATGGGAACAGATTGACTTTTTGAGGAAAAAAAGAAATAAGAAAAAAGAAAAACACAAAAATAATTCAAGATTGACACTGTAAAGAACAGAAATACAAGTATATAAAGTACGATTTCAAATATCTGTACAGAAGAACACAAAAATCAAAACATTTTGGAAGTGGGAATGGAGCAAGGCCAGTGACACAATCGCTGGTGAGCATCACCTGTGCATCCCAAAAGTCTCGAGTTCAGATGGGGTATAGCTATAGGGATATACACACGTCAATATAGTCTAATTTTTGTGACAGTGTACAACAATAACTATTATTTTACTGTGAGGGTTGGGTTCACGGTTGGAGTAGGCATTTATAAATTTCAATTTAATGTGTAATTTAATAAATAATATGAATAATAATTGATTTAATTACTGTTTTTACATTACTGTGAGGGTTAGGTTTAGGGTTGGGGTGGGGGTAGACATTAATAAAATACAATTAATGGATAATTTAATAAATAATACAAATATTTTTATTACCTTATGGCCGCAGATGTATTCCTTCTAGCAACAACCGTCCCACAGAAGGATAAAAGGAGGAGTGATAACTGAAACATGCTATGTTTCTTTTGCTTTTACTCTGGTTATAGTCAACTGTAAGGTGCTGCAGCCAACCATTTGTTTTGCGTTTTGATTTATTAAAGTATTTCAAACCTTTGGCACACAACATCATAAGACGTTAATTAGGTTAGATTTAGGTCATGATGTCAGGTGACCAAAATTCAATGTCTAGCCAGCCTCTAGGACAACGTTAATTAGATTTTCAATGATGACGTCAAATTACGTTGATATTTGGTTGATTTAAAGTTGTGTTGGAAAGTGATCATTATCCGACGTCTGATAGATGTCATAGTGGTAATGTCCACACAACGTCAAGGTGTAACATGATTAGACGTTCATATTTTGTTGATTTTAAGTTAAATTTAGGTTGGACATTGGACATTGACGTTGGCCTGATGTTGGGTTCTGGCGTCAACCCGATTTTCATTTCCAAACAAAATCCAATGTCCCGATGACGTCGGGGTATGTGGTGGTACAACTTCAGTATGACGTCATGTTGACATCCTGTGCCTGCAGGGTTATTACAGATAAAAATGTATAACATAGCATGCTAATATATATATATATATATATATATATATATATATATATATATATATATATATATATATATATATATATATATATATATATATATATATATATATAAATAATATATATTGTCATAAAAATCCATACAAAGTTATAAACCTCTTTGAAAATTTGAAGCAGTATCTAGTTTTGACTGGTTGGTTGGTTGTCCATCCTGTATATCAAAAAATTATCATTATTGTGATAATAGTAAATTCAAGAGATGTGTATATGCAAGAGAACTGTGTTAAATATAATTTATTTGCCAAGCATTTGCAAGTTACATTTATAGGTTGTTTATCCAAATCTGACCAATCAGATGAGGCCTTACAGTGCATTTCCACTGGCATGTTGTGAGTGCAGCGTAGCGAGCATTTTGAGTTCATTCATTAGGAAGTTGAGCCTAAATGCCCACTCAGTATATTATGGGATTGTAAGTGGTACAGAGAAAGTGTTGAGAGCAGCTGATGTAAGAACATTTTACAGACCCCAGAGCAGTAACGTCGTAGCATTGCCAGCAACACTGAGTGCAATTTCGTCGCTGTAGTAGAAATGTACAATTATGTTTATAACTGCCTCCAAGGTATAGTACAGTATAGTATAGTATAGTATAGTATAGTATAGTATAGTATAGTATAGTATAGTATAGTATAGTATAGTATAGTATAGTATAGTATAGCACAGCAAAGTATAGTATAGTATAGTATAGTATAGTATAGTATAGTATAGTATAGTATAGTATATAGCACAGCAAAGTATAGTATAGTATAGTATAGTATAGTATAGTATAGTATAGTATAGTATAGTATAGTATTGTATAGTATAGTATAGTATAGTATAGAATTGTATAACATAGTATAAACAATAGGTGCTGTTCTGCTATAAGAAAATGACAATAGCCAATAACTGTCGGAATATCTGCTAAGGTTTTCACTTATTCATAGTGGTTTAAATTCTAAAATTTCTGCATTTTTACTGTGATTTTTAGCCTAAATTAAATTTAATAAAATCAGAAAAGGAATGGTCAAAAAGGGATGGACATGGTCAGCAACAGTACTCAGGTAGGCTGTGGCATTGACACGATCCTCAATTGGTACTAATGGGCCCAAAGTGTGCCAAGAAAATATCCCCCACACCACTACACCACCACCAGCAGCCTGAACTGTTGATACAAGGCAGGATGGAACTATGCTTTCATGTTGTTGATGCCCTATTCTGACCCTACCATCTGAATGTCGCAACAGAAATCGAGACTCATCAGACCAGGCAACGTTTTTCCAATCTTCGATTATCCAATTTTGGTGAGCCTGTGCGAATTGTAGCCTCAGTTTCCTGTTCTTAGCTGACAAGCGTGGCACTCGGTGTGGTTTGACATGTTATGCGTTCAGCATACCTCGGTTGTAACAAGGTTATTTGAGTTACTGTTGCCTTTCTATCCGCTGGAATCAGTCTGGCCGTTCTTCTCTAATTTCTGGCATCAAAAAGGCATTTGCGCCCACAGAACTGCCGCTCACTAGATATTTTCTCATTTTCTGATCATTCTCTGTAAACCCTAGAGATGGTTGTGCTTGAAAATGCCAGTAGATCAGCAGTTTCTGAAATACTCAGACCAGCCTGTCTGACACCAACAACCATGCCACGTTCAAAGTCACCTAAATCACCTTTCTTTCCCATTCTGATGCTCGGTTTGAACTGCAGCAGATTGTCTTGACAATGTCTACATGCCTAAATGCATTGAGTTGCTGCCATGTGATTGTATTATATTGTATTCTTTTTCGTATGTTAGCAATCTTTTTCTTGCATCAACAATCTTTTTCTTGCGTTAACAATCTTTTTTTTTCGTTAACGATCTTTTTCTTGCGCTAACAACGTTTTTCTTGCGTTAACAATCTTTTTCTTGCGTTAACAGTCTTTTTCTTGCGTTGACAATCTTTTCTTGCGTTAACATTGTTTTTCTTGCGTTAACAATCTTTTTCTTGTGCTAATGATCTTTTTCTTGCGTTAACAATGTTTTTCTTGTGTGAACAATGTTTTTCTTGCGTTAACATTGTTTTTCTTGCGTTAGCAATATTTTTCTTGCGGTAAGGATCTTTTTCTTGCGGTAACAATCTTTTTCTTGTGTTAACAATATTTTTCTTGCGGTAACGATCTTTTTCTTGCGGTAACAATGTTTTTCTTGCGTTGGCAATATTTTTCTTGCGGTAAGGATCTTTTTCTTGCGGTAACAATCTTTTTCTTGCGTTAACAATATTTTTCTTGCGGTAACAATCTTTTTCTTGCGGTAACAATCTTTTTCTTGTGTTAACAATATTTTTCTTGCGGTAACGATCTTTTTCTTGCGGTAACAATGTTTTTCTTGCGTTGGCAATATATTTCTTGCGGTAAGGATCTTTTTCTTGCGGTAACAATCTTTTTCTTGCGTTAACAATATTTTTCTTGCGGTAACGATCTTTTTCTTGCGGTAACAATCTTTTTCTTGTGTTAACGAGCTTTTTCTTGCAGTAACGATCTTTTTCTTGCGGTAACAATCTTTTTCTTGGGTTAACAATCTTTTTCGAAATGATCTTTTTTCAATAATTGAAATTAGTATGGCAATACTCAACAACAATATTGTGTATTGCCTTAATTTCAATTTCCTTCAGCTTGTTGTTTTTTCTAACTGTTGGAATTATTCCATTATAAATCAGTGCATAAAAATGAACAAATCTACCAACACTAAGTGAGATCTGTGATTACAATAAGATAGAAAAAAACAGCTCTTATTATTCTACATGGTGATGTTTGTACTGAACAACAGGACTGATTATGAATCAGCCAGCCACTATATTTTGTGCTGTTTTGATGAATAATCTGTGCCTTTTTCAAACTGCAGTCTAGCCAGTCTGCTTGGCTGAGGATGTGAACTGAATAGACTTGTGAAATAGCAGAAGAGCCTTGTGATGGCAGGCTCAGGGCAGAGGAAGCGCTCGCAGATAAACAGCCGTCAGCCGGAGGTGCTGTGTCCTCCATTCATCATGATGTCCATGAACAGAGACACCACCTCTAATGAGCACCTCTTGTGGCAGGGCTGACTTCCTCTCGCAGTGCATCTAAGAGGGACGTGATGCAGGGATGAAGCCTTTGTCATGATCAATCACCTTCAGCTAACAGGAATCAGCGGCTCACTAGCCGTATTCTGGTTAACATCATTTCCGACAAGGCTGTACCGGTCTTTCACCAGATCAGTCACCCTGGTAAACTGCATCACTTTTGACTGATGTTAAAGCATTTCTGTAAATCAAACTCATTGGAAATACATGACTCTGCCTATATTTCCTCAAAAACTAAAAGATGTTGCTCTGGGTACATTTTGCTGCACTGTAAAAAACAACCATCATTTTAATGATAAAAAAATTGTAAAAATGTAGCCTGGTTGACAGTAAGCGTCCTTAATACATACAGTGAATAACCGGAAATACTTCACTTTTTGTGCTGTTTTGTTGACATAACTATGGTTCTTTTATCATGTACATTCAAGCAAAGGTCCCCAACCTTTTTATCACCGTGGACCAGTCAATGCTTGACAATTTAACCACGGCCCGGGGGTGGGTGTATGTAGATTACTAGGTGACCATCAACTGTTTTCTCAGAGGATGACAAGCTGCAAAACACGGCTGTAACTCAGATACACGTTTTATTTATGGAGATTAATTAATTAAAAAGCACTGCAGACATCCAAAAAAGGCCAATGCTAACAACCAACTATGCCAAACCCAACCTGTCCACAAACTTATACTCATTTGTCACTTTCCCTGGATACAACCCATAAGAGCATTTATTAAAATCGTCTCCTTATACTGCATGTAAAGGCAGGCATTTACAAAGAGAATTCTGATTGTTGAAGGATCATACAGATCATACTCCAGGGGTATGAGTAATCTCAGGCTTGACTATATGTGCACACACATCGTACGTTAATGTGAAAATTGTTTGCACCGAGCAATATATGAAACACATTTATAGCCTGGCAAATTCCGAAGCAACCACATGTAATTCGTCACCAAAAACATGGACAGAGGAAAACATTGTTCATTGTTTCAGATTCACACTCTTCCTCTCTCTCTTGCTCTCTCTCTCGCTTTCTCATAAATGTTTAATATTGAGCATCAAGGATTTCTCCCGATGTGGAAAATGCCAACACAATCTCACGGCAATTTGTAACTTCATGATTTAGTGGCTAATTCATATGACATTGTACGATCTAATTCGTATGATTTGCTCATCCCCCAATGACGGTTGGGTTTAGGGGTGGGGTTAGGTGCCACGCCTCCTTTTTAAAATCATACAATTTTGTATGACTGAACGAATTTGTACAAATTAGCCACTTAACTAAAAAAACTTAAAATATTTACATTTTTTCGTGAGATCAGGCTGGAAAATTCATGTGCAAGATCGTATAGCAAAAATTTCGTTGTGTATGCCTGGCATAAGACATAATGCAAACATAAAAATACAAATGCAAAATTTGTGTAACGGGAAAAGAAAAAATAGTAAAAATGGAGCTGTCTAAAAGAAAATGCATCATACAATCCTGCATTTTGATTGGCAGTTAAGGTCAAATAAAATTTTATGACGACACATGCTACATGACACTGTCATTAAACCCCCAATTTTTATTGTTTAAAAGTTATGACTAGACAACAATGCCTCTTGTAGCATTAGTAGACCATCAAGTTCCATTATTAGGGGCTTTTTCACCAGAGGAACATTTTCAAAGTTTCAAGAACTATTAGTGAAATTACGCAGTTTTTGTTGTGATTACACCACTAGGACCTAGGTTCTTGTTAGAAGGGACATAGCTGTGGCTGAAACTAACCAAGAATTATTTATATTATTTATTAATATACCCAGTAATTGTATTTTATCTACGTTTACCCCAACCTTTACAGTAATGCAAAAACAGTAACTACAGTTGAATTAAGAATTATTAGCCCCCCTGAATGATCAGCCCCGCTGTTTATTTTTTCCCCCAATTTCTGTTTAACGGAGAGAAGATTTTTTCAACACATTTCTAAACACAATAGTTTTAATAACTCATTTCTAATAACTGACTTATTTTATCTTTGCCATTATGACATTTCATAATATTTGACTAGATGTTTTTCAAGGCACTTCTTTACAGCTTAAGGTGACATTTAAAGGCTTAACTAGGTTAATCAGGTTAACTAGGCAGGAGGGGGTAATTAGGCAAGTTATTGTATATTTTGCTTAAAGGGGCTAATAATTTTGACCTTAAAATGGTTTTTAAAAAATTGAAACTGCTTTTATATTAAAACTAATAAGACTTTCCCCAAAAGAAAAAATATTATCAGACATACTGTGAAAATTTCCTTGCTCTGTTAACCATCATTTGGTAAATATTTAAAAAAGAAAAAAAAATCTAAGGGGGGCTAAAATTCTGACTTCAACTGTATACTGAGTATTATTCATATTATTTATTACATTTGCACCTTAAATTGTATTTTATTAGCGCCTACATCCACCCCAACCCTAAACCTACCCTCACAGTAATGTAAAAACTGGTAATTACTGTTGTACGGTAATTGTATTATATTGTGATAATATAAACATAAAACATCCATGTCTCTTTGCCTAGGACCTGGAAACGATTTTAGTTAAAGGAACTTAATTAGCTCCTTCTTCAGAGCAGGATTTAATCCAGCAGCATAGAAACTTCAAGCGATGCATATGCATTTATTTGGCACATTTTTTTGTAATAAAAAATTTGTTTTGCAGACAGAATATTGTGCAATGGTGTTATGATCAAAAAAAGTGCACTATTTCTTACTGAATTAGCAAGCGTGAACTTTTTTTTTCTTTTTAACCGTATTATTGGTGTACAAAGCTAGCTCTCTTTTCTCGTGCTCACATTGAAAGCTTGTGTTGTTCTACCCACGAAATGTTTCACAAACAATGACGATAGCATTAGCCTGATCTAATTTAAAGGAAAAAAATAATGCCAGATGGGCATGTTTTCATTCCAAGGCATACAGCGCAACGTTGGCTTGCATATCTGGTATCATAGATCCCCTCAGACATCGGCCAAATTGAAGAATCACCAGCCAACCGCAGATGACATATATTTAGCACAAGGATTGACTGCTTCCAATCAATAGCTAATCGATCTGTCTACCCCAAGAGACCCCTATCTCGTTAACAAGTATACCTATGCTAAGGCCGACGGCATATATGTTTTCTGATTAGTTTCATGCAAATGTAGCCCTGTAATCATTTTAGGGTCATGCAATCTCATTCGGATCTCCATTATGATATGTTTAAACAGAGCAAGTGACCTCTGCTTGAAAGAAAAATAGATTCAAACAATTAAAAGCCTTCAGGAGCTTCAGTTTCAGCGTTTGTTGATCAATACGCAGAAGTCAAATTAATTCTTGCAGCCCGCTCTGATCAATAAAGGTTAACCTGAAACCTTCTTTTACTGTGTATGTTTTGAGTAAATTACCGACATGTTCACCTGTCTTTACTTGAGTGAGTTCAGAGTTCTAGATGCCTTTAAGAACAGCATTTGTTCCAGAGGAGTTTAAACATACAAGAGAAAGGCAAGAGTATACAAGAGAAATTATCTATACAATACTATGACAATGAGTTCAGAATACAAACCTAACAGATGACTCAGATGTTTAGGATCATATAAACCAGAAATTCCAAGAGCTCAGTCAAAGCAGGCTGAATCGGCTTTCAGCTACTACGCCCCCCACTGCTGGAATCAGCTTCATCAGATGGATCAGATGTGCTCCAACATTAGGCACATTCAAATCAAGACTGAAAACACATCTGTTTAGCTGTGCCTTTACTAATTGAGCACTGCGCTACGTCCGACAGATCGCACTATTATGTTTTTCTCTGCTTTTTCAGTCTTTTATAACCTGTTTTAACACATTTTTATTATTTGTTTTTATTTTTCTTATACTTGTCTTTTATTCCTGTTTATGTAAAGCACTTTGAATTGCCACTGTGTATGAAATGCGCTATATAAATAAACTTGCCTTGCCTTGCCTTGCCTTACTCAAATGGCCTACACAGTCATCCGATTTCAATCCAATAGAGCACCTTGGACATCATGGATGTGCAGCTGACAAATCTGCAGCAACTGCGGGATGATATCATGTTAATATGGACCAAAATCTCAGAGGAATATTTCCAGTAGCTAGTTGAATCTATGCCATGAAGGAATTAAGCAATTCTGAAGGCAAAAGGGGGTCCAACCCAGTACTAGTAAGGTGTACCTAATAAAGTGGCCGGTGAGTGTTTATAATATTTAGTTTTTTGCTGCTTGTAAACTACTCATTTAAAATAAGCTGAAACAACACAGTTCTTGAATTTTTTGGGGTATAGCTTAATTGTTTTATGTTCAATCCACTTAAATTATTCAAAACCTATTCACGCAGTTGAGTTGGGACAACATACATGAATCGTGTGGAACCCTGCACTTTTTATAGTGTAAGCGCAAGAGAAATTTAAAGCATTTTCTGAGTCTTTCAATGCAACATTAACTTTGAAACAAAGAGTGTTTTCTGTAGGCTTGTCAAATGCAGCATCTCTGCAAAAGAAAATATAAGTATTGCACTGTAAACACCAGGTAGATCGAAACATTAATGCATCTGCACGAGTCTAATCTATATACGCGTCCAATCCAGGAAATCTGGCCTAATTTCCCTCGCAGGCTCTGGAGTTGGTATTGATTTTTTTGCATCTCCAGAGTCTAAGTATAAGTAGAGCCGAATGCATCAAAGCGCATTTACATTTCACAAAGACAGCCTTGAAGATCTGCTTGGATGCTTCTTTGTTAGCTCTTCATGCTTTAAAATTCTCTTTTGAAGTGTGTGCTGCGCAGACGGACCTTATGTCATTAGAGATTTGCTAAGTCTTTCTGACCTGATGTTTTCATACCTTGGATCATCAATAAAATATATCACTGTAGAGGTCAATCCAGCCTGCTTTCCTTAGTGGGAAAACACTGCGAAAGTAACTAAAACTGCAGCAGTGAGTAGTAAAGAAATTCTGTGTGCCTGTATATTAGCCATTTTAGTAAAAGATTTGTAAAGGTTTCGAAGCTTCTTGAAGCAGTGCATTGAAAGCAGCCATCAAAACAACTGAATTTCAGAATCTATAATCTGACTGATAGTTGTTCATAGCTCATTATGAGGATTTATAAGTGTTTGCAATGTATGATTTATGTTAATACATTTATAAAGTGATTTTTACTCACATTTTTAGTAGTTTAAAATGATATAGGGTCTGAGTTGGTTATGTAAATAAGGGTACAACAATGAACAATGAGCTACCCACAGTGTACATTTGCCATATTTATTTCTCTATCTATTTGTTATTTACACTTTAAGACAGTGTTTCTCAACCACACTCCTGGTGGTCCACCAGTTCTGCACATTTACCATGTCTCCTTAAGCAAACACACCTGATTCAGATCATCATCTCATTAGCAGACACTGAAAGACCTGTAATGGGAGTAACAGACAAAGGAGACATGCAGTGTTGGTGATCCTCCAGCAAAGTGGTTGAGAAACACTACTTTAAGAAATGCTGGGTTTTTCATTCATTTTCTTTTTGGCTTAGTCCCTTTATTAATCAGGGGTCAACACAGCAGAATGAACTGCCAACTTAAGCTGTGGTCACACTAGACTTTTCTTCCCATAGACTTTCATTCATTTGCACATGAATGTGTCAGACCGGAAACGCAAGCTCGTGCGACAAGTTTCGCAGTTCACTGTGTTGCAAAGTTCAAGCTTGGTGAACTCTGACCTGCGAAATCGTATCACATGACTGCGCGAGACCAATCGATCTTCAAAACATGACCTCTCTCTACAGGAATTTAAAATATGGACCAATCGCTCGCTTTTTTAATGTCTAATTATCTTGTTTAATCCCGCCCCTTTTCGCAGCACCATACAACAGAATTTTGCATGCTCAAACTCGAGAGTGACCGCAGCATTATCCAGCATATGTTTTACAAAGCAGATGCCCTTCCAGCTGCAACCCAACACTGGAAAACACCTATACACTCCTGCATTCACACACATGCACCACGGCCAATTTAGTTTATTCAATTCACCTATAGCGCATGTCTTTGGACTGTAGAGGAAACCGGAGCACCCAGAGGAAACCCATGCAAATATGGGGAGAACATGCAAACTCCACACAGAAATGCCAACCGACCCATGCTGGGTTATTTAAACCAAAATTGGGTAAAATATGGACTAACTGTCACAGTCAAACCAAGCTCCCCCTCCACTCTATCACCCTGAGCACTGTAATCTGTGCACTGATCAGCTTCACACCTTCCCCGCATCACCGTTCTATGTCCGGCCTCGTTGCCAACCAGAAGGACTGATCCTTCCTATCTGGTCGGTGTATTTACATCAATTCTTAAAGCTAGTTATCATTTCTGTTTCCTGTGTCTCCCAGTGTTGTTCTCTCCTGGTTAAAAGTTTGGTCCTCATCCTTACCCCAGTGTGTGTGTGACAATTCCATTCCCGGTCTCAATACAGGCCGCTAGCTCTCTGCAACTCTCACATGGTCGCCCACTGAAGCCAAGCAGGGCTAGGGCCAATCAGTACCTGGATGGGAGACCACATGGGAAAGCTAGGTTGCTGCCAGAAGTGGTGATAGTGAGACCAGCAGGGGGCGCTCAACCTGCAGTTTGTGTGGGTCCTAACGCCCCAGTATAGTGACGGGGATTCTATACTGCTTAGCGAGCACTGTCTTTCGGATGAAACGTTAAATGTTAAAAATCCCAGGATGTTCTTCGAAAAAGAGTAGGGGTTTAACCCCGTCATCCTGGCCAAATTTGCCCTCTGGCCTCTGTCCATCATGGCCTCCTAACTATCCCCATTTGTTAATTGGCTTCATCACTCTGTGTTCTCTCCACCAATCAGCTGGTGCGTGGTGTGCGGTTTGGTGCAATATGGCTGCTGTCGCGTCATCTAGGTGGATGCTGCGCACTGGTCGTGGATGAGGAGATTCCCCCCAATGTGTGAAGCGCTTTGAGTGTCCAGAAAAGCGCTATTTAAATGTAAGAAATTATTATTATTATTATTATTATTATTATTATTATTATTATTATTATTATAAGACCCTCTGTCCTACTTCCAGAGTATTCCTGTGTCCTCTGTGCTCATTATAGTGTCCATCGCTCTTGACTTCCCTATCTGATCTTCGTCTGGTCCCTGTGTGTAAGTCTGAGTCTACCTCTATCTGCCACAGCCTGAATTTTTTTTTATTAAATTAATAGGACAAAATTTAACCCAACGTTTGTGTTAGTCACAGAAGGGGTCAGAAGCAGAGACATTATAGAACAGTTTATTAAGGATTCAATGGGTCCGGAAAGTATTCATAGTGCTTCACTTTTTGCAAATTTTTTTATGTAACAGCCTTATTTTTTATTATTATTATTTTTAAATAGTTGCAAATTTATTAAAAATAAAAAAAACTGAAAAATCTCATGTACAGAAGTATTCACAGCCTTTGCTCAATACTTTTTTGATGCACCTTTGGCAGCAATTACAGCCTCAATTCTTTTTGAATATGATGCCACAAGCTTGGCACACCTGTCTTTGGGAATTTTTGCCCATTCCTCTTTGCAGTACTTCTAAAGCTCTGTCAGGTTGGATGGGAAGCGAAGGTGTACAGCCATTTTCAGATCTCTCCAGAGATGTTCAATAGGATTTAGGTCTGGGCTCTGGCTAGCTAACTCAAGGACATTAACTGAGTTGTTGTGAAGCCACTCCATTGATATTTTGGCGGTGTGCTTTGGGTCATTGTCCTGCTGGAAGATGAACCGTCGCCCCAGTCTGAGGTCAAGAGCACTCTGAAGCAGGTTTTCATTCAGGATGTCTCTGTACATTGCTGCATTCATCTTTCCCTCTATCCTGATTAGTCTTCCAGTTCCTGCTGCTGAAAAACATCCCCACAGCATGATGCTGCCACCACCATGCTTCACTGTAGGGATGGTATTAGCCTGGTGATGAGCGGTGCCTGGTTTTTCTCCAACGTAGAACGCAGTCTGGCATTCACTCCAAAGACTTTTTAGTCATTTTAGTCTCTTCAGACCAGAGAATTTTGTTTCTTATTCTTATTCTTATTCTGAAACTATTGCAAGTGTGAACTCGTGAAATTCCTGTCTCAACTCCACTGTCCTATATGAGCATATCCATGCAATTATCAACCTTGCCATGAAAAAAAAAAGTTTTCACCAAAACAGTGAAACCCCTTCTATGTTTTTTTAAGTAGGCTTGTATTTTACAGTTCTTTAAAATTTCTCAAAAATGTGTCTGTTAATGTTTTCAAACAATTATATTTCATTTACCAAAGGCACACAATTGGCAATTTCACATCCGTCACATCAATCACGGAGCTTTTTCCGTATAAATACAAAAATGTCAAATAAAATAAAATCAATGATTTTTGTTCTATAGTGAGCCAACTCTTATGCTTTTGATTATCATTGTTTCTTTTGGGTTGTGCAGTTAAATTCACAGAATTTTTACAGAGTATGTTGTAGATTTTTTGACTAACTGCAACTCTGTTTAATGTTTATCGCATTTCTTTTTTCCATTTTTATTTTGTGTTGTCACTTTATGTACACTGGAAGCTTCTGTAGTTAAATCAAATTCCTTGTGTGTGTGAAGCACACTTGGCAATAAAACTGATTTTGTATACTGTAAACTAAAAGACGTTTTTGTTCACATCCATAACGCTTGTTTATGTTCCTTGTTTAAAATATAAAAAATGTTTGCAGATTTTTTTTCCTGATCCTCTGTGTTAAGTTGTTTTGGAAAATATAAACAGATGTTTCAATTTAATGTTAACATATACTTTCTATTTGAATTTATGTTTGAGTTTTTACTGCAAATGTCACATCCATAATGCACATTCAAAAAAATATATATTTAAAAAAAGAATAGTCATCTCTTTAATTTCGAAACCATTCTTCAGATTAACTATTGAAATCAGTAGCAATTAAGCTAATTGTAGAGTAAATGACGTAAAAAAACAGTACAGATAAACCAAACAAAGAACAGCCCCCATCACCATCCCAAGCACGCATGCGGCATTATAGAGGTGGACGTCCCGTGAGAATACAACGAGACGCCATCCAATAAAGAGGATTATAGATTTGAGCCTGTGCACCCAAGTGTTTCCAATGAAATAACCACCTCCTGCAAAAGTTATTAAAATTTAAACCATCCTTTCTTAGGGATATCACCATACAGCATATATTACCCACCGAATGACTGGAAAACAATCTCTACCTTGACGTTGTGCATTAGGCTCACACTGGAGTGAAGAGTATGCCTGACGGCCGAGGACTGCTGTGTGCGTCAGTAGTGTGTGTGTGTGTGTGTGGATAAGTGAGAGGGGCGATCGCTGGGTACACATTTTAAATGGTGACTATAAGCTGGTGTGAAAGGAGTGGGATAATGTTACACATATTTTGGTAGGATCTATTTTTGGCTGATATTCAGTGGTTGATGAAAAACACCGCTGGCCAATGAGAGAAAGTCTTTGTCTAACTGCTTTGAGTCTTTATAGTGTATGATGCAAGTCTTTTATAAACTGGACATTTATGCTGGAATATTGTCATTAGCTATTTTCTTAAAAATAAATATATAGAAGTGTATAATTGGAAACTGTTCCTCATTTCTTATTCTGTACAAATTTAATGACATCAATTATGTTAAATATTCTAAAACTGAAAAATTTGCATGATGTTTGGTTTGTAAACAGTTAATATTTATTAGCCTTCCTGGAAAATGTATTTTGTCTGTCTGTCTGATAACAGTACATAATATTTTACTAGTTATTTTGTAAGATACTAGAACTGAGTTTAAGGTGCAATTTAAAGGCTTAACTTGGTTAATTTGGTTAACTAGGCAAGTCATTGGACAACAGTGGTTTGTTCTGTAGCCAATTTCTAAAAAAGTGCTGAGCATTTATGAGTACATCCTGCACAAATCTATCTTTTTAAATTGGATGCTTTACAATATTATATTTGTGCATTAGTTTAGTAAGTACTGAAGCCAAATCTGGAGCTAATCTAATGAAACAACTTAAAATAGTTAAAAAATTTGTCCACCCTTTAAAAAATTCATTCATTCACTGTCATTCATTCATTCATGTCGCCACAGTGGAATGAACCGCCAACTTATCCAGCATATGTTTTATGCAGCGGATGCCTTTCCAGCTGCAACCCATCTCTGGGAAACATCCATAGACTCTTATTCACACTATGGACAATTTAGCTTTCCCAATTCACCTATAGTGCATGTCTGTGGACTTGTGGGGGAAACCAGAGAACCCGGAGGAAACCCTAGCGAACACGGATAGAACATGCAAACTCCACACAAAAATGCCAACTAACCCAGTCGAGGCTTGAACCTGAGACCTTCTTGTTGTTAGGCGAACGTGCTACCCATTGCACCACCGTGCAGCCCCCCTTCAAAAAATATAAAATAAAAAACATTTAAAAAGTGGAAAAATCAAGAGAAACAAAAAATACATTACATTTTTGTTTTGAATTTTGTAGTTTGTAAAATATTTTTGCAATATTTCGCTTGAATTTAAATGTATTATCTTTCTACACTCACCGGACACTTTATTAGGTACACCTGTTCAACTGCTCATTAACACAAATTAATAATCAGCCAATCACATGGCAGCAGCTCAATGCATTTAGGCATGTAGACATGGTTAAGACGATCTGCTGCAGTTCAAACCAAGCATCAGAATGGGGAAGAAAGGTGATTTAAGTAACTTTGAACGTGGCATGTTTGTTGGTGCCAGACGGGCTGGTCTGAGTATTTCAGAAACTGCTGATCTACAGTACTGAGAGTTTCACACACAACCATCTCTAGGGTTTACAGAGAATGGTCTGAAAAAGAGAAAATATCCAGTGAGCGGCAGTTCTGTGGGCGCAAATGCCTTGTTGATGCCAGAGGTCAGAGGAGAATGGCCCGACGGGATTGAGCTAATAGAAAGAAAACTCAAATAGTAAAATAGCAACCTAAATAACCACTCGTTAGAAGATTGGAAAAACGTTGCCTGGTCTGACATTTAAGTGGTAGGGTCAGAATTTAGCATCAACAACATGAAAGCATGGATCCATCCTGCCTTGTATCAACGGTTCAGGCTGGTGATGCTGGTGTAATGATGTGGGGGATATTTTCTTGGCACACTTTGGGCCCATTAGAACCAAATAAGCATCGCGTCAACTGTGGCCTACCTAAGTATTGTTGTGACCGTGTCCATCCCTTTATGACCACAGTGTTCTCATCTGGCTACTTCCAGCAGGATACCGCTCCATGTCATAAAGTGCAAATTATCCCAGACTGGTTTCGACAAATCTGCAGCAACTGTGTGATGCTATCATGTAAATATGGACCAAAATCTCTGAGGAATATTTCCAGTACCTTGTTGAGTTTATTCCACAAAGGCAGTCCAACCTGGTACTAGTAATAAATACCTAATAAAGTGGCCGGTGAGTGTATTTTTAAACATGTTCTGTTACTAAAATATTATTTTAATAAATGTATTTGTTTAATAAATCTGTTTTGTTTAAATGCACCAAAAATCAAAAACCTATATTTACTAAGAAATGAATAAAAATATTGACAAAAAATATCAGGGGTGTACTCACTTATGCTGAACACTGAATATTTATTTATTTATTTATTTATTTATTTATTTATTTATTTATTTATTTAATTATTTATTTATTTAGTTAGTTAGTTAGTTAGTTAGGTAGTTAGTTAGTTAGGTTTTGTTTTTTTGTTTTTTTTACTAAAAACTGCTTTTATTACAGCCAAACTTAAAGAAATAAGGCTTGTAAATTTAATTGGGAGAAAGGTTTGAAATATTAAATACAAAAATATTTAAAAGTCCAACTGTCTTGAACAATGATAATACATCAGCATATTGGAATGATTTCTAAAAAATCATGTCAAACTGGAGACAGTAATGATTCAATGCATATTCATTGTATTCATTATATATTCAAATACAAAACAGTTAAATAATAATAATAATAATAATAATAATAATAATAATAATAATAATAATAATATGTAATGCTAGATTACATCTTGTTGTAGTTGTTATTTTTTTACTTTGTAAATTCTATTGGCCAAATAATGTTTAGAAAATAGCCTCATAAAGCTATTTATCATGAAATTGAGCAAAATGGTCTCTCTCTGTGTGTGCTGTTTTGTCTGCAAGCAGCGAGGACCCTGAAACAATAGAGAGATGTGTTGGCTCTTTATTGTCTTTCATTTTTTCTCTGAGCGCCTATTCTCTTTCTCTCATCACATTCAGTTCAGGCACACGCTCACGACTCAGCCGACTGAGTCTCTTTCAGAGAAGCCCCAGTAAACACCATCAAAGTATTTGACTTGTAGATCAAGATGTTCCAGAACCAATAATGTACGGTGGCCGGGAAGTGCAAAACAATATTATCACAATATAAAAGTGTGAAACACTTTTACAAAGCTGAAAAACATTTTTACCATCATACACAGAAAAAAAGTGTTATATGCAAAACTGTTGCAAACTATTTATTTGTGTTGAATTTAAACAAACAAATTAAATTGAGCAATGTTCAACTTAATTTGTTTGTTTAAACTCAGCCCAAATAAATTGTTTACAACCACTTAACATAAAAAATTAAGTAAATACAAGGAATCATCTTTGAATATTTTTTTTCAGTGTAAGACACAATTACATAGGAAAAACATCTATTTATCTATGGTCACAGACGAGCTGATATTTTCCAGTGTGTGGTACATTCCACCTTACTTCAGGTGTGTGGTACATTCACTTTCAGTACATTTCCCTTTTGTGTTTTGTTCATTTTTTCCTAAAATGTACATTTGGTTCATCCTTGATAAAATTGTTTTTCCTATGTAATTGTATGTTATGATGGTAAAAATGTTTTTCAAAATGTAAATTTGTCTCGAGCTTTGTAAAAGTGTTTCACACTTTTGAATCTTGTTTTGCACTTCCCGGCCACCGTTTTAATGTCATGAAAATCCTCCAATTCCAGTATTTATTTCATTCCATACTTGAGCACATTTGAGTGAACACTCAGAAAATGATTAATGTACAAGCTACTTATTTAAAATGAGCTGAATCAAGACTATTCTTGAGTTTTTTGATGGACAACTTAATTGTTTTCCACTTAAATTTGTAAAAACAATTAAGGTAACTTAATCAAGTTGTGCTGGGACAACAAGCCATAATTGTGTGGAACATTTGATGTCCAGTCATAATTATTAGCCCTCCTGTGAATTTTTTGTTCTATTTTAAATATTTCCCAAATGATGTTTAACAGAGCAAGGAGTTTTTCACAGTATGTCTGATAATTTTTTTTCTTCTGAAGAAAGCCTTATTTGTTTTATTTCGGCTAGAATAAAAGCTGTTTTAAAATATTTTAAGTCAATATTATTACCAATATTTTGTTCGATTATCTGACGAACAAACCACTGTTATACAATGACTTGACTAAGGACCCTAACTTACATAATTAACCTAGTTAAGCCTTTAAATGTCACTTTAAGCTGAATACTAGTGTAATGTTAAGGAATGCTGGAGGTGCGCATTCAAAGGCAGGGTTTATTCAAGAATGGTCAGGCAAGCACTGGTCAACACAGGGGCAAACAGATGAATACAAGAAATCCAGAGTCGTGATCAGTAAACAGGCGGATGGCCAAAAGTCAGGCAGCAGATAGGAATAAACAGTACAACAAAGCAAGAATTTGGCAAGGCAAGGCAAACGCATGGTTATGTTCACAAACAGAATAACAAGCGACTCAGCAACTGGTGTGTGTGTGTGTGTGTGTGTGTGTGTGTGTGTGTGTGTGTGTGTGTGTGTGTGTGTGTGTGTGTGTGTGTGTGTGTGTGCTGCTTCAGCTGTGTGTGTTAGCAATCAGCGGAAAACAGAACAGGTGTGAGTGTGTAGTGCATGACAAGATTTGTAGTCCATATAATGACAGATTTGTAGTCCTGAGTGAAAGTGAATAATTCCCAGCGATCTACAAGCCTGGATTGCTGGTGATTGTGACAACTAGTATTCTGAAAAATATCTAGTAAAATATTGTGTACTGTCATCATGGCAAAAATAAAAGAACTCATTAGTTATTAAAAATGATTTATTAAAATGATTATGTTGAGAAATGTGGTGAAAAAAAATCTTCTTTCCATTATATGTAATATATTATAATTCAGGAGGGCTAATAATTCTGACTTCAACTGTAGTTTCCATCTGTTCCCAATGAGATTTCATTCTGCATGAGGAGTACAATTATCAAGCACCTCGAGCTTTCTGAGTTGAGCATGAACTCTGCAAACACCTGAGATCTTCACTGCATTGGAGAACACACTTTGTAGTCCACAGGTGCTGCTGCTCTTTCATGCTTGAGGAAAAGCCGAGCGACTGTGTCTACGTAAATAGTTTGAGGTAGATTGGACGGCGAGGGAGCTTTTGCTCATGTTTCATTTATGAAGCTCCTGCGTGCGTGTTTTTTCTCTGTCAGTGCTCCGAAAGCTGTGACCTTGTCATCGCAAATAAAAATAAATAAATAAATAAATAAGTACGACTGACCAGTCAGACCAATTAGGATTCAAGCCTTCCAAGGAGGTTTGTGCTTGTTGCTTAGCAACCGGTTAAAATCCCAGTTGAGAAGGTGTCAGATCTGTGGCAGGTACATGTGTGTGTGTGTCAGTCTCTTCTTTTCAAAGATGACAAAAATATCAAAGGCAAATTAACTCATCCTTTGTTAAAACACCAGACTTACTACTAATTCAACATGCAAATGCACTGTGGCATAGTGAAGTCGATGTGAATTTGTATTCTCAATCCATTTTACTGCAGTAATGTGACATTTTCACTTGAAATTGGATCTTTAACAAGTACAAAATGTAGAGTGGGAATTATAATTAAGCCAGACTTTATGTGAGTTTGCTAAAAAGAGTGCATACCGAATATATTCTACTAGTATTCAACAGTGTATGAATGCTACATTATAAGATTTTTGATTATTGTCATCCAGCATCAGATCTGACATTACTTTCCCTTCTGAGTTTAAGGAGATCTTCTGTGTATTTTCTTTTTTATGGTGTTATCATTATTCACACTATTATGCTACAAAATGACAGAATAATGCACTGGGTTGTTCATAATGACTACATTTATATATTATAACTTTTTAAAAAATGATCTTACAGCCTGCACAGCCTAAACATCAAGAAAACAAAAGTTTAAATATATATATTAGTAATAATACAGCTATATTAGTGCTGTCAGATGATTAATCACTATGATTAGTCTTAGTTTGTATTTACGTGTGTGTGTGTGTGTGTGTGTGTGTGTGTGTGTGTGTGTGTGTGTGTGTGTGTGTGTGTGTGTGTGTACTCACTGAGAATAAATAGTGTGTATATATAAATAATATATATCTTAAATGTAAAAATACAAAACTAAAGTGTATATACACATATTTGTATTTATATATAATTTGTATTAGATATAAATATTTAATTTTATAAATATGAATAAACATTTTCTCAAATATTTACATATATATACCATACCACTACCATATCACAGACAATATTGTAACAAATACTTTAATCTCAGTTCTGCTGTCACTGTTTTTTCAGTAAGAACATCATATGCTTCATTTCAGTATCCTTCCACTTAAAATAGGTAATGAGCAATAAAGGCTGTTGTTGTGCTCTTCTGACACTTTGCATAAATGATACTTGTCATTATGATGCTAAGGATATGTATAGAATGCCTAGGAAAAGTATGCAAAATCTTTACAAAAACTGATATTTCATACTTTGCTCAAAACCATCAGCCATTCTATACATTACACATTGCCGGTACGGTAACATAAATATATATATATATATATATATATATATAAGATGACAAACATTTTATTTTTCAGTGATGAATCATTCCAAGTATGATACAGAAAATCGATTAGGGAGGTAAAGGTCTTTTTGTTTTCTGTATTACTATTATTCAATAGATAACTGATTCATGGGGAGTTATTTACTGTTCAGTAATATACAATAAGTACAGCAGTTAATTTTTACAAACAGCCTCACAAACATCCTCAGATTTGGGCTCAGAGCATACTGATGACTTATCTTTGTCTTGCTAATGATTTTGCTCAAATCCTTGTTTATAAATTCAGATTAAAAAGCATTAGGTGTAACAAGGGAGTCACAACAGAGGGAGGGTCCAAGTGCAGTTTATTAACAACTAAGTCAGACTGGCAACAGTCAAAACAGGAGCAAACGGTATCATGAGGGTAATCCAAAAGCGTAGTCATGGTCACATGCAAAAAGGTCGGTGCAGGCAGCAAACAGCATAAACCAAGGCATAGATCAAAAGGCAAAGCAAGGCTAGACAGGAGTAACACTTGGTAATGTTACAGGTGAACAAGACTCAGCAATGTGTGTGAGAATGTGAGGTGTACAGTTGAAGTCAGAATTATTAAACCCCATGAGTTATTAGCGCCCCTGTTGTTATTTTTTTCCCAATTTCTATTTTAATGGAGAGATTTTTTCAACGCATTTCTAAACTTAATAGTTTTAATAACTAATTTCTAATAACTGATTTATTTTATCTTTGCCATGATGATAGTAAATAATATTTGACTAGATATTTTTCAAGACACTTCTATACAGCTTAAAGTGACATATAAAGGCTTAACTAGGTTAATTAGGTTAACTAGACAGGTTATGGTAATTAGGCAAGTTATTGTATAATGATGGTTTGTTCTGTAGACTATCGAAAAAATATAGCTTAAAGGGGCTAAAAATTTAGACCTTAAAATGTTTTTAAAAAATTTAAAACTGCTTTTATTGTAGCCGAAATAAAACAAATTTGACTTTCTCCAGAAGAAAAAATATTATCAGACATACAGTGAAAATTTGCTCTGTTAAACATAATTTGGGAAATATTTAAAAAAGAAAAAAAAATTCAAAGGGCGTTTATTAATTCTGATTTCAACGGTATATATAGTCCAATCATTCAGTCTTCATGTGCTGAAATGCCAACTGATATTTAGTGTATATGCATATTTCTCCAAAAATAATTATACTTAATGATCATAAGTATAATAATACAATATTTTATATTATTATATAACATAATAATACTAAATAAATGCATCCTTAATGAGTATAAAATAGCTTTTGATTTCTAATTCTTATTTCTAGCACCACACACTCTAAAAAAATGTTGGGTTTTACACAATTCTTTCATGTTGACCCAACACAAATTGGTCAACTTAACTTAATTTTTTTTTTTTTCAATTTAAAGTGGATTGAACATGAAACAATTAAGTTTTCCCTCCAAAAAACTTAAGAATTGTGTTGTTTCTACTCATTTTAAATAAGTAGCTTAAACAAGTAATTTTTGAGTGTATATACACTGTAAACCCCAAAAGGAAACTCCATTTAACAAACCATTTAAGTTCAAAAACGAATCCTAATGAGTACTGTGAACTTAATCCATTTGTGTAAATGAAGCAATTTGAGCACAACAAAACCCAATAAATGAAGAAAACTCAAACCAACTGAGTACTGTAAAACCCAATAAGTTAAGGCAACTCAAACCGTTTAAGGAAACAGATTGCTACAAACCATTTGAGTTAAAAAACTAATCTACACGAGTACTGTGAACTTACTCCATTTAAGTTGAAGTAATGAGGTATTTAATTAACTCATTACCTTCAACACTGTATGAATATATTACTCTAAATAACAGCTACATTTTTAAACCATTATTATGCCATTTCATTATAAGTACACACACCTGTCACTCCTAACAGACACACTCGACATTAAGAGCCCAGTGGTCATCCCTTACTAGCTTTCATGTCATCAGCAGTCCTGAATTGAGGAGCTGCATTGGCTGAAGTGGTGCTGTGTTACAATGTCAAGTGCTAAGCTTTATTCCTGATGCACAATTTAGTGTGTGTGTTCGCCAAACTCTCATGCCAGTCTTCAGGCGTGAACAATTGTCCCGCTCAGCAATAGAGCAAGAAAACGCCAGAGCTTCAATCTACCCCATGACTTACTTTGTTCTGTCTTTCAGGTATTCGGCTGGCCCTTTCGGGTTCAATCTCTCCCTGAAGCAATCTAGGCTAGAGAAATGGAAGCGAGATGAGATTTGGACAGCAAGGTGTTCGCTATCAGTGCTGATTTTGCTTCATTATGGAGTTCGATGCAAAAGGGATGTCTGTGTTTGCTGAGGCCATGCACTCCAAAAAATAAAAATAAATAAATAATAGCTGCTTGTTCAAAGTACTTATTTAAAATGAGCAATTCGCAAAAAAATAAATAAATAAATAAAAATGTGCAATTCTTGACCAAACTTAAGAAGAATAATTAGAATAACTTCAAACAGTTGATTTATTTTACTAATTTCATTCAAGAAGTGAAACTTGTATAATGTTTACACTCATTTCACACAAAGAAAGGATTTTTGGAAATCTTGGCCAACTGAAAAATAAGATGAAAAGTATGAGCATGCACATCACTCAATACTTAGTTGGGGCTCCTTTTGACTGAGTTACTGCAGCATGGAGTGGATAAGTCGGTGGCACTGCTCAGGTATTTTGAGAGCACAGACTGCTCTGATAATGGCCTTCAGGTCTTCTGCATTGTTGGTTCTGGCATATTGCATCTTCCTCCTCACAATACCCTATAGTTTTTCTACTTGGTTAAGGTCAGGCGAGTTAGCTAGCCAATTAAGAACAGGGATACAATGGTCCTTAAACCAGATACTGGTAGCTTTGACACTGTGTGCAGGTGCCAGGTCCTGTTGCAAAATGAAATCTGCATCTCCATCAAATTGGTCAGCAGCAGGAAGCATGAAGTTCTATAAAACATCCTGGTATAGAGCTGCGTTGACCTTGGACCTCAGAATACACAGTGAAGCAACACTAGCAGATGACCTCAAACTATCATTGACAATGGAAACTTTACACTAGACCTCAAGCAATGTGGATTGTGTGCCTCTCCTCTCTTCCCCCAGACGCTGGGTTCCTGATTTCCAAAGGAAATGCTAAATTTACTTTCATCAAAAAACATATCTTTGGAGCACTCAGCAGCAGTTCAGTCTTTAGCCTAGGTGAGACACTTCAGTAGGTCAGGAGTGGGTTGACACAAGGAATGCGTCAGCCCGTGTCTTCCATACGTCTGTGCAAAGTGGTTCTTGAAGCACTGACTCCAGCTGCAGTCCACTCTTTGTGAATCTCCCGCACATTTTTGAATGGGTTTTGTTTTATAATTCTCTCCAGGGTGCAGTTATTCCTATTGCTTGTACAGTTTTTTTCTACCACATAATTTCCTTCCCTTTGCCTCTCTATTATTGTGCTTGGACACAGAGCTCTGTAAACAGCCAGCCTCTTTTGAAATTACCTTTTGTGTCTTGCCCTCTATGTGCAAGGTGTCAATGGTTGTCTTTTGGACAACTGTCAAATCAGTTTTCCCATGATTCCCCATGAGTGTGTAGCCTAGAGTGCTAGACTGAGAGACCACCTTTGCAGGTGTTTTGAGTTAATTAGCTGATCAGAGTGAGGCAACAGGTGTTTTCCAATGCTGTACACAATATTCCAGTCTTCCAGTTTCACAATATCATCAAAATTAAAAGACATAAACACTTGAAATATATCAGTCTGTGTGGAAAGAATGTATACAATATAGTTGAAATAAATCAATTTTTTTGAAGATATTGTAATTATATGACCAGAACCTCTAATAAAACAAATAAGACTTTCTCCAGAAGAAAAACTATTTCAGGAAATACTGTAAAAAAATCATTTGCTCACATAATTTAGGAAATATTTGAAAAAGAAAGAAAAACTTCACAGGACTAATAATTTTGACTTCAACTCTACGTTCAGTCAACTTAAATTTGACAAGTTAACTTAATTGATTTTTGTTTGGACAACATAATTCATTTTAAAGTGTATCGGGAGATCATCCAACAGTTAGGGCTGGAAGAGAACAGCATTTTCTGCTTACTGAGCATTAATGTCTAGAGAAATCCCATCATGCAGTGTGGTGGAGCTCGGAGCTGTGGGTTTTTCATAGAGCTGTCTTCATCTTCTGTCATCACCCCTGCTGTAGAGTGGAGGATGGCGAGAGGACTTAAATTAGGCAGGGGTTAAATTGGGTTTTTGGAGGTGTGAAAGCCCTCAAATCAAGCTATCTGATTGAGGAATTACCTAATCAGCTGCCTCTGTGATATTAGAGAGCTAAATCAATGAAACCATCATTTTTTTGTATAGTTATAATTAAGATTTTGAAAGTATGAAAGTATAACGAAGGTATGATCAATCATATTGATTTTTAGTTTTGGACTCGCTCAGATTGTTTAAAAGTTTGTAATATAAATATTACTTGCTTAACATTTAAGGATATATTTATTTGTAATCAAAATGACAATAAACACTACAATATTATATTATATTATATTATATTATATTATATTATATTATATTATATTATATTATATTATATTATATTATATTATATTATATTATATTATATTAGTTTAATTTTTTATATTTATAATCTAAAATGTAATTTATTTCTGTGATGACTGAACAGTCAAAACAAAAATATTATACAGATTTTTTAATATTATTTTACCGTTTTTTTTTTTTGTTTTTTTTTTGCTAATTTATTGTGTATAATGTCCCACATCAAGAATATGTTTTAATGCTTCATACCAGGGGTATTCAATTACAATTCCAAGTGGTCCAATCTTAATATTTACTTCCCTAGACATTTTTTATTGTTATTTTAGTCCTAAAATCTGGTTATCTGATTAAGATGTTATATAGCCAATACCCTCTGGAGTGCTAAATCAATGAAACTTACATATATATATATATATATATATATATATATATATATATATATATATATATATATATATATATATATATATATATATATATATATATATATATATATATATATATATATATATATATAATTAAGATTTTTATTGAACTTTTCAAGATAGGGTTTGGTTAAACTGTTCTAAAAGCTTTTAATATAAATATTTTATGCTCAACAATTAGGGATGAATTTATTTTAATCAAAATAACAGTAAAATATTATATTATATTATATTATATTATATTATATTATATTATATTATATTATATTATATTATATTATATTATATTATACAAGTAAAAGAGTGCTGTTGCCTCACAGCTAGAAGGTCGCTGGTTCGAGCCCTGGCTGGGTCAGTTGGCGTTTATGTGTGGAGTTTGCATGTTCTCCCTGCATTCGTGTGGGTTTCCTCTGGGTGCTTCGGTTTCCCCCACAGTCCAAAGACATGCGGTACAGGTGAATTGAGTATTCTAAATTGTCCATAGTGTATGAGTGTGTGTGGATGTTTCCAAAGATGGGTTCCGCTACGTAAAAACGTGCTGGATAAGTTGGCGGTTCATTCCGCTGTGGTGACCCCAGATTAATAAAGGGACTAAGCCGACAAGAAAATGAATGAATGAATGAATGAATGAATGAATGAATGAATAAGTAAAAGTAGTTATATTTTGAAATTATATAGGTGTTTCATCTATTACTATAAATATAGGTCCCAATTTTTCCTTTCTGGTGGAGATTTGGACATTTCAGAAAGCAGTATTGCTTTAGTAGGCAATAGTAAATAGTTAAAGTAATCATCAAAAATATATGTAAAATATTTTAGAATATTATTAAAAATTTTTTTTTAGATATTTCATGTTACTTTTATTAATACTATTGATGCAGCAGAGGCATATCTGTTATGCTCACAGCAGCATTTGTGCATCTACTTGCATCAGCAAATCCGCATCCAGTCCACCATGCAGGACCAAATACATTAACATTGCCATATTCATTAACACATGAATTGTTGTCATGAATGAAAGTCTTCATCATCATTTTTAAACAATTTAAAACATCCTTGCTGAACAAAAGTATCAATTTATTTAAATTTCAAAAACTAAATCTTTCTAAATCTTTCTGATTTTTAAGCAGTGAAAATTCAATGATCAAATTGAGTTTGTTTAGCTGCAATCATCTGCTTTCATGTATTTATGTTAAGGAGCAATGGTGTGCACATGTCAGTGGTCCAGCGCTTTTTGTATCTCCATTGTCCCCCCTCCCCCACCTTTCCCAGCCTTTGTCCTTGAGCAGGACAGAGACAGAGGAGATGAAAGCCATCTTTGAAAGGACATTCTGTATCTTAAGGTTTCAGTGCAATAATGCAGTGTCTGTCCACTGATCCGTTGAGTGTGTGGGGGAAAAAAAAAAATCGAAATCAATTTCATGAAGCGAGAGATGTACAGCCATCACTCAAATATCACTATACTGTTGCTGCTGGAATCATGTTTTCAAAGAGTAAATGCAAAATAAGGCATTACATTTGTTATAATAATGCATGGCTGTCTGGAGTACTCACTTCTGATTAGTCAAGCTATGTTATTCCCGAATAACAACCTCTAAATAACACAGGCTCATCCGGGAACTTTGATTTACCTTAAACCATCAGTGAATATGTTCATCCATATATCCGCATTTATATTATCTACTTGTATGTCACACCACAGTTTTTTAATGTTTCGGTTTTCTGGACTGTTTGGTGCCCTCTTGTGAATGAATAATATGTAGGTGGTCTATGCTTTAGGCCTTGATCACACCAAATCCTTTTTGAATGATTTTCTAATGGCCTTAAGCATTTTGTTTACTACTAAGGGGCCGTTTACACAGAATGTGTATTTCCTCTTCAATGCACTACTTTTCTATTGTGTTTCCAATGTAAACACATGCTGAATGGACATGTTTGACCGTTACACTTGCGCCTCTCATCTAGAAACTGTGTCAGGTTAAAAGATCTCCACTTTCACAAGCATCACAGCTCATCACTGTCAGGTCCAAAAGCAATGAACCAATCAGAAGAGCTCAGAGCTGAAGCAACCGTTGCGAGCTTCTGTTTACTGTAGAAAGTTGGAATGACAGCTGTTTTATTTACCATTATATCATGACAGAGAATGCGCTAATTCTGGCTTTGTCCAGATATCCTGAGTTATGTGATGTATCTTCAAGTTTTTATCTTAACATACTGAAAAATGTAACTACACGTCACAAAGACACGTAGCGCAAGCTTTGTGATTGGTCGGTTATTAGCTGTGTGGGCTGGGCCGAGAGCCACGTGAAACTGTTGGAGCGAGTGTTTACAAGTGTCGAGTACCGTGATGTAGCTCTAGATGGAAACTGTTGTTTTGTGTTTACCATATGTTTATTGTTTTTGTACATCTGCCGGATCCTGCCTCAGAATGATTGAGTTTTAGCTACTTGTACATTAAGGTAGTGTAAAAAGGAAGATAAAAACCTATTGCCAGCTAGTGTTTCGGAAGTATTATTGCAGAGCAACAAAAACAGCACACAGAATTATAAATGCTATGCGCAAGGTTTGGACCATGGGTCACGCCAATCACTCTACGAAGAAGCCTTAATGAATTCCCTGCCTTTGCACATTCGCCAGATGGACTCTATTTCCAATTTTAAATCTCAGATAAAAGCGTTTTTGTTTAGGATAGCTTTAATGATTTTCTGGTTCAATATTATGCTGATTGTTATACAGCTTGTATTTTAATGATGTGCTTGTGATTTGCTGTAAGGTGTCCTTGAGTGCTTAGAAAGGTGCCTAAAAATAAAAGGTATTATTATTATTATTATTATTATTGTTATTATTATTATTATTATTATTATTATTATTATTATTATTATTATTATTATTATTATTATTATTATTATTATTATTATTGTTATTATTATTAATGTTACAGCTTGATCTTGTGTGGACGATACCAATATGACGTATTTGAGATATTAGATTTTGGTTTCCGTACCTGACGAATAAATGTCAGTATTTGGCGTCAATATAATGTTGGTTTAAGATCTTGGCTCGACGTTGGATTTTGGTCAATACAACCTAAAATCAACACAATATCAACTTCATTTCACATCATTACTGGACATCAAAATAACATTTTCTTTAGATGCTGGCAAATTAAATCTAACCTGATATCAACATCTTTTAACATTGTTTGTCTGCTGGGTAAGCTCGCTGCATGCCTCGCGGTTTTGCAATTGCGCACTGTGCGCCTGCAGAAAAAAATGGATAAAGCATGCCATGTAAAAATCGTATTTTCCCATTGCCCAATTAAATGAAAGCAGTCTCGATGTTTCCCTTGAGGTGACAGCAATGTTTATGTTGTCAAGACAACTATGGTGACTTTTAAAGATGGAGGAGAGACTAGTGGTCGCTGTTTCGAGCTATCCAGAGCTGTATGACTTCACAAATAGTTGAATATCACAATATTATAAAATGTTAAAATTATACAAATATAAACAGCAGTGCTTACACACAATAAGCAACTGATTCGGGGGTTGCCTAGCGACATAAATAGCGCAGAGCACTTCTTTTTTTCTTGTCAACAAATGTGCAAATTGTGTTCTCAGAATAATCGCGTTCTCAGTATAAAGTACATCCAGGAGGTTGTTTTCACAGAATAAAGCTCTTCAGCCGATAAGCTCTTCAGCCGCTTTGTTCTGTTATAACAACCTTCTGGATGTACTTTATCCCTTACTTAAGTATATAAAAATTAAGGTAATCTGGAGAGCAACCAATGGAAATCCCATTCCAATGAGAAACTTGACTTTAGATACAATGAGTCCAGATGTGCTGGACTGAAACGCTGTTTGTGACCTATTCCACCATTTTAATTGCTTTTAAATGAGTGTATCCCACAGCATATGGTATCACTCAATTGAGCTTTTCTAAAAAAAAATACAAATAAAAAAACTATATATTGACCTGCACTGTGCTTGTGCAGGTTATTTGAGTTGCGTTGCAAGCTCTAAATCCTGGAGTAAACCCAAGACCTAATGTAAAACATGGCAATAGCACAATCTGATACTCTCCGCCTGGAGAGATACTATCTTATTCAATCCATGCATGTCCAATGATGCGGTGCAAGGTCAGGACAGTGGCTGCCACAACATGAGCGTGCAAGCCTTCATATTGAAAATGAAGCTGGTGAATAGGAACACGCAAGTATGAAATGCTCATTTAAAATCGTTTAGTATGAATTTTGTCCAAAAGTGCAGAGGACATAATATGAAGAAAGTTTTTTTTTTGTCAAAAACCTGTGTGGCAAACTAATTTATAGTTAAAAGCAAAATTAATAGCCCTCCTGTTTCATTCTTTTCCAAATATTTTCCAAGTGATGTTTAACAGAGCAAGGAACATTTTCACAGCATTTCTTAAATATATATTTTTTCTTGTGGAGAAACTCTTATTTTTTTAGTTTGGCTGGAATAAAACCATTTTTATTACTTTTAAGGTCATTATTATGATCGCCCTATAGATTTTTTATTAGATTGGCTACAGAACAAATCACTTCAGTGATGTGCCTAATTAACCTAACTTACCTATTAAGCCTAATTAACCTAGTTGAGCACTTATATCACACTTTAAGCTAAATACTAGTATCTTGCAAAAATAACTAGTAAAATATTATGACAAAAGAAAGTACACTGAAAAAAATGATGTCTGCAAAATTGTTGCAAACAATTTATATGTGTTGAATTTAAATAAACAAATTACATTTAGTAATGTTCAACCTAATATGTTTGTTTAAACTCATACCCAAATAAACCCAAATAAATTGTTTGCATATAACATAATAAATCCAATGAATTATCATTGAATCATTTTAAATTGTTATTACCTATTTAAATATCTCTATGTTAAACAACACTTGGAAAATATGTTAAAAATTAATAAATTTAATTTCCCAGTAGAAGGGCTAATAATTTTGCCTACAACTGTAGGTAGGCTTAAAGAAATTAATTATTCATATCTTTTCACTTTTGGATTTAGATGACTTTTTGGATTTGACCTCAGCAGGCAAGATATGTTAGTTAGGCAAAATATGCTAGTAATACAGAGCTGGCATGTAATATTTATTTATTTATTTTTTTTTTGTAGCTGTACAGATTTACTTCTACAGTACATATATTATTCTCTCTCTCTCTCTCTCTCTCTCTCTCTCTCTCTCTCTCTCTCTAAACTAGCGAAATCAGGATCTTGATTGATGTTCAGTACTACTACAAGGCTAGAGATCTTGTGTGTTTTGAAACACTTTGGTGTTAAAAGGGGGTTTAATGTAAAATGTGGAAACTTAGTTTAAACCGTGTGTAGTTTTTGAGTTTTTTATAAATAATGTCTTTGAAAATGATATTAAAGGTGTGTTGAAATTGACAAAATTGACCCTCCATCCCCATAATGTGCCATAAAGCAATTTCAAAGCATAAATAACATATAAAAAGCTTCTGATAATCAAGCTAGCTATAATTTAAAGTAAAACATTGTATTGTTTTCAGAAAACGTTCAAAATGTCTTCTTTCGTGCCCCACATAAAAAAGACAAGTGCATAGAACAGCATGAGGGTGAGAAAATGATCCCATACTTCACTTTTGTGTGTGTGTGAATCTACGAGGAAACATCAAAAACATTACTTTCCAACAGAAAAATGGTTGTGCCCAACATCGTTCCCTTCACTTTGTCAATTGGTGAAGTTTTTTCCTCACCACTGTCACCACTGGCTTGCTCGAATCGTGACTTGTGGAGCTGCGCATCGATGGATTTGCTCCTCAGTGTTTGGACATTCAGCAGTGAAATTTAAACCACACTGAACTGAGCTAAACTGAACTTCAACTCTGAAATCTGGACTTAACTAGAATGTCTATGTTAAGCTGCTTTGGCACAATCTACATTGTCAAAGCGCTATAGAAATAAACATGAATTAAATTCAATTGAATTGAAATGAATTGAAAATACATGTATAATATAATATTTAAGTCCCTTAAATGGAACACAGTCATTACTACAATTTTACTTCCTACAACAGAAAATAGCTTGACTGAATTGCTCCCCAAATACAAATTCTAACACAGTAAAACACATCATTAGATTCACCATGCTAAATAAAAATATTGTCTTTCTGTTAAAGTAATAATATAGATGTCAGAAAGTCTTAAAATGTCCCCAATAGTGCAGAAGCAGACCCAAACTGGGTGTTTTTTAGTAGCAGACCTAAACTTTTTTTTTTCACAGCCCTCTTGCCGTAAAGCATGCAGAATAGAAGGATTGAATGACTAAATGAGAGAGACACACACACAGCAAAGGCCATTAACCCCCATTCCTGAAGACTTCTGCATCACTGCCTGGCCTGCTGCACTGTTTGCAGGCAGAGGTCTGTGTGTGTGTGTGTGTGTGTGTGTGTGTGTGTGTGTGTGTGTGTGTGCGTGTGTGTGTGTGTGTGTGTGTGTGTGTGTATGCGAATGATAATCTCTTTCTCTCTCACTCTGTGTGGCTACAGGCTGGTAATGGGGAGACAGACGGTCTGTTCTTTTTCCATAGCACTCCTGTCAGTGAGAGAAAAAGCAAATGCACCTCTCAAGGCGAAGTAACACAGCACTCTCAAGGCAAAGTCATGCAGCACTCTCTCCTGAATAAAAAAAGAAAAAGATTCCAGTGTACTCGCCAAAATCTTGACTTTCTAACTGACGGGAAAACCCATGAGAGACGGAGGGAAGAATCGGCCATTTTAACAGCCAGACCCTGCCGTTCAGCAATCAACGAGAATGAAATAACACTGTAAAAGCCACCCATGGACAATTAACTTCCGCGCTTAAAATGTGTAATTACAACAAAAGCTAGTTGAATAGAAGGCAAATACAGTCATTCACAGTTAATTATTGTAAACAGCTCTCTTTAAAAAGAAAAACATTTCCCCATTCCTGCTCATTGCCTTTTAATTAGTATAGTCGTATATAATGGTGCTTTTTTGTGGATTTAATTCAAGGTCATCAAGTGGCAACCCAATATCAAAAGTGTTTTGAGTAGACAAAAATGTCCTCAAAACAGAATCTACTAGCAGTTTTTTCGAAGTCCAAAACAAAGCCGATATATAAAATATAGTACAATTCAGGCAGTTTTTTTTTCACAGGGGGACATAAGGATGTTTTCACCATTTACAGGGGGTGGTTAGTGATTTAAAACCATCCGAACCCAGAATGTCTATGTTTTTCTGTCACGACTGACACGAAAAAAAAAAAACGTTTTGTAAAGCCTTTTGGTCACTGAAATGCACCATACGGTTCGTAGCATTGTTTGTGTTTTTGTACATGTGTTTATTAGTGACTAGCGGTAAAACTGCCTTTATGTATTGTTGCGCTCAAATATTGTCATGATGATCGCACCAGCTCTGATGCTAACACCCCATAATTTTGATTAAGATTAGAATTAAACTATGCTGCAAAGTGGATCTCGCGAATCAGATTGTGTATACTACCTGACAAAAGTCTTGTCATCTATCCAAGTTTTAGGAACAACAAACAATAACTTGACTTCTAGTTGATCATTTGGTATCAGAAGTGACTTATATGAAAGGTAAAGTCCTCTAGATTACACTTGTTTTACTAAAATAAAATATGATCATGCCTTGATTTTTAACTAATTAATTAATGCAGGACGCCCAGAGTTCATCAAGATTCTTTGAATTCATCTTTAATGCCTCCTCCTTCATCTTACCCCAGGTATGGTCAATAATGTTTATATCTGGTGACAAGGCTGGCCAATCTTGAGCACCTTCTTTGCTTTCAGGAACTTTAATGTGGAGGCTAACGTATGAGAAGGAGCGCTATCCTGTTGAAGAATTTGCCCTCTCTTGTGGTTTGTAATGTAACGGGCAGCACAAATGTCTTGATACCTCAGGCTGTTGATGTTGCCATGCACTCTGCAGATCTCTTGCACGCCCCCAAACTGAATGTAACGTCAAACCATGACTTTTCCTTAACCAAACTTGACTGATTTCGGTGAGAATCTTGGGTCCATGTGGGTTCCAATAAGTTCTCCTGCAGTATTTGTGATGACTGGGCTGAAGCTAAACAGATGATTCAATAGAAAAATCTACCTTCTGCCACTTTTCCAAATGATCAACTACAAGTCAAGTTATTATTTGTTGCTCTTACAACTAAAATTGACGACAAGAATTTTGTCAGGTAATGTGTCACACATAGAACAATTTATTTCTGATTGAGCATATAAATGGTCATGTGAGACACTTAGTTCTAAGTTTGTAGGATTACAAACTCAAGATGTCCACCACAAATGTATTTTTTCATCCAAAAACATGCACTTAATAACTGATGAGAAACAACTGCTGTCTAAATAGGGCTTAAGATGGAAAAAAATAATCAGCTGTGCATCAAACACTGAAAAAAATTATGTCTGCAAAGTTGTTGCAAACAATTTATATGTGTTGAACTTAAACAAATAAACTCAATTGAGTAATGCTCAACTTCAATTGTTTGTTTAAATTCAGCCTAAATAAATTGTTTACAACCACTTAACGTAAAAAAAAATTATATTGTATATCCATGGAATCATCTTTAAATATTTTTTTCAGTGAACATAAAGACATTCATTCATTCATTCATTTTCTTTTCGGCTTAGTCCCTTTATTAATCAGGGGTTGCCACAGCAGAATGAACCGCCAACTTATCCAGCATATGTTTTACGCAGCGGATGCCCTTCCAGCTGCAACCTATCACTGGGAAACATCCATATACTTTCAATTTTCAATTTTAGCCTACTCAATTCACCTATACCACATATCTTTGAACTTGTGGGGGAAACCGGAGCAGCCGGAGGAAACCCACGCGAACACTGGGAGAACATGCTAACTGCACACAGAAACGCCAACTGACCCAGCCGAGGCTCAAAACAGGCGACCTTCTTGCTGTGAGGCGAACATGCTACCCACTGCTCCATCGCGTCGCCCAACATAAAGACAATACAGAACAAATAAGAAACAGGTGAGCACAATAATCAGTGGATATAAAAACAAATAAGCCATGGGAACAGGGAGGAGAGGCTGATACAAACTTGTATCTGCATCTATTTTTCCAGAAACCATATAATACACTTTTTTATTTGTAATACCTCTCCAAACATAAATAATATTAGTTCAGTATTTATACCTCAAAATTTTACACTTCCCATCAGCTGCATTCTTCCTGGAAGAGCTCATAAATCTGAGAAGGGCAACTTCAGCTTCAATTCAATCATAAAAAACAAACAAAAATAAATTAATTAATCAAAAGAACGACCAATAAGCTGACATATAAAACAGTTATCAATTAAAACAGATGCAGGTGAGCACAATAATCGGTCACTATGGTAACAAAGGGAACATGGTAACAAAAAATAATGAAAACGGGGATTCAATCTAAAAGTCCATGCGAATTGTACTAAAACTGAAATTCAATGAGACAAAGTGTCTCTTATTTTGAAATTACCTGAGAAACTATGTATTGCTTTGAGTTAGTTGGTTTGTTAGTTGCGTTTAAATAAGAAAATGTTTGAATTTTCTTACTTCATCTTCCTTCCAATTACTTGTCATTATTACTAGCATTTTCTCAGAAAATCTTAGAAAAAACAAAGGAACAACCAATCTGGGGCATATATCTGAATAATAGTATCTAGCAAAATAACAAGTAACATTATGCACCATAGTTCATCATGGCATTATTAGTTATTAGAAAATAGATATTAAAATTATTAGGTTTACAAATGTGTTAAATGTGAGGGGAACACGGTGGCGCAGTGAGTAGCACAATCATCTCACAGCAAGAAGGTTGCTGGTTTATGCCCCGGCTGGGCCATTTCTGTGTGGAGTTTGCATGTTCTCCCCGTGTTGGCGTGGGTTTCCTCTGGGTGCTCTGATTTCCCCAACAAGTCCAAAGACATGTGGTACAGGTGAATTGGTTTAAACTAAAATTATCCGTAGTGTATGTGTGAGAATGAGAGTGTATGGATGTTTCCCAGTGATGGGTTGCAGCTGGAAGAGCATCCACTGTGTAAAACATATGCTGGATAAGTTGGCGGTTCATTCCGCTGAGACGACCCCAGATTAATAAAAGGACTAGCCGAAAAGAAAATTAATGAATGATTGAATGTGTTAAATGTTCAAATTTCCTTACTTCATGAGTTACTTTGATTTCTTTCCAATTATGTGTGATTCATACTAGCAATTTCTCAGTATCAAGTAAATCACACACCAATTTTTTTCAGCAAGCAGCCACACAAAAAAGGGTCTGTGTTCCCACCAGTTTGACTCTCACTGAAGGGGCTCCTTGTGTCCTGTACTAACCCAGCCGTGTTTATTCAGAGATCTGAGAGGCAGCAAATTGCATTTCCTGCTCGCTTTATTCCATGGATCTCCATATAAATTAAATTATAACTTGATTTATTGCCAAGCTTTACTTCAGGGCTTGCAGCATCCCCCTCCCAAGGATACCGCAGCTTATTGTGGAAAAAAAACCATCCCGGGAAAAAAACATCCCAAACATCAAAGGAGGCTTTCATAACTCCCGCTTTGAGATGCAGCGTGATACGGTGGCTTCAGACGGTAAGTGTGTCCAAAGTCATTCGGACACGGCACATTGGAGCAATTACAGTTTGGTCTACAGCGTTCACGATGATGTGTTAAAGTACAGGGGGTCTAGATGAGATAATTCTAATCATGGCTAGTATTGTTAAACGGAGGAGACAGCTGGTGAGAGGGCCAGCTGAGGAAAAGCGTGCCATGCAGAATAGCATTAACGTCACAGTGTCCTAAATCTGCAAGTGAAAGTGTGGCATGAAAAAAAGATTTAGCAGTAAGACTTTAAACTCACAATCAGACGATGCATGTATGAGCAATTCCATGCAAATGTAAACCTGGCCATAAAAAAAGTGAAACCTTTTCTAAGTTGTTTGTGTAGGCTTGTTTTTTTTTTTAAGTATTGTAAAAATCCTCAAAAAATTTAGTTTTCAACGTTTTTTTTTTTTATTAAGTGCCCCTATTATGGGTTTTTGAAAATTCCATCCATGTAGTGAGTAACACAGCTCTAAGTAAATAGAAGCATTCAGCTGAGGTTTAAATCTGAAAGTGCGCCATGCACCTTGTTTAAAACTATTGATTCTTTTGAGTCGTCTTAGAGTCAGAAGAATGATTCGTCCTTTGTTTGGATCTTTTGCCTGAATGAGTCGACGTCGATATGAGACAACGCAAAATATGAAGTACCGGATCCGGTAAAATGTGAGCGCACCTTTCACTTCAGACATTAGCGGAGCACAGGGGATCATGGGCTTAATCATGACGTGAAGATTACTATCACTGAGAGATGGCCAGCCCAGAGATGGGTTGCGGCTGGAAGGGCATCCGCTGCGTAAAAACGTGCTCGATAAGTTGGCGGTTTATTCCACTGTGGCAACCCCGGATTAATAAAGTGACTAAGCCGAAAAGAAAATGAATGAATGATAGATGGCCAGACATGCGGCTGTGAGGAATGAAAGGTTAAAGATTGTTTTCACAACAATTCCACGGTATACCATGTGCTGTGTTTGCTCCTGTCATTTTTCTGATGATTAATACAATAACCTACCCTGCAATACATGATTTGCCTGTCGTTTGTTATTAAAGGAAGAAGCAGCAAAGACTACTAATTTATGTGACTTTGTCAGTAACTGTTACACAGTTTATATGGTCCAGTTTCTTCTTCCTTCAGATCCTTTAAGTTTTTCTCCTTCCTATAGAACATGTAAGTGTGATTAAAAGTCTCGTTTTGTAGCTTGCAAAATATGTGTTTAATTGTGTGTTGTAACTTGTAATCGCTCTGCGTGGCTTGTAAACACTCATCTGTTATAGATCAGTGCTTGTACTGTATCTCTCTTATTAAATCTGTATGGGGCTATTCACATATTGCGTCCAAAACCACGTTGAAAATGCAATGTGTGCTTCTTCCTTAACCTTTATAAATGCGTTTATAAATGCAAGAACGGTTACTTACTGAAGCTAAGCAGGGCTGAGCCTGGTCAGTACCTGGATGGGAGACCACGTGGCAAAACTAGGTTGCTGTTGGAAGTGGTGTTAGAGAGGCCAGCAGGGGGCGCTCAACCTGTGGTCTGTGTGAGTCCTAATGCCCCAGTTATAGTAAAAGGGACGCTATACTGTCATTGGGCGCTGTCTTTCGGATGAGACGTTAAACCGAGGTCCTGACTCTGTGGTCATTAAAAATTCCATGGCACTTCTCGTAAAGGTGTCCTGGCCAAAGTCCCTCAATTTGCCCCTTACGATCATGGCCTCCTAATCATCCCTATCCACCGAATTGGCTCTATCACTGTCTCTCCACTCACTGCACACTGGCGCCGTTGTCCTGTGGCTGCCGTCGCATCATCCAAGTGGATGCTGCTCACTGGTGGTGGTGTGGAGAGACCCCCCCATACACCCCCCATAACCATACACAATAAATGCGCTATATAAATAGACATTACATTACATATCCATAATGCTGGAATTGCTCTGACTTAGAGTGTCTATTAAGAATATATCAGCCACGTGCAGCACAGACACCTGCTGACTATAATTTTCCACAGTTGATCTTAACAATTTTTGTTTTATTTGGGGGTTCGTGTGTAGTAACGGTTAATGTGAAAACCGCCTGCAGAAGAATTATCTGCACATGAGTCTAATTGTGCTTGCTTTTGATCGATGGAAAAAAACACACACACAAATCTGGCCAGCGGTGAGACCTTTCACTGCTATTTAAAAAACAGCCTGTGGAAAGTATTGGACCATATTATAATGCCAATTCTGTTACTGAGGGTAATTTAATTTGAGAGGGAAGACATCAGTATGACATTCTTTTGTTCAATTGTAAACACTATTAAGAGTGTGAGGGAAGTTTTCCAGGACTCACTTTAGGTTTGAAATACATTTCAAATCTAAACTGTAGTATTGGCATAATGCTATTAAATAATCACAAAGTGAGGCTTTGTTTGATTTTCATGAATCTGTCCATACAGATGGGAATGCTTATTTCTAATCACTGTGATTTAAGTGCAGAGAAACACATGCGGTCCTTCTCAAACCATACAGCATGGTCTCAGTGTATTGCTATGCAACAATTACAGCTAAATCTTAGATTAAGCTACATCCTGATTGATGCTCATGCCGAAAAATTGTATGTATAAACATTTAAAATGTAAACACTGTTATAAAATTCCAATTTTTCTATACAACAAACTTAATATAGATGCACTTTTATCATTTAAACATCATCCTTAATCTTCCTCTTAAATTTAATCACAACTATTTCACAGTGAAAAACATAATAGACCAAAACTGTTCAGCAATGATACAGGAAAAGACTGTATGGTCAGCTGTAATCCGATTTCAAGGTATTTACCACATGAAGGAATGCTTAGGAATGGACACACAGAGAACTTCTATAAGCTCCTTGCTTAAGACTGATGCTTTTAATGTAAACTTTTATTCTCTTTATGTGTAATCAGGTGTTTTGCAACAAGTTTCTTGCTCATGTATTAACATTATGGTTATAATACTTCTGTTATCAATGTTGAACTCTACCACAGCTAAACAAGATTGTAGATAGCTCATGTTTGATGTCCCTGCAAAGCTAACTTGGCGTACTGAAGGATTGTTTATATTTTATGTTAACACAAATACAAAGTACAAATACAAATACAAATACAAAGAAACTTAAACATTTCTGCATTGGCTTACACCCAAAATGCCTATGAAAATCACCCTGCTTTGGAACAAAGACTATAAAACGTGCCTGGTTTGAGTTAACTTCTCATTGGTCAACTCTGCCCCGGAGGGTCTGCCCCATCCTTATAAAAGCAATTGGCCTAAGGCCATCCACTGGAAGACCAGAAAAAGACTTGAACCTAGAACTAGAACCCCAGGAGAATCCCAGAGGACTCCGGGGAGCAGGCAGGGACCCAGACAAAATGGGTTAATCGCACAGCTCAGACATTTCCATCTCCGATACCTTTTTTTTTTCTTTTCTTTTCCGTCAACTGTCTAGTTAAGTTTAGTGCGCCGCAAAACAACTTTTTTATATTACATTCAGAAAAGACACACGTATTACTTATAGGACCAAAAAACAACTCCCGATGTTAGTATTAGTTCTATAATCAAAGACCTGGGTGATATATTTGACAGCAGCTTAACTTAAAAAAATCATATCTCAAATCACAATTCACAAAAACAGCCTTTTTCAGCTTAAAAAATATTGCTAAGCTACTGTAAGAAACATGTTATCTCTCTCAGATTCAGAAAAAAAAAGTTAGTTCATGCTTGTATGACCTCTAGACTGGATTACTGTAATCCTTTCCTCGCTGGTTGTACTGCATCCTCTGTACAGTGTAAACAATATATAGACAAACATTCAGAAAAGACGGATAAGACTTGGCAACGTATTGCCAAGCTGCCTTAAAAGTGGTTCAAAAAATCTAAATCTTGTGTGGCAGAATGTGAGGTACATATCAGAACTGAAAGTGTTAATTGCTGAAAATATAACCATGATCCATTCCATGAAGAAGGTAAGTGATTTGAATTCAAACACACATATGAATGACATGATGCAATCTGTGACTAATTAGCCCTATACCCTATTAAGGTTAAAGCCATTTGTGGTGACTGACAAGCTAGAGATTAACTAAAATTCATAGTTCAGTTGATTTTAGTTGGTGGTATGACTGACTGAATTCCTTGATGATGGCAGACAGCTTGTCCAATGGACAGTGTAATTGAACATAGAAGTATATTTTATATTTTAATCATTTAATAAATTGCTTAATTGAGGTTTACGCATGGTCGATTCCATGAAATGTAATTATTACAGATACTGCCAGTGTGCTATAGGTTTCAAATGATTGTTAAATGGGTAGTTCACTCAAAAATTACAAATTTTTCATCATTTACTCATGATTTGCTTTATTTTAAACCTGTTTGAGTTTCCTTCATCTGTTCAACACAAACAACACAATTCCTAAAGTTTTTGGGGGAACAACTTGTTCAATCCACATGAATTTATAAAACAATATTCAGAAGAAAGCTGAAAACCTGTAGTCATTGACTTCTATGGGAAAAACAAATTATGGAAGTCAATGGTTACAGATTTCCAGCTTTCTTCTAAATATCTCCTTTTGTGTTCAAAAGAATAAAGAAAGTCAAATAACATTAAATGTAATTATTTCATATTAGGAAAAATGAGTAAACTACTGTGACTGCAAACATAATAGCATTGATATGGCAACTGAATGCAGTATTAAACAAATGCTAATGCCACAATTTCAGTATGTGATAAGTCTGTATAATTGCTCGTATTTAAATAATTAACAGATTACATGCTGTTTATATGTTAATGCTTTGCATTTCAGTGTCTCTTCATTTGTAGATCACAAGATCATCTTGAATAAATACAAATAAGAACAGGGGTATGCAAAATGCACTGCAAAAATGCTTTTATTACTTATTTAGTTTTTTACTTAAATAGTTTTTGTCTTGTTTCCAGTATAAATATCTAAAAGTTCTTAATTCAAGAAGCATTTTCTGGACAAGTGAAAAAGTATGTCTTGTTTTAAGAAATAATATACCAAAATTAAGTTTCTCCTTAAAAGGGTGGTCCACTACAATATTATATTTTAAACTTTAGTTGATGTGTAATGTAGCTGTGTGGACATAAACAACATCTCTGAATGTAAGACACTCAAATTTCAATGCAAAGGGAGACATTGGCTTTTACAGAGTTAGCTTAGCAAAGCCTACAGCGAACAAAGTTTGGGGACTACAAAAAATACATGCAGGAGGCTGGTGAGATCACAAGGGCTTCCGGTTACCTGCATTCACCCCCCTGCGCACCAAAGGGGCATGGCCAGAGGCGCATGATAAAGCAGAGAAAGCTAAAATGCAGTTCAAACGCTGCTATTCCACAGAGCTTCTTCTGTTTCTGTATTTGGGCTTCCAAAGGACACGACACAAAGAGAGAAGTGCTTACAGTTTAATTTTAATTATGTTCCAGAGAATTATAAAAAAATATATAGCTACACGTAGCATTTGACAGGCTAGCATATATAGCATATATAGCTAGCATCTCTCCCAGGAATCTCTCCCAGTTCAGTGCTGGGTTCGGCTAAAACTCCTCCATCAGATGAAGTTGTAGACTGTAAGCCACAACCTGTAAGTATTTTTATTTGTTAATATTGATCTATTACATGCACAGTTTCTAGCGTTAATGGTATGTTATAGCCACTGTAAACTCGCAAAAGAAAAGTGAACGTTTTATATCACTTACACATGCTTATTCCAAATATATGTGAAAGACACTTGTCAGATTTTATTTTATAGAGCAGGCGTAAGGTTCAGCTGTGTGCTCTTCATTTTTCTGTCTGATTTAGGCAGCTAACGCTGCTAACAGCTACTCTGTTTACACATCTGTAAAGCCAGTATTTGTAGGGGCTTGACGTGGTGACATGGAGATGATCTGTGAGTCACAGCACAAATCAGAGCCTCTTGAGGGTAGGCCCTTTTGGAGGAACTAGGGAATATTCATTCATTCATTCATTCATTTATTAGTTTTCTTTTCGGCTTAGTCCCTTTATTTGAGGCTCGAACCAGCGACCTTCCTTCTGGCAAAAGTATATTTTGCTCACCCTATTGGCAGGTTATTAAGCTTGTTTTAAGAAAAAACTCACTTAATTTTGGCATGTTATTTCTTAAAAATGATACTATATGTTTTGCTTGTCTAGAAAATGCTTCTCGATTTAAGAATTTTCAGATATTTGGACTAGAAACAAGACAAAAAATCTAAGTAGAAAAAGCATAGTGTGTGGACAAGACATACTATAGAAAAACAAATAAATCCAGGTAAAGAATATTTAGACTCTAATTACTTAACTAACACACTTCAATCTGTGTTTTTCTTTCTGTATAGACAGTTCTAAAAGAAAAGCAGCAGCAGAAAAATGCTTTGAATGTTTCAAATCATCAAAAGCTTAAAAAAAGAGTTTCTTACACTGCATCATCCTTGTACTCTTGTTAGATCTCCATCTCCCTCCAGAGATCCAGCTTTATTTCCCTTCACCTTATGCATGTCACTTCTTTTGATTTTGTTTGATTTCAATAATCATGTTTATATTAACTATTGATGCGCAGATCACTATTTACATCTAAATATGAATTCCAGGCCCAGCTAAAACTAAAAACAACACATTTTTTAAATATTTGCACTTATAAATAAGTTAAAACATTTGAGTTCTTGCATCGCATCCATTGTGATAAGCCTTTTATCCCTTAAAGAACGAGAATCAGAGCGATAAATCTCTTCTGCTTGTTGCTCGCACCACTGCAAGTGTTTGTCTATCACAATAAACAGCAGGTCAAGCGTTCATAAAGTCGGTATCAAATATCATCATTTCTTTTGTCTTCTCAGCTTATTATTGTAGCTCGGTTCTGCCAGTTCTGATTAAAGTGTGGATTTAGTTGTTTTGTGCTGATTTTGCTTGGCCATCCATAAAGGACTCATTTGCTGTTGTTTCAGAAACAGTACTTGTTGAGGTGCATGAGTGACCTAGAATGGAAAATAATGCAGTTACTATATTAAGTTCAGTGCCTCATAACAATGACAGCAACTAAACACTTTCCTTCACTGTAACTAATACGTCGACAGAATTTTGCAGGTTGTATAGTCAAATCATTTCTAATTCTCCATTTAAACAGAAGCCAGGCTACTAGAGCTCCATTGATTAATCAGAGGAAACAATTGCATTTGAGGCCATTTTTTTAGGCAATAGTTCAACGTGCAAATAATTAAATAGATTAAATCGTTTTGTTTGAGAAAGGAATTTGGTCTGGTTTCCCAAAAATCAGGTATCTTAGCTCTTAAACGTGTTCTCTAGGTGCAAGGCTACACATGTGTAACATGAAAGTGTGAGAATGACTATGTTTACATGGACAGCAGTAATCAAATGATTTGCCTTAATCTGATTAAGACAATGATATGATTAAGGTGTTTATATGAGTTACTTTTTGAGTGTTCCTTTCATGATCGCATTTTACATGCACATAGATCAATTAACGTCATTATGCTATCCACGTTTCCTCTGGAGTTTCATGTAATTTCGGGTGTTTTAATTATTTATTTTTTTACAGCTTTAACTGCAGTTCGGCACTTTCACTTTCATTCAGGAACATTTCATTCATGCCCCTATAAAAAACTGATGTATTGGATGCGAGTACGCATTAAGGACTGGTGGAAGAGTGTTGTTTTAATGGAATTTGATACCGCATGGTGAATGGGAGAAAAAAACTTCATCATGTTTGTGTCTGTGGTCCTTCACTGATTCAGTAGGTGCAGGGAATAGTGTCAAAAAGCCATGTGTGTATGAAATATCCTGTCACTAAATGCGGCAAAAAGTCAGTGTTTACATGTCTGTACTGAACTTCATAATGCGACTAAAACCTGCATACTCCACATGTCTTAATCCGATTTCTGTTTAGTTAGACCATGACTTTAGTCAGATTAAATTAATCAAACATCGCTGTTTACATGGTAGACTCTTAATCAGAGTTGTCTTAATCGTATTAAAATCGGATTATTGATGTCCATGTAAACGTACTCAATGTGTCACTCAAAAAAATTTATCACGGTGAAGTTTATCATTGACTGTTTGTAACCTTTTAATTTTATCTAATTTGTCAGTGTTTTAAAATGTATGTTGTCGGATTTCTTAGAAAGAAACTAAGGCCCAATTCTACCCCTTAGCCCTTCCCCTTCCCACTACTCCTCGTTTTGCGCGTTCCTGTGAAAGTGTAAGGGTGTCCTAATTCTCTTTAGCTTGAAGGCATGGGTCTAAGGGGAAGAGGTAGACAGCCCTTCGAACTGAGATTTTTCAGGACCACACTCAAAAACATGGGGTAAGAAAATTTCCCAGAATACACCAGCCACAACAGCAGGATAGGTACACCAGGAAGTACACAGATCCACAAATTAGTATTCTTAGTCATTGTTACGAATTTTTACAACAAACAAGCATATGTTTTAAAATATTGATAACCATGTTTGTGTTTTACCGTCATGCTAAAATAAAAACCGCTAAATTTTGCTATCTATAATCCATAATAATAACTCTTATATAGTATTCCCACAACATTCTGACACTCGATGACACTCGAATACCCTGTTAGTAATGTCTAGTGGCTGGGAATGAGCTTTTTACAGTGTCTGCTATAATGTTAATGTTGTTTTTGGTGTGTTCACATAGATGAATATGGCCACGGTGTAAATGCGCAGTACAGTTACAATCTTATTGCCACATTATATCTTTATGATAACATGACATACGCCTTCAGTGATTTCCTTAAGATAAATACCAAAAAATAATGCAACTGGAATAACTACAGCAGTCATGATCATTGATCTTATATGAAGCAAGAGATCGCGATGACATATGATGATGTGTGCAGGTGCCACAAAAGGTTACGAATTGTGTGATCGTGTTGATACTCCACACAATAGATGAATTTATAAGCATTTTATAGTCAATCAAAATACATAAATCTTATTTGTTAGGCCTAATTTTTAATTATAAATTAATTCATAAATGCAATCATTTCTGAAATATAAACTTATAGGATCTTATCCTGAACACCTTTATTGTCATCTCATATCCGTTATCTTAAAATAAAAAAAGGTTTTATGTATATTTAGGGGCATTTTATCTTGAAAATCTCATAACTATCCCACCATAACTATTATAGCTATACCTATATTTGTCTCACCCTCCTAAATAATACATCACATACAGCTCTCATTATCATGAAATAATTAAACCTAATTTTCATTATTTTGTGTTTTCACTGAGTTAAATTAGACATTTGCATAAAACATATATTTTCTGTATTATTTGTAATTTAATTAATTTAAAAAAAGTTATTTCGTGTCTGTCCCTATGTTCTGGTCAACATTAAAATCTTTAAAGCACTAATAGAAAAAGCATGTGACTTGCTTCAAGTGATGTCACTTCCTCTTGCGGGAAACTATGGAATGCCTTGAGGCATGTCATTATTCTCATTAATTATTACTAAATGTTTAGGATTCACCAATAATACATTACTTATTTGTTAGCTCTGCTATTGTGCTTTTCAGTGATTTCATTTCACTTTTTAAAAACAATAATATCATGAAAAAACATAAAATTCTGTTTTAGACATGCCATGTGGTATCTGGTTTGAGGTTAGCATCTTACAGTTTTTCTTAGTTGTTTACACACAATTATTTGTACAGACACAATGACTACAACATGTAACTGATGCACCAACCCTCTGAACCAATTCTGCTAAACTACAAGCACAATTCATTCTTTACACTCAAATTGCAGGTTTAAAACACACTTTTTTTCAAAACACAACACACAATTCTCTTACAGTAAGTCATTATGATAAATGGAGAAGAAGTGGTCATATTGTTTTACATTAAGCACATCAGTGATCGACTAGTTCTTATAAATGTCTATTCATGTGATGGCTTGTGTGTATTAAAACAAAAAAACTTTTTGAGAAGAAATTACATCGTTTTGAATGTAAAGTTTTATTTTGCAGGAGAATTGAAGGGTTTTGCCCAATGTGTGTGTTTTTTTTTTTATTTGTGTGTAGAGTTCTGACAATATGAGACATGATTTCAGAAAATGTGTGTAAACAATTGGGAAAAACTGTAAGCTAAAGCCCAAAATAGTGGAAAATGTGAACTCTGTTATTGATTTAAAAAGTTTAACAATAATAATAAATTAAACTCAACTAAAAAACGTAACTTGAAAAAATGTTAAACAAGAATTTGTAACATAATCAAAGACCTTTAATTACATTTTGTTTGTATCAATCACAGGATTTTAGTAAAAATGCAGATGGAGGGTGGGAAGTAAAGAAAAACTGAATGGAGGACATTGTCACGGATTGGTCAGGCTCTCACGATCCCCACTCACGAAGATCACCATCACCTGACTTCTAATGAGCACACAGCTGCATCACATTCACGAGCACCAGATAAAAGCACAGCACTCCAGTCGCTCATTGTCCGGGCTCGTCTCGACGAAAGCGGACAACTGAGCGACCACTCAGCGTAGTCATCCTCAGCTAAACAAACGATTTACTTACCTGTTCTCTTTGTATTCCTCCCTAGTCTTCCTGGTCCTCCCGTATCGTCCTGTCTTCCAGTCCTTCCAAGTCTGTGTCATCCTCTGTCAGCTGTATCTGGTGTGTGCTGTCCATCCTCGTGTATTCCTGTTACCCAGCCACGGAGGAGAAGACCCCAACATCATTCCTGATCCTCCTGGCTATCCTTCATGTGCTCCTTGTTGTCATTCAATAAACACCCTAACGTTTCCTTACCTCTGTCTCCTGTCCGCTTCATAACAGAAGCCCGGACCAATAACGACGACAACATGAGCACCCCCGATCACTTTCAAGAGCTGGTGGACCAGTTGAAGCGGATTCTACAGCCACCAGCTCCACTTTCCAACGCACCACCAGCACCGAGCACTTCCGCCTCCACAGTTTCTTCTTCGGCCCTTCCTTCCAGTCCCATGGCCCGACCAGCGCCCTACTCAGGCGGAGCGGGGGAGTGCAATGGTTTTCTGTTACAATGTTCCCTCATATTCGAAATGCAACCTTCTCTATATCCCACAGATAAGTCAAAGATCGCCTACATCGTATCTCTACTCTCTGGACCTGCACTTAAATGGGCTGAGACGATCTGGAACCAAGCCGGGCCGGTCATGAATTCCATCACTACCTTCACGGAGTATTTCAAAGAGGTGTTTGGACGTTCTGATGGGGAAGTAGCCGCTGGAGAGCAGCTGTATCATCTAAAGCAAGGTACTCTATCTACACAGGAATATGCTCTCCGGTTTCGCACTCTAGCAGCTGCAAGTGGATGGAATGAGAGATCGTTGTTGACCACGTACCGGCTCGGCTTGGAACCCACTCTCCGAATCCAACTGGCCACATTAGATGATACAATGGGTCTGGAGAGATTCATCCAACATTCTCTCCGATGTTCCGATCGTCTTCGTTCCTATCAACAGGACACCATCACCCCCTCGTCTGCACTCCTCCAATCGCCTGAGTCAACAGCCTCTCCAGAACCAGAACCCATGATAATAGAGTCTGGAAGACTGACATCAGCGGAACGACAGAGGAGGCTGACCCGGGGTCTGTGTCTATACTGCGGTGTCAGTGGACACACCCGTATGGAGTGTCCCCTTCGTCCCATTCGGACTTCAGTGAGTGTATTCAGTACGAATATTGAACAATGTAAACCACTTACTACCACCGTACAAATAACTACTGCCTCTATTTCTCTCCTTGTCACAGCCCTCATCGACTCCGGGTCAGCAGGGAACTTCATCTCCCAATCCCTCTGTCGTCAACTCCACCTCCGTACTGAGGCGTCCTCGCATATATACCAGATACAACCGATAACCCAGTGCACTCGATCTTCGACCCGTATCCATCGACAATGCGAAGACATCCTTCTTCAAGTGGGGGTGTTACATCAAGAGAGGATTCAATTTCTGGTTCTGGAGGGTGCAAATATGGACATCATTCTAGGGCGCCCGTGGCTGGTGAAGCACGATCCCATCATCTCTTGGGGCACAGGAGAGATAAAGAAATGGGGATCTGGATGTACACCTGCCTGTTTTCCAAATCTCCCTCTTCAAGGTCGGAACCCCATTTCTTTGTTTGCAACATCGGTCGAGAGCCCTCCTGAGAAGCAGTCTATCCACATTCCTAAGGAGTACAGCTCCTTTCATGATGTCTTCTGCCCCAAGAGAGCTTCCCAGCTACCGCCGCATCGGCCATGGGACTGCGCGATCGACCTAGTTCCAGATGCCCAGTTGCCAAGAGGTAGGATCTACCCGCTCTCGCTTCCAGAGAATCAGGCAATGGAAGATTACATAAGGGAGGCTCTGAGTCAGGGGTACATACGTCACTCAAAATCACCAGCCGCCTCAAGCTTCTTCTTTGTGGCCAAGAAGGACGGAGGGCTGCGTCCATGCATCGACTACAGGGTCCTAAATAACGGTACAGTAAAATACCGATATCCCCTTCCTCTGGTACCAGCCGCTTTGGAACAGCTCCGAGAAGCTAAAGTCTTCACTAAATTGGACCTCCGCAGCGCGTATAATCTGATAAGAATACGTGAGGGGGACCAATGGAAGACAGCATTCGTGACCCCTACTGGCCACTATGAATATGAGGTCATGCCTTACGGTCTGGTCAACGCCCCCTCCGTATTCCAAAACTTCATTCATGAAGTCCTCCGGGAGTTTCTTCACCACTGTGTAATAGTGTACATAGATGACATCCTCATTTACTCCCGGAGTGAGGCCGAACATCGCCAACACGTTGCGGAGGTCCTACACACATTGAGAGAACATCACCTCTACCTCAAAGCGGAGAAATGCTCATTCCACCAGAAGTCGATTCATTTCCTGGGATACATCATTGACCAAACCGGTATACGTATGGATGGGAAGAAAATTGAGGCTGTTCTATCCTGGTCAGAACCCACTTCCATTAAGGAGCTCCAGAGGTTTCTTGGGTTTGCTAACTTTTATAGACGATTTATCAAGGACTACAGCAGGATTACATCACCTCTCACTAATCTCCTCAAGGGTAAACCCAAAGGACTGGAGTGGACCAAAGAAGCAGCCGCAGCCTTCCGCCTTCTTAAGAAGGAGTTCACAAGGGCCCCACTCCTGACTCATCCTGACCCAAATCTTCCTTTCGTGGTGGAAGTGGACGCATCCACCACCGGCGTCGGGGCAGTATTATCTCAACATCATGATACACCGCCCCGACTGCATCCCTGTGCCTATTTCTCTCGGAAGTTGAGCCCGGCGGAGCAGAATTACAGCATAGGAGACAGGGAGCTTCTAGCAATCAAGCTAGCCTTGGAGGAGTGGCGTCACTGGTTGGAGGGAGCCAAACATCCGTTCCAGGTGATCACAGATCACAAAAACCTCCAGTACATCAAAGAGGCCAAGAGACTATGTCCACGTCAAGCCAGATGGTCACTTTTCTTCTCACGTTTTGATTTCTCCATTTCCTATCGTCCAGGACCCAAGAATCTAAGAGCAGACGCTCTCTCTCGTTTACACGAGCATCACGATCATGAAGAACTCCCAACGAAGATTCTTCCCGAACACATCTCCATTTGTCCGATCACCTGGAACGCTCCTCCAGTCGTTGCCACTCCGGAAGCTCCTGCTCCGCCGGGATGCCCTCCTCATCGGCAGTTCATACCACCTGAACACCGGGTAGATCTGATCCACTCCTTACATACCTCGCTAGGCACTGGACATCCAGGGATCAACAATACTCTCTCGCTAGTATCCCAACGATTCTGGTGGCCAAACATGGCAAGGGATGTGAGGCAATATGTTCAGGGCTGTAAGGACTGTGCCCAATCCAAGAGCCCACGTCATCTACCCGCTGGAAAGCTCCATCCCTTGCCGATTCCGAACCGTCCCTGGTCACACCTAGGAGTGGACTTTATCACTGACCTCCCTTCGTCAGAAGGTAATACCTGTATTCTAGTCATAGTAGATAGATTCTCAAAGTTTGTCAAACTAATCCCTCTGAAAGGTCTTCCCACAGCCTTTGAAACTGCCGACAATATCTTTAATCAAGTCTTCAGGTCATTTGGTATTCCAGAAGATATTGTGTCGGACAGAGGTCCACAGTTCATCTCACGTCTATGGAAAGCCTTCTTCAAGCTCCTAGGTGTGGCCGTCAGCCTCTCTTCTGGATATCATCCCCAAACCAACGGGCAGACAGAGAGGAAGATTCAGGAGGTGGGACGGTTCCTGAGGACCTTCTGCAGTGGTCACCAGAACTCCTGGAGCCAGTATTTGGGCTGGGCAGAATATGCCCAAAATTCACTGCGGCAACCCTCCACCGGACTCACGCCATTCCAGTGCGTCCTGGGCTTCCAACCACCGCTCTTTCCCTGGGATGGCGAACCATCTGATGTCCCCGCAGTGGATCACTGGTTCCGGGAGAGCGAGAGAGTCTGGGACGAGGCTCATCAACATCTGCAGAGGGCAGTCCGTCGAAGCAAGGTAACCGCCGATAGGAGAAGGTCTGAAGAACCCAGATACACACCCGGACAAAAGGTGTGGCTATCCACCCGGGACATACGCATGCGACTGCCCTCTCGCAAGTTAAGTCCCCGATTTGTTGGTCCCTTCACCATCGTGGAACAGGTTAACCCCGTCACCTACAAACTACAATTACCCTCTCACTACCGTATTCACCCTACATTCCACGTATCACTCCTGAAACCCTATCACGATCCTGTTCTTCCCTCCACAGAGCCTGACCACGAAGAGGAACCCCCTCCTCCACTGCTCCTAGAAGAAGGAGCCGTCTACGCAGTGAAGGAGATCTTGCGTTCCCGACGTCGTGGTGGCCAGTTGGAGTACCTGGTGGACTGGGAAGGGTACGGCCCCGAAGAAAGGACATGGGTTCCCAGAGCTGATATTCTCGATCCTAGTCTCATGGTGGAGTTTCATGAGAGCCACCCTGAGTTCCCAGCGCCTAGAGGCAGAGGGAGACCACCACGGCGTCGGAGGTGTCGGCCCTCAGGAGCGGGCCCTGGGGAGGGGGGTACTGTCACGGATTGGTCAGGCTCTCACGATCCCCACTCACGAAGATCACCATCACCTGACTTCTAATGAGCACACAGCTGCATCACATTCACGAGCACCAGATAAAAGCACAGCACTCCAGTCGCTCATTGTCCGGGCTCGTCTCGACGAAAGCGGACAACTGAGCGACCACTCAGCGTAGTCATCCTCAGCTAAACAAACGATTTACTTACCTGTTCTCTTTGTATTCCTCCCTAGTCTTCCTGGTCCTCCCGTATCGTCCTGTCTTCCAGTCCTTCCAAGTCTGTGTCATCCTCTGTCAGCTGTATCTGGTGTGTGCTGTCCATCCTCGTGTATTCCTGTTACCCAGCCACGGAGGAGAAGACCCCAACATCATTCCTGATCCTCCTGGCTATCCTTCATGTGCTCCTTGTTGTCATTCAATAAACACCCTAACGTTTCCTTACCTCTGTCTCCTGTCCGCTTCATAACAGACATATAGAAAAGTCTGTATTTTTGTTTTTATACCATATTTCAAAAGTGATATAAATAGTTAATAATCACCTTATATTATGGGTTTTCTACTGAACTAAAATAAATTTGCTTGTCGTTGAGGTGATAGATACCGTAAGTTACATGAAAAAATACTATAGTAATTACTATAGTGTTTTGAACCACACTAGATTTGTCGTCACTGTCGCCACTGGCTTGCTTGGTTTGGGATTTGTGGAGCTGCGCATCGATGGATTTGCTCTTCAATGTTTGGACTTTTAGCAGTGGAAATTAAATCACACTGAACTGAACTAAACTGAACTTCAACTCTGAAAACTGGACTGATGCTGTTTCAATTTACTCAAACTTCTATGTTAAGCTGCTTTGACACAATCCACAATCTAATCTTGTAAAAGCGCTACAGAAATAAACATGAATTGAATTGAATAATTACATGAATTAAACTGGTTTAGTAATTATATGGTTGCTGTGTATAACACAACAATCATAATAAGCAAATTATCCAACAAACCACTGTACAATTTTCCACAGTATAATCATACACCATCACAATACACAATAGAGTGTTTATTACAGTTTATCAGTTTACTATACTACAGTATAGCATTCATTAACAAAGAGTTGTATTACATTATACACTTTACTGTGTTTCAAAAACATAGTATTTATTATGAATTACTACAGTATATTTTCATGTGGATAATGTTATCTTCCAGACATTCTTATACATGAAGAAAAATACATAATGAAAGCATACAAAATAGTAGATGCATAACATGGTTTTTGTTGTTGTTGTTGTTGTTGGAAGGGTAAACTCTAATGCTCCACAATAACGGTAACCAGAAAAAAAAAAACATTCAATGCTGCTACATATATCGAGGTTAGTGTTATGGTTTTTTACTTTTTGATATTCCGCCAATATTCCACCATGGATTATGGCAAATCATCTTTATTAGTGTTGTCAAACAAATTATCATGTGCAAAAAAAAAAAGTTGCACACATGGATGTATTGAGAAAATGTTTATAACAAGGCTTATTTATCTTTCCTTTTGTTCAGTCAGTTTCTTAAACCTTTCCTCTTTATGATTAAAAACGTTTGGAACTCTTCAAAAGCAGCTATTCTCATTTTTGGCCAATTTAAACAGCTATAAACAGCACAAAACATTTTGATGTTCTGATGGGGAATCCTATGTAGAAGATTCACTTCCTGCCCTCCATCTGAATTCCGAGCATCATCAATGACATCATGTGCAAAAAACCTACAATCACACTGCACTTGAATTGAGTTAAAGGTATAATCGATGTCCTGCAGGTGACCTTATGAATTCTCACAATGCTTGTATAACTTTAACGATTACTCACTCATAGATCTACAGTGATTTTCAAGTGCTACATAAGTTATGATGATTTGGGGAAACAGACCATAACATTAAGATCAGTGGTAAGCTAATTTTTACGATCTACTTAGGCTTGCGATGCTTTTGGGAAATATAGCCAGGTTTTTTTAGCCTAGCGATTTGTACACTAAAAAATTGTTTTGCTGCTTGTTTAAACTACTTATTTAAAATGAGTAGAAACAACACAATTCTTGAGGTTTTTTTAGGGACAACTTCATTGGTTGATGTTTAAACCAATTAAATTTTTTAAAACGATTGAGTTAACTTAATTGACAATATTTTGGGACAACATCTTGAAGAAATTGTGTGGAACCCAGCATTTTCTACAGTGTATATTTCTCATCTGTCAGCAAAATAATCCAAATCATTGAGCTTCACATACATCCAAGCAAAGCACCTACTGAAAGCCAGACTGAAGGAGTACAGATGAGTGGAGCAGTGCAACAGACATTTGTCTTCACTTGCTCAAAGTACATTTTAATAACTCTACTCTGTATTTTCTCTGAGTGGAACAGCAAAGGAAACAACCACATGCAAATAATCGTGAAGCCAAACAGACACTTCAAATGCTCATTGATCATACGTAAACAAAACAAACAAAAAAAAAATCACACAACTCTCCATTCACTAGAGAAAACACAGACAGTACAGTTGTCAAAACACCTGCTCCACACCATCACTTTTACCTTTATAAAGTGAGATTTCATTCATTTATAAATGTTCCTTTGGCTTAGTCTCTTTATTTATCAGGGGTCACCACAGCAAAATGAACCGCTAACTTATCCAGCATATGTTTTACACAGTGGATGACCTTCCAGCTGCAACCCAGCACTGGGAAACACCCATACATACACTCTCACATTCACATACATACACTACGGCCAATTTTGCTTTTTCAATTCACAGCACCTGGAGAAAACCCACACCAACACAGGGAGAATCTGTAAACACCACACAAAAATGCCAACTGACCCAGCCACGGTCCGAACCAGCTACCTTCTTATTGTGAGGCAACAGTGCTAACCACTAAAGCCACTATGCCACTCTTAAAGTGAGAATTTACTCAGTCAAATTACAGTCATATCAATGGAAACTCAATGCACTTATTCAAGTTCATTTAAGATTAAAATAAAAGGTGAACAGGGTCAAAAGTTGTTAAGCACGATGTGCACAACACAAATTTTGTTTTCCAGTTGTATTTACATTGTTTTATAGTTGCTTTTGTTGTTAAGTGTAGTAACCTGCTGCTTTATGACACCTCTAGAAATAATTTCTACTCAAAAACACTCACACACACACAAAACATATCAACTGTAACCGTCATTGTGTATTGTGTACAAAGTATTGAGGTCTTTGTGTTCGGTTGGGTAGGTAAACCTCAATTAGGTATGTTATCAAATAGACTGCAATGTAGTAATCTACTTTTACATTTTACACTTAGTCATTTAGCAGACGCTTTTGTCCAAAGCCCCTTACAATTGAGGAGGCATTCAGCAATTCAACAAGAAGAGGCAATACATACAAGAAGTGCTAATTATACAAAGAAACTGTTAGTGTTCTGAGAATCATGGGCATTGTTAGACCTATTTTAGAGGGTCTATATTTTCCCGACACGGGTTCTCAGTTTAGTCTGCGACGTCCCCTCTACCCACCCGAGCTGAACACCCCTTAAATGAAAATTCTAGAATCGACCCTGTTGAGAATTAAGTGCTAAAGCTAGGAGAAAGGTGAATGTTTTTTATAGAGCGAAGAGAGTTTCTACAGGTGGTTTGTCAAGCCCACGCACCGGTGTGAAGTACACTTTATAAATGCACAAGTTTTCGTTTTTTGGTGCAAATGTGCAAAATGTCTGGTGCAAATGTGCAAAATTGAATGTGTAGAAAACTAAACTAAACTAAAGAATGCCCTTTAAAATAATCCCTGAATTCAGAATTACTCTGTAGAAATTGTCAAACATAAATTACTCAATGAACAATGTTACTTTTGCACAACCTCATTAAGCAAACTTGACTTAATTCTATACATGAAATATACTCATCGTTTACTCACTTTTCACTTGTTCCAAACAAGTCTGACCTTTCTTCTGCTAAACACAAATTAAGATATCTTGAAGAATGTTAAAAAAAACTGTATTTGTTTTTCCTATTATGGAAGTCAATGGTGTTTTCAGATTTCTTCAAAATATCTAATTTTGTGTTCAACAGAAGCAAGAAATTCATAAAGGTTTGGAACCGCCAAATAATGAGTACATTTTCATTTTTGGGTGAACTATCCCTTTTAAAAACAAACTGCAAGAACTTGCAAAAGAAACATTTTACTTAAAATGTTACCAGATTTTACTTTTTTCAGTGTATGTGACGTAAACCTTTACTCAAAGAGCCAATTAAATCTGAGAACTAAACGTTTATAAAAGGAAAATTACCCATGAATTAAACATATTACATAGAAAATATGGCTGCACAATATATAATTTCAGCATAGAAATCACAATGTGTGAATCTGCAATAGTCACTTAGCAAGATCTGCAATGCCAAGTTGGAATTATAATAACCAGCCAACCCAGTTCAGAACATGGTATTTGTGGAGTCTCTGGAAAGTATCCCTAAATACAATGAAAGGATGGATGTGTTTCTAAAGACTTGCGACTGTGTGAGGTTTTAAGCAAAATTAAACCAAGAAGTTATAATGCTTAAGCTTTAAAAAAGATTAATCATTTACACAATGAAGACTTTAAGGTGTTATTTAACTGATAAATGCTTCAATAATGTTAGATTCCACCATAAACACTATTTATTATGTTATTTGCTTAATTTGCTTCTAATTTGTTTATTATATTTTATGCAGATGCTATCCAACAAAATAATCTCAATCAATCTAGAATGATGATTTCCAAATAGTGTTACAAGTCATCTTTTGAAATTATATTTATATCACAATATATATCGCAGACAAAAAATATGACAATGTCAGTTTTTTGTTTTCAATATCGTGCAGGTTTGTGTCATTGGAGCAGGCCCGTAGCCAGGGAGGGTCGGAAGACCCACTCACTGACAAAGGTCCAGAATTTGTCCCATACATGAGCTCATTTGTCCTATTTTGCTATGCCATCATAAATAGTGAAAATAACCCATCGAAAAAGGCTTTAAGACCAATCGGTCGCTTTAGTATGACTTCAGCTAATCAGTTTTGGCCGATGCTTACCAGTATTTTCATTTTATTATCTGATGTAAGAGAAGTCATCTTTCGCTACTGTATTGTTTTTGAATAGAGAAAATATTTTACAGGTAACTCTATTTTAAATCTTGGACCTTATTCTTGGAACTAATAAAAAGGTGTGAAACACCAAAAACGAATCATATTAAAATTGTTTTTGAAAACTATTTTGGCTATTGTTGTTATCCATGAATTTTCAAATGTACTTTGTTTTTACAAAAGTGGCTAGAAAATTATAAAGCTTTACATTATTATTATTATTATTTATTTATTTATTTCTTATGTTTTAATATATTTTTGTATTAAAATGGCCAAAATCTGACTGAAGAAAGCTGAATGTGCTGGCCAGCTTGTTATTTGCTCAATAAATGAAAATAGCAAATGAAAATAATTTAAAACTTTATTGTATTTTTTTCCAATGATATATGATGTAATACATTTGTATTTTGAAAAGAAGTATTTTTCTTAATATTTCTTTATTCTAAATCTTTAAGAAATATCTTTGGTACATCAAAAAGTGTGGTTATGATGACCATCTGGCAAGCTAATCCAGCTAATAATGTAACTAAAAAGCAGCATTTAAATTAAATAAAAAATGAGGCAAATAAAAAAAGGTACACTTTTGGAGGAAAAAAGAACCACCCCTTTCCCTAGACTGGCTACGTGCCTGTACTTATTTTATTGTATCGTTTTCAGTGTATGCGATTGAACATTTACGTAAAGAGCCCATTAAATCTGAGGACCAAACTGTTTTATAATAATACAAAACAAGCCTAGAATTGTAAATATAGAAAACTTGTTTGTTTCAGTATAGCTGCAAAATTTGTGTCATTAGAGTCACACACAAACAACAACAAAAAGTTTCACAGCAAGCATAACAAGTGAGTTAACAGAGAAATCTCCCAGATGAGCATAACTTTGCTTTCCGGGAATGTGGAGTTGAGCGCTCAGCCAGCAGATTGAACTCTCTCCATGGTGCTGAAGCGGTTGCCCAGGTGACATGATGATATCAAGGGCATCGGCGTTTCTACAGAGCAGCGCAGAGCCACTCAAACACAATAACAGTACTAAAACAAACCAAACACTCAACTTCTCAGAACACAAAATGACCAACGTGACTGATTAAAAACACAGCCACCAAAAACTTCGTGTTTGTTAGATATCATCAGTCTAAATAAACAGCGTTCTTCATGAAGTCTGTTTCCTTTCACTCTCCTAAACAACATCGCGCGTTAAACTTTCGAAACAGCTTCACACTCAACATGTCCAACAGCCTATAATAATCATTCTGTCTCAACAAGTATTCCAACAAGTATAACATGAATCCATGACTCTCCAGTGAGAGTCGCGCGGTTTAGAAAGAAGGTGTAAATGGATGTAAACAAACGTAAATACGCCGCTCGTAAATGTGACTGATTCTCTGATAGGGGGAAACGCTGTGATGGAGCTCAGCTCGGTCTGATGAAATGAGAAGAATGGGAACTAGCAGACGCTATCAGGACTGGGACAAACACGGGAGCGAATAGGCGAAACGGCAACGCTGAAGAACAAGAAACGACTCTTACCGGTGTGAAGAGAGTCCGCTCCGAGCCCCCGGTGTGATTCGGCGAGATAATCCTGCGAAATAACCGCGAATGAAGCTGAAATGTTAAACGTTGTCCGTCGTCGCTCTTCAGTGCTGCGGCATCTGACGGAACAGCTGCTGCTTCCACGCGCTCACAACCAGAGACTGAGGCGCGCGCGACACGGATCAGCGTGCACGAGTCCGGAGAACTGCCGCCAATGAGCGAAGACACTTCATGTGTTTTTTGTCCATAGAACAACCGATAGATATACTTGATTGTGGTAAACGTTGTTGTCACGAATGCTATTATTCACTGCATAGCTACTGTTTACATTAATAAGAAAATAATAAATTCATATTACCGTCATATTATTCGATGTAAAAAATGTAGTAATGTATAATATATTATCCTAAAATAAATAAATAAAAACATAATTATAATAATAATACTAATAATAATAAATGAATAATAATATTTTTATTATTATAACAGCATATGCAGCATATGCTTTAAATAATAATAATAATTTATATTGACACTTTAAACTAGTAAGATAATACATTGTTTGAATAATAAAAAATAATAATAATTATTAATTAATTATAAATTATATTATTATTATTATTATTATTATTATTATTATTATTATTATTATTATTATTATTATTATTAAAGTGTTTGGTGTTTTTTAATGGATAATGGACGATCAATATATTTTCTGTTTTGTTGATGCAGTCAGAAAATTCTCGAGATTTAGTTAAATCTCTTATAAAATTAAATACCATGATCTGTTTATTTCTGCGTAATATGACGTTAACAAAGCTCCAAAAATTATATTTCAGATCCTACAAATCAGATGAGATTGAGGGAAGCAGCAGTGACAGCACAGTCAATGGTACAAATAATCTGGTAATTGTACTCCCTCTGTTGGCCACTGGACACACACGTTGGGTTTGGCAAAACGCTTTAGTCGGTTTATCAAATCATCAACTCGTCACTGTGACACGTCATGAAGTTACAAATGAGTGACTAAATGATGAGCATTAGCTGTGTTATGCTTGTGTGTGATTTCTGAATATAATTGTCCACAAGGGACTTAGCAATATGTTTATTTAAGATGCCTTTATCCTTGAAAATATAGAAAAAAAAATCATTTCTGGTTGAAGATAGGAACATTTATGAAACAAAATATAAAAAAAGAAAGTTAAAAATAAATAAATAAATAAATTACCTCCAGGGTAGAAATTTATTGATTGATGGATGGAATGATTAGTTGATTGACTGATTGATGAACTTAGGTATTAATTATAATTTGATAATATGTGATTATAATGTTATGAACTTGTTAAAAACCGAATGATAGATTGATTGATTGACTGACTGATCGATTATTCGATTGATTGATTGATTGATTGATTGATTGAGTGATTGATTGATTAATCGATTGATTGATTGATTGATTGTTATCTCCTCATCATAAAATATGGTTTGATCCATCCAAATTTTTAGCTTAAAAATGTAAATTTTATATTGATATTACTGTAAGTTATTATTCATTCATTCATTCATTTTCCTTCAGCTCAGTCCCTGATTTATAAAGGGTTGCCACAGTGGAATGAACTGCCTATATTTATATTTGTGTGGGTTTTTTTTTTATCTCACATGGTCTTTATCTAAAAAATATGCTGTCATCCATTCATAATGTACATGTTGTAATGTACATAATTTCTCAAGACAGACATATTGGTATATACATACATCCATATTGGTATATATATATATATATATATAGGTCTTGCTTATTGGACCCAAAAACCTCACACACAAAAACCTAGAACACTGTCCTCATCTTCTGTCAAAAATTTTGGGGTGATTTTTGATAGCAACCTGTCATTTGAAGGCCAGATTTATAAAACAGCATTTTTTTCATCTTAAAAATGTTGCCAAACTTCGACATATGCTATCAATGTCTGATGGGGAAAAGCTTATTCATGCTTTCATGACCTCTCGATTAGATTATTGTAATGCATCACTAGGCGGTTGCCCTGCTGGCCTAATTAACAAACTTTAGCTAGTTCAAAATGCAAGCTAGTTCAAAATGCAGCTGCTAGAGTGCTTTCTAGAACAAAGAAATATGATCACATTACTCCAGTTCTTTCATCATTGCATTGGCTCCCTATTAAATGTCGTATAAATTTTAACATTTTATTGACTACTTACAAAGCCCTGAACGGCTTAACTCCCCAGTATTTAAGGGGACCCCCAAGTGTATTATAGCTCATCACGTCTCTATGCTCAATAAATGCAGTAAGTCTGCATTATTTAGGGCAACCGGAGCGGGGAACACCTCCATAAGGACATTATAATTTAAATGGCATCTGTGCTTAGTCTTTTTTTAATTATTATTCCTGAGGTTTCCATAATTCTGGACCAGGCTGTATCCTGAGCAGCTGCTGTGGTAGTTATGGAGGAGTGGAAAGCATGAGACTGATCCTTGTAAGACCCTAGTGACAGACTAGTCCTCGCATTGATCCTGAAGGGACAGCCTGTACACCAGCCGGTGACCTCTCCCACCTGCAGCTTCTCTACGATGGACGTCCAGCGTTTTCCAGCCTCTGGCGCCTAGACTGCAGCTCTGCACAAGACGTTTGGCCATAGGAGAAATGGTAGTGCCCAATTGAGCCTGGTTTCTCTCGTTGTTTTTTAATTCTTCACTTTTGCCAGTTGGTGAAGTTTTTTCCTCGCCGCTGTCGCCACTGGCTTGCATGGTTCGGAACCTGTGGAGCTGCGCAACGATGGATTTGCTCTTTAATGTTTTAACTCTCAGCAGTGAATATTAAACCACACTGAACTGAGCTAAACTGCACTTCAACACTGAAAACTGAACTGACACCGTTTCAATTTACTATAATCTTCTATGTGAAGCTGCTTTGACACAATCTCCATTGTAAAAGCACTATAGAAATAAAGATGAATTGAAAAATCAACAAGGCATTTGCCCTCACAGAACTGCCGCTCAATGGAAATTTTCTCTTTTTCAAAGTTACAGTAAATCAACTTTTTCTTCCCCATTCTGATGCTTGGCTTGAACTGCAGCAGATCATATTGACCATGTCTACATGATTAAATGCATTGAGTTACTGCCATGTGATTGGCTAATTAGAAATTTGCATTGATGAGCAGTTGAACAGGCATATCTAATAAAGTGGCCAGTGACTGTACGTATGCATAAATAAATTATAACTTTTTAAAGGTCACGGGCAGTCATAGTCATATAGCATTTCACTGCATACCATCCTGTGTGTGACTGTATATGTAAGTAACACAATTTGAATTTGGACTTTGAATTTGTTTACACACAATATGATGCATTATGAAAACGTGAAACTGGAAGAAAAAGAAGAAAATCATGGCATATTTGCCTGTTGTTCACATCAAAAATTAGGTCATAAAAAACATCCTGTCAGTGAAATGATTTAAAATTCACCAAATTGTCAGATGTTTTAATATTATAATTATTATTTATTAGTAGTAACTAATTAAATTATTTATTAAACACCCAATCAGTACACGAAAATATAGCAGAGCATAATAATTACCAGGTCACATTTTACTATAAGGTTTTATTACTTAATGTTAGTTAATGTATTAAGATGAACAAATAATGAGCATTATTTGCAGTGTGCGAATTATACACTGATGATGAACTTTTTTGGTTAGTTTGTGTAATGCATGTTTCGTTTATTTAAGTATTTATTTTTAATTGCATTTAGTTTAATAAAACATATTTAAGTTTTCAATGTTTTGAGGGATATTTAGTATATTCTGACCTACAGTATCCTCTGATTTGCCATTTCAGGTTATATGTAGATACAAACACCTATTTTACTGTTTTTCATCTTGTGAACACTCGCATTGTCTTTCTTCGCTTTAGATCTGCCAGTTTCTGACTGTTAAAATATATGTTTTTTTCTTGCATAGATTGATTGGCGCGACTATGCAAACACAATGGTATGAACTTCTACAGGGTGGTGAAATGAATATATTTATATTATTTTAATTATTAACATTGTTATTTAAAATACATATCAGAGTAAACTATTTCTCAATATGAAAGGCAGGGGCGGACTTAGTGATTTGGGGGCTTTAAGCAATTCCAGGTACAGTATAGGGCCGTAGCAGTGAAATTCAAAACACTCTCTTTTCTAATAGAGGTAAAGTTGGTTTTATATTTGAATATTCAGACATTCTCCTTAATAACATAATTTCAGAAAAGTATTCTTTGCAAATTCTAAATAGTGAAATCATATTAGCAGCCAATGATTATCAAAGCACAGCATTGTTTGCAGTTAACAGTGCTGATGTTGTTTTGAAGTCATACTTGCATGCTAATTCTGACCGAATATTCAAATTATCGTGGTAAACAATTTAGACACTGTTAAATGAATGAATGTGCAAATATAAAACCAACTTTACCTCAATTCTTTTCTATAGATATTTGTTTTCTTTCTAGATTTTTAAAAAAATAAACTGCATGTTAAAAATATATTTTAAGTGGAACCTTCTTAATGTAAGACTAAATACAATAAATTCACAAATAAAAAAACAGGTTCACAAATTATGTACAGTTAATTAGCCATACTTGTGATTCATGTGATTAGATTTTAATATTTGCATGTGCAGTACGGTAGGAACGTTCCACTATTCATGGGGGCCTCAGTTTAGAAAAGAATAACGTTAAAATCTTAATGGTTCTTGACAGATTTTACAAAATATGATAGAAAAATTATTTGTTTTTTAAAAACTACAAGATTAATATAGGCTTCTTGGCCCCCTAATTCCCTGGGGTCCCAAGCAGCTGCTTACCTTGCTTATTGGTTAAGTCCGCCCCTGATTAAAGGGCTGACTCACATCTTGTTTTGACATCTTTCAGGGGAGGATCAAGCATTTATCAGGGGGGGTCAATCCCCCCCCAAACCCCCTTGTAATTTGCACCCTGAATACTGGGACATTTATTAATAATCATAGTTCTGCATTTACAAATCCATAATTAAAATACAAATTCACTTTATTTCCATTAACAAAGATGAGTAAATATTTTTATAAATGTATGGTTTATCGTTTGTTCATGTTAGGAAATACATTAATATGAATGAATACATTATAGTTAAGTGTTAACAATTACCACCAAATCCAAGGTTCATCGACAGCGTCTCACAGACATTTTAAGGGGAAGTTCAAGAGGAAATACGACTTTTTGTATTTTTGATAAACAGCCAACAGTGAAATAACTAACAAAACTAATGAATCAGCAATTTGGAAATTCTGCATGAGAGAAAATCCACGTGCTGTGGATTACATGAAATAAATCAATGTCTGCACCTGACAGAAAAACACAAACATTCACACACAGGATGCTAGTCCGGTGAGGAGTTTCCACTGGGGGCGGGGCTTACACTCTTTTCAGGAAGTGCTGAGACAGAGGAAATTTTATTTACGTAGTAAATAAAAAAGTTCCTCGTCTGCAACTCTTATAAACCAGGTGTGGTATGTTTGCACGTCCACATACTACATATCCTCCCAGAGTCTGCGTGTGACGGCAGACATGGCTGAAGTTACTCTTGTGGACCTCACAAACATCTGTTCTTCAGAAAGCGACATTTGCGTGAAAATGCGTGTCCGCACATTCTGTTCACTGACCGAAAATGCCTCTCCGGAGCCGGTGTACTTCGTGACGGATCCCGGGAGCTCCTTGGGGACGGACAGATTTCCGAGAAGCTCACTGCTTAAGATGTTTGTCGGTTTCAGCAATTCCCCACAGATCCTGTGCAAAAGCTCTCTTTCGGCTTCATTATATTCATTCAAACAGGCCATAGACGAAAGCGATATTAGTAACGTGAAGATAGTGACCTCGAGCCGCGGGAGAGAAGTGTTTCAGGTCTACCAGGAGTTGCTCTTCACTTCTGCTTATACTTTTGAGTACTGCATCATGTTTGACAATCTGTCGTGTGACTCCTGTCCTCCGGGTGACCGAGCAAATAGCAGCGCTCCTGCAGAAGGTGACGCCAGACTGGAGCTCAGCACGTTCTTGCAGCGCCTACCAGCGGTCAAAGGAGATATTACAGTTCTCAGATCAGCTGCCATTTCAGGTTAGTTGTGTTTGACTTTAATTAATTATATAGATAATTTACATAAAAATGAAAATGTACTCTCTACTTTTTCACCAGCAAGTGTTACTGATTAGGATTTTGTTGAACACAAAAGTAGATATTTTGAAGAATGTTAGAAACCGGTAACCATTGACTTTCATAGTAGGGAAAGCAAATACTGTGGTTACTATGGTTACTATATACTATATACTATGGTTGCTAAATAAATATATATATATATATATATATATATATATATATATATATATATATATATATATATATATATATATATATATATATATATATATTTATATATATACATACTATATATAGATTTTTTTTCTTTTCTTCATTATTTTACATCACCAACATGCATCATGAATCTTTTTAGATCTTGATCTATTTGTTTAGATGTAGCTGCTATTACTTGTGGTAGGAAAAAAAAATTACTGATGGTGACCACTTCTCCCTTCTCCTTCTCCTTTACATATAAAATACATATAAACATCTGTGGTCACTGTATCATATATTACAGCCTCTATGTCTGAAAATGATGAATTTCACTTGGGTATTTTGAATTCATATAAGGTATCACAGTCAGCAGCTATTACTTATGACAGGATAAAATTTTACTGATGGTGACCACTTCTCCCTTATGCTTCTCCTTTACATGGTTCAGCAGCATTAATGTATAACTCCAAAATGTATGGTCACATGACCAAAAATAATATAATGGTTGCCTAGATACAGGGGGTGGGTCAACTTAACCACTGGCTCATCTACCTCACTTACCCAATATGCCCAATATGATCACACTAAGCTCAATTTGTGTACTCCTTAACTGAAACAAACAAACTAACTAATTCATTCATTTGATGGATGGCATAATTTATTTGGGACAACAAATATTATACAGTTAAAAGTTTAACAGTGGTGAATTTTTTATTCTTATATGATCTTTGGTTATAAATGCTTTAAAAATGCATTTTATTATCATTGTTGTAATCTTACATTTTTCTAAGAATTAGTTTAAATATTTTAATTGTCAAAACGTAAAGTATTATTATTATTAGTTCTAATAGTTGTACTTTTGTAAAGCCACAAAAAAATCATAAAAAAATAAAAATAAATATATATATATATATATATATATATATATATATATATATATATATATATATATATATATATATATATATATATATATATATATATATAATAGTTCATGAAATGGGAAGTTGGAATAAGAAAAAGATCAAAAAGGGAAAAACTAATATAATGACCACTAGAAAATGAAGCTCATACTTAAGGCTATGCAAGTTTTAGGAACAACAAATAATAACTTGACTTCTAGCTGATCATTTGGTATCAAAAGTGGCTTATAGGAAAGGCAAAGGCCTCTAGATTACACTTTTTTTACCCAAATAAAATTGTATTATTTAATTGGGACAGTAAGGTCTGACTTTGCTTAGACAAAACTCTTGTCACTTAACAGGAATAATGTACAGTATAGAATATAAAGTCATGGAGCAGTGGAAAAAGAATGACTATTGTGTATGACACCCGTGAACTTGGAGGACTGCATCCATACATCTCTGCATGACTCAAATAACTTATTAATAAAGTCATCTGGAATGGCAAAGAAAGTGTTCTTGCAGGACTCCCAGAGTTCATCAAGATTCTTTGGATTCATCTTCAATGCCTCCTCCTCCATCTTACCCCAGACATGTTCAATAATGTTCATATCTGGTGACTGGGCTGGCCAATTCTTGAGCACCTTGACCCTCTGTATTTCATATACATACATTATGTTGTGTGTGTGTGTGTGTGTGTGTGTGTGTGTGTGTGTGCGCGTGTATGTATTTGTATGTACAGTTGAAGTCAGAATTATTAGCTCCCTTGAATTATTAGCCCCCCTGTTTATTTTTTTCCCCAATTTCTGTTTAGAGAGAATATTTTTTTCAACGCATTTGTAAACATAATAGTTTTTATAACTCATTTCTAATAACTGATTTATTTTATCTTTGCCATGATGACAGTAAATTAATATTTGACTAGATGTTTTTCAAGACACTTCTATACAGTGACATTTAAGTGGCTTAAGTAGGTTTATTAGGTTAACTAGGCAGGTTAGGGTAATTAGGCAAGTTATTGTATAACGATGGTTTGTTTTGTAGACTAGTCTGTTTATAAATGTGTTAAAAAAACCTGCTCTCTGTTAAACAGAAAATAGGGAAAAAAATAAACAGGGGGGCTAATAATTCAGGTTGGTTGTTAATTCTGACTTCAACTGTATGTCATATTATAAATATTACCAAACGTTAGTCTCAACTCTTTGTAACAGTCAATCTGTGGCTTTTCTCTTTCACAGACTGCTTTGGCCATGGCTTCAGTACCCGTACCGGAGGAATCTCCTACATAAGCACCATGAGCTCAATGAACCTCTTCTGCAACCCACGGCGCAAAGACCCCAGAGCAGTGGTGGATGAAAACCGCAGACGGCTCGGCCTGCAGGCTGGATTTCACCCTCGTCAGTTAAACCTCATTAAGGTAATTTACCATAAAGAATATACTCTATTAACCTTATTCTTCACATAAATAACATAAACAAATATATCATACAGTAGCATCGAACACATTGAACAACTGATTTTACTAAATACTTTAAGCATAAAAGAGCGCACCAGACCACTCACCAGCCCCTCTTGTCTCTTTTGTTTCTGTTGTACTGCTTTGTATACTGTGTTGTGTTTAATGAAAACCCTGTCTAACTGTATATTCTGTTGTTGCCAGTTTCAGTGTATTCACGTATCCGTCTCCTATTCATATCAATCCATTTATCTGTTCCGTTCATTTATGTTGTTTACAAGGCTCGGAAAAAGCAGATAGGTAAGCATACGTTTTGCAACACATAGGACTACTCTTGTGTATAGTACATTAGGTTAGGGGCGAGCGCCACCCCTTGTACTTTTTGGATAGATAGGGTAGGATAGTTCGAATACTCGGAAGACCTCTGCGTGAGTTTATCTAATTTGTTTTATTTATTTAGTTAGACACTTCTGGGGAGTTAGACATTGTTTGGGTTTTGTTCTTTTCTTTAGCACCGCCCACATCCCTTCTGCCAGCTCTCTTGTTTTCCCCCGTCTTTGAGTTTGTCCCAATATTGTACATATTGTAAATAGCATTTTTGCTTACTTTCTTTTTCTTCATTGATTGAATAAAAAAGAATTAAGTTGTCCTAAAAACCTCAAGAATTGTGTTGTTTAGCTCATTTTAAATTAGTTTGAACGAGCAGCTAAATCCTTTTTAGTGTATAACAAAACGGGTACAGTTGTTCTTCTTTACTAATCTTAAATGATTTATACAGAACTGTTGAATTATTGACATTCATGTACATTAAAAAAATGTTTTTGCTCGTTCAAACTACTTAATTAAAATGAGCTGAAATAACACAATTCTTGAGATTTCATTGTGACAACTTAATTTTTTTATGTTCAATCCACATAAATTTGTTTAAAGTGTTAAGTTAACTTAATCAATTTGTGTTGGGACAACATGAATGAAATGTGTGGAACCCTGCAGTTTTTACAGTGTAAGTACACTAACTTAAGGTAACTGTATTTAAATTACCTAAAAAGTAACTGTAATCCCTTACACTGAAAAAAATAATTTAAAGATGATTCCTTGGATTTACAAATTTTTCAAATTTACTGGATTTTTTAAAAATTCTAATTATCTGGGTAAACAATTTATTTGGGTTAAATGTAAACACACCAATTAAGTCGAACATTACTCAAATTAATTTGTTTGTTTAAATGCAACACTTATAAATTGCTTGCAACAATTTTTTCAGTGTACTATACTTTCTTTTATAATTAATTAAATTGAAGTAGCTAGTTACTAATTATCAGACCCAGACAGAATCTGCAGACTTTGTTTGCTATTTCTGCTCAGAATTTTGTATAAAATCTGTGGATCCATGTGGAATGATATAAAGATAGAGTATAATAACTAAAAACTTAACACGTGAAATAAAAAAAGTTTTTAACTTATAACTTATTTTAACTTATATATTGCAAATCCAGTCTGAACCATTGGTTTGGTAAACAAAGCAAGTCGTTCATATAATACGTCTACTAAAAGACAAAAATATTACTTTGTATATAAACCATATAAGCACGTATTATTCAATAATATTAACTTGAAATTAATATAAAAACTGAATAAATACATATTTACACAAGTAAATAAACACATTTACACAAGTTAATAAATAAATAGGGCTCAAAAATCTGTGGAAATCTGAGTTTTTTTGTGCGCTCAGATTCCATGTGGGTCTATAAATTACACACAATACTGTTGTTGTGACTTTAAAGTTTAGCTTTAGGGGTTAAAGAGGTAACATTTTGATGTGACTCAACTTGTTGAGAGTTAGTGGCAAAATAGCAAACCGACAACCAAATATGACAATGTAAGTGCATTTATTTATAAAAGTAAAAAGAATTCAACAGCAAAAATAATATGTAAGTTGAAGTAGCTCACAAAAAAATAAAGGATTAATAAATAAATTTTAAGGGAAAAAGGATTTCAACCAGCGCCAAATAAATAGCTCAACATAAGTAACTGTATATAAGGGAGTCTGTCTGTGAGTCAGATTTCTAATTGTAAATGCTGCCTCACTGATTAATCTTTCATATTTCTGTGTAATGCTTCACATATTGATTAAACGTCTTCATTGACTTTTAGTGCAACCATGCCAGTGATGTGTGGGTTATGGGCAAACCTGCCCCCGACAGTTACGATGGACTGGTGACCAATCAGTCAGGCGTTGTCATAGCAGCACCAGGGGCTGATTGTATGCCATTGCTCTTCACTGACCCCGTATCAAAGGTCATAGGAGTTGCGCATGCAGGTCAGTCATACCACACTGTAAAATCAATTTTAACACTCTTACAAAATGGACTATTTCCTATCAGTGTGACGACACGAATTTTTGAATTGTGAATCACTTGTTTTGGTCAGTGATCAAGTTAAACAATTAAAAATGAATTAATTTTGGTGATTTAAAATTGGTGATTTTCATTTAAAGGGATAGTTCACCCAAAAGTGTCTATTTAAAAAGTGACAAATAATGGGTAAATTGAAAACTACCCCTTTAATATTATCTGATGGTATTCCTATATAGTCACACAGTTTTGGGTTAAACTCACTACTACTTAAATGCTTTCATTGCATTTTAACAATCATAAAGTTTATTGTAAAAAAAAAGGATAAAAAAGGAATAATATTGTCACAGTTGTCTTTGCCTTAAAGGGAAAATTCACCCAAAAAATGAAAATTTTGTCATTGTTTAAAAGCCCTTCAGTTGTTCATAATCAATTTGAGATTCTTTTTGTTTTGTCAAGGAAGATATTCTGTCATATAATGTAAAATAAAAAACATTATTCTTCAGAATATTTTTTTGGTCACACTTTATTTTGATGGTCAGTTTGTTGAATTTAAATTGGATTGCATCTACATGCCAACTAATTCTCATTAGATTATAAGTAGACTGTTAGGTTGGAGTTGGGATTAGGGTTAGTTGACCTGTACTTGCAAAGTAGTCAGTTAAATGTCTGTTGAAGGAGCATCAAATGGCACTCAAATGGACCATCAAAATAAAGTGTTGCCTCTTGTTTTGTGTTCAACAGATATACAAATACACTTAAATTTAATTGAACTTAAATTAAATAAATGAAAGATTATATTGAATAAATTTTCTTTAAGTAAAATAAAAATTCTCATTTCAATTTCTTAGAGTCAAATATGAATATATATATATATATATATATATATATATATATATATATATATATATATATATATATATATATATATATATATATATATATACACACATATAAACATATACATAAACTCATCAGCCACCAAAAGAAATAGCAAAAACATCCTAAATCAAATCAAAAGCTTAAACAAAATGAATGAAAGTTTGAATTAAATCAATTTTCTTTAAGCAAAATATAACTTTTCCCCTTAGTCGTTTGCAGTCAAATATTACAATGACATTTTCATAGTGTTTTTTTATTTTTATTTGTTTTATTTACCTAAATACTGCAAATATATAATTATAATTTAGAATTGGCAAAAAAAAAATTCTAAATTAAATAAAAAACTTAAAGTAAATGAAAGATTAAATTGAATACTTTTTAAAACAAATCAAAACTTCTCTTCATGTGACAATGACATTTTCATAGTGTTTTTTTATTATTATTTACACAAATACTGCAAAAAAATATATAATTACATAATAGAAATAGAAAAAGAAACAAATCAAAAAAAAAAATTACTAAAAAAATTAAAGATTGAATCAAATTAATTTTCTTTAAACGAAATAAAATTCTCTCAATCTTTTGGACTCAAATATTACGACATTTTCATAGTGTTTTTTTATGTATTTTATTGTTCCAAATACTGTTGAATTTTAATATGAATTCCTTTTTATTTTTACTATTTCATCCATCGATACACAATGCCTCTAAATTGGGCTGCACAATATATAGTTTCAGCATCAGTATCGCAATAGACACATCGCAGTATATATGCAATGTTGAGTTGTATTATAATTTATCATTCGCTTATGTTTTTGATGCCTGTGATTGTATATTGATTTTAAAAGCATTCAGGCATAATAAATTGTACCATTTATGATTTTATCAACAATTAATTTTGAATTAGTTTTACTTTTATCATTCAGTTACTGTACTTGAATACTGCAAGACTCAGGAAACGATAAAACACTTTTTATTTCAATTGTATCTTTTTCTTGATTGTATTTATAGATTGTTATGCACAAAAATATTCACAACACATGCAAATACAGAAATGCACTGCAAACAGCACAGATCACAATGAAAATGTTTCAGGAGACAAAATTTTATAGATTGTTTGTTACATTTTATGAAGATGCACTTCCACTGCAGAATCATCTCAAACCATCTAACATTATAAATTATTTCCAAATAGAGATAGTAAGACATCTGCTGAAATGTTATTCACATTGCAATATATATCACAAAATAAAAAATATCACAATGTTAGATTTTTCCAATACTGTGCAGCCCTACCTCCAAATACCAAGCCATCAAAGATGCTACAGTATGCATATATAAGTTGTTTATCTTGCATGTCACAGGCTGGAAGGGGACCCTGATGGGAATTGCCATGGCAACAGTAAAAGCCATGGTGTCAGAGTTTGGCAGCCGCCCTGCAGACATAATGGTTGTGGTCGGGCCTTCTGTGGGACCCTGCTGCTTCACTCTGGAGCAGGACTCAGCCAGAAAGTTTCACGCCATACACCCGGACTGTGTGCAAAACATGGACTCATCCGAGCCTTCTGTCGACATCAGAGTCGCTACCAGGTAAGAATCAGAAGTCAGCCAGAGGAGTCCTGCTTTGACTTTAACTGTACACCGGAGACTGTTTTATTGATCTCGGTGTCCCTCAAGTAGGTCACGTCATTCCCTGAAGTGACCCACAGTAATGAACACTTCGAAATGAAGGTGATTTATAGCATCTCTATCTATAATATTAGTGGAAGCGGAAAAGACGGACCATTGCCCAAGGGAAAAATGGCTATTTAGATTTAAAGTGCTTTTTTTTGTCTTGACTCTAGTGCAAATGTCTACAAATTCTAAACCCAAGCAGCATTTTCTAAATAAGCAAAACAAATTACGTTCTTTTCAGAAATAATAGGAGCTAAATTATCTGCTGGCATATTATTTTTCCTTTGTTAAGGAAAAAACTTAATTTTGCCATATTATTTCTGAAAACAATACGATATTTTCTTACTTGTCTAGAAAATGCTTCTTGATTTAAGAGTTTTTTTTTATATTTGGACTAGAAAATTTTGACTTTTGCAGTGCTAATTTGCAAGGCACAAAAATGCCATATTAAGTCTGACATGAAAACAATTTTTACATTTAAACAACTGATCAAAAAATGACATTATTTTGAACAATTAATTTTTTTAATAGCCATTCTTACACTATTTTGCTGAGTGTGGATAAATAAATATGACTCTGAATCTGCTGTTTGTGGCAGCAAGTAACATTCTTAATGAATAGTTCATTGAATCATTTATTCAAACTATTTAAGACACACAAATGGATATGCATGGATATATTATGTTGGAATAGCCAAAAATACACTAAATGGGTCAGAATAATCTGTTTTTCTTTTTTGAGAAATATCATTATAATAATACGTAAAGATCATCTTTTATGAATATATTTTGTACATTTCTAACTGTAAATATATCAAAATTCAATTTTTGAACAAATTTAAAAGGTAATTTTTCTTTTTGAAACCCTATATATATATATATATATATATATATATATATATATATATATATATATATATATATATATATATATGAACATTTAACTTTAAAACAAACTTTAAATGTGTAAATGTTAAATAGTGCAGTGATTGTGAGGAGTATAAGTTAGAGGAGTGTGGGGGGTGTATTGGGGGGGGCAAAAGAGCCAGTGAGGGGCAGAGTTCAGTATATATATAAATATTCACAGTATATATATAAATATTTTCCAAAAGATGTTTAACGGAGCAGGGAAATTTTCACAGTATGTCTGATAATATTTTTTCTTCTGAAGAAAGTCTTATTTGTTTTATTTTGACTAGAATAAAAAACAGTTTTAAATTTTTTATGAACCATTTTAAGGTCAAAATTATTAGCCCCTTTATGCTATATTTTTTTCAATAGTCTACAGAACAAACCATCATTATACCATAACTTGCCTAATTACCCTAACCTGCCTAGTTAACCTAATTAACCTAGTTAAGCCTTTAAATGTCATTTTAAGCTGTATAGAAGTGTCTTAAAATATCTAGTAAAATACTATTTACTGTCATCATGGCAAAGATAAAATAAATCAGTTATTAGAATTGAGTTATTAAAACTATCATGTTTAGAAATGTGTTCAAAAAATTGTCTCTGTTAAACAGAAATTGGGGGAAAAATAAACAGGGGGCTAGTAATTCTGACTTCAACTGTGTATATACATATGTCCTATGTCCTATATCTGTCCTAACAAAGTTGACATCAATGGAAAGCTTATTTATTTACCTTTAAAAAGACACTTATGTTCTGCACTGTCTTTATTTGTAACTTTTTTTATCAACTAGATGGGGAGAAAATGTGGTTAAAACAACAACTACAATATTATCATGTATAATTTTGCTCACTCCTAATATGAAATAATTTTCAAAAATTAATTACACAAAGACAAACTGAATTATACATGGAATTTTGAAGGAAAAAAGACCAAAATAGTATTTCCCTGATAATCTTTGTGTTATTTAAATCTGGAAACAATTTACAAACACTTACCCATAAATACTTTTATGTAAATATTAGTTTTTGGCAAAGATTATTTGCGATTAATCACATCCAAAATAAAAGTTTGTTTTGACATAACAGCAAATATATTTGTATGTGCTGTGTATTTTTATTATATAGGGTTGCAGCTGCAAGGGCATCCGCTGTGTAAAACATATGCTGGATAAGTTGGCGGTACATTCCGCTGTGGCGACCCCTGATGAATAAAGGGACTAAGCCAAAAGATATTGAATGAATAAATATTAATATTAAAATATATAAATACACACAGGCATGCTTATATTTGGGAAAAATATATATATTTAGATATAAAATATATATGAATATGGTACAGATTTTTTATGCATTTAACAAAATAGTATCACATATACATAGCAAATAAAAAGAATACACATAAATATATATTATAAAAACAAACTTTTATTTTGGCGGCAATTAATCTTTGACCAGCACTAATAAATATTTGTATTTATTATTTGTACTGTTAAAAGAGTAAACATTGCACATAAGATATATATAACCTCATAATGTTTATTGTTTACATTATTTTCCACTTATTGAAATGTCCTTCTGTGTTCTTGTTGTTATGCATGTATGTATGAATATATGAATGAATGTATGCATGCATGTACCCTGAGTGCCTGAAAAAACACAAACAAATGCACTGTGTGTTTGCGCACACTTAAAGCTCATTCTGATTCTGAAAATTAAACTAAAATAATTTTGCCGTTTTTATATTTGTATTGTTAAGGTTGTTTTACTGTTTATTGTGCTGTATTTTAATGTGCTATAAAATGTATCCTAATTTTCCTAATTAAAAGAGCCTATTCTTATGAGACTTGATTGTTACTGATTGTTACGTTTATTAAACCGCAATATGTCAACCAACCAATCATGCTTTTGTCTTGTAGAGTTCTGCTGGAAAGAGGTGGGATTAAACCTGAGCACATAGAGAACATCCGAATCCCAAACCAGACAGATTCCATACCATGCACCTCCTGCAGTCCTGAGCTATTCTTCTCCCATAGGAGAGATGGACTCAACTTTGGGACACAGATTGGGTTCCTGTGGATCAAATAAATCAAGCCCTGGCTGAATGCACCAAAGCTTTACATACAGTTGAAGTCAGAATTATTAGCCCTCCTGTGATTTTTGTTTTCTTCTTCTTTTTTAAAAATATTTCGAGAGAAAGGACATTTTCACAGTATGTCTGATAATATTTTTTCTTCTGGAGAAAAAATGATTTATTTTATTTCAGCTAGAATAAAAGACATTTTTCATTTTTTAAAATCATTTTAGGGTCAATATTATTAGCCCCTTTAAGCTAAATATTTTTTTGATTGTCTACAAAGCAAACCATCATAACAAAATGACTTGCCTAATTATCCTAACCTGCCTAATTAACCTAGTTAAGCCTTTAAATGTCATTTTAAGCTGAATACCAATATCATGAGAAATATATTGTAAAATGTTATTTACTGTCATCAAGGCAAAGATAAAATAAATCAGTTATTAGAAATTAGTTATTAAACTATTATGTGTAGAAATGTGTTGAAAGAATCTCCTTTCCCTTAAACATAAATTGGGGGGAAAAATATACAGGGGGCTCATAATTCATAAGGGCTAATAATTCTCACTTTAATTGTACATTTACATTCACAAATTGTTATTTAGCAGGTGCATTTAAATGACAGTACATTCATTTATTTATATAGTTAACTAATTAGTATTGAATTACCCAACTCGCAATATGTGACATATGTGTGTTTGTTAGCTTACAAAATGGACTTTTATCTTATATCACGGTCTAATGAATGTAGATGTAACATGATCTTCATTTTTTCAGTACTTTTAATGAACTAACATTCTCATGTATATAATAGTACCAATGTAAATAGTGTGAAAATTATTATTTTTTTAAAAGGTACAGATATTTAATGTAATTTATGTAGTATTCTTCAACAACAACAACAAAAGAAATTAAACAGGTTTGGAACAAGCAGAGAGTGAGTAAATGACAGTATTTTTATTTTAGGGTGAGCTATCCCTTTTAAAACTTAATTGAAAGTTTTTTCTTGTTGGCATTTTGATTGTCAAGGTTTTCAAGAGACTGTTTATTAGATTTTGCCAGTCCTTAGGACCCAATAATGGTGACCGTTGTAGACATTTAATAAATAAGATTTATGAGCCCATTTACAGCAATGGAAATTAAATTTATCTGGATTTACTGAAATTAGTAGGTATGTGTAATTGTTTTTTATTCTATACAAATGAAAAATGTTTAATATTGTTCTACTAAATTGTTTTAAGTTACATATTGTTCTAAGTTCTTCTATATTGTTCCAAGTTAAACTTTTGATATTTGGTTCTCTACAAAATGGCAGAAACATGGCATCTTTTTTGTTATTTTCCTAATTTGTCAAAAGTCAAGACTTTTGTTTTCAATTTAAAAGAAATATAATCGGCAATTTACAAAATAAAACCTAAATTAAATTTTACTCAATGACATAACTGTGAATTGTAAATCCAGAGAAATGACATATAGCTAAATTTGTACATGTTTAATTTGGAAACTAAGGGCTAGTTATATACTGCAGGTTAATTTTCTTTCTTATGTTAATTTGTTGATAAGTAAATTAAACATTAAAATTTAAACAAAATCCTGCCAAATTATAAAACTATGAGGGTATTAAAGGACTGGTCTATTATAAAAGGACAGTAAAATTACATTTATAATGGAAGCTACTAAAAGAAACGACAATAATAATCTAATTCAGAAATAGCCTGTGTTTGCCAGTGTTGGGTTGCGGCTGGAAGGGCATCCGCTGCGTAAAACATATGCTGGATAAGTTGGCGGTTCATTCCGCTGTGGCAACCCCTGATTGATAAAGGGACTAAGCCGAAAAAAAGGTGAATGAATCAGAAATAGCCTGTTTATATCTTTGAGCATATGAATTATTTTAAAACTAGTTTTACAAAATATGGCTGTACTGTAACATGATGAATGTACACTAGAGGGAGCTAATTGATTTATTTTTTGTCTCTCTAAGTTTATTTTTTAAAGTCTATGGTCTTTGTATTGTTTGACCACTATATTTATGATTTGTAAATCTGCTTGTTTCTAAGTTAAAACTGCACTAAATATATCACATAAAAAACCTTCTTCAATATCATTTAAACCTAAGCTGTTACGCTTCTATCTGTCGTTAGTCTACATCGACAGTTGTTTATAAATTTTGTGTATTTAATTATGTATAATAAAGTTACTCATAAAATAGATGTCATTTCACTTAAATGTGAGTTTCCAGTGTTCTCTGTTGTGCATCTTGTTAACCTGCTTACTCCAAGGCCCATTTATATTGAAGTTAATGTTTAGCTGCACCAACAAATCTTCTCCAGTCCTATCAGTTGTCCTATCTTCTTCAGTAGCCCCAATCCTATCCTTGTCAACCTTTACTTGGTACCACCATATTTGTTTCGGTTTTCCGACTCGTGTTCCTTCCGAATTTCATCACCTTCTTCAATTGACATTCTTCTCTTCTCCTCAGTAGATGTCCAGCCCATCAGATCCTTCACTTTATTTCACTTATGTCTGCGCTATTGTAGAGGTCCCTGAATGAAACTCAAACAGGTTTAAAACAAGAGAAAAGTTAGTAAAAATTGAAAGAATTTTCAGTTTTTGATCAAACTATGTCTTTATTATTTGGGCTTTTTGAAAGGTTCGACACTAGAGGTCGCGCATGTCCCTGCTGTTCCTTGTTTGTTTAGAGACGCAGATTTTTGGCTGGTCTTTAGCAGCATCACAGGCAAGCTTTTGTCTCCAACAGCATATTTGCAATGTCACAAAAACATCTCCTCTATTCTTTATCTCGTGCTGCTAAAATGTCCACACCATTGCATATCAAGAGCATTACTGAAGTCCAAGAGTGGAGAAGAGTGACGCGATGTTTTGACGAGCTCTGAAGAAACATCTCTCCTCAACTCGTGCACGTGTGTTTTAAAGCACGTGTGTGTGAGTGTTGATAGAATATGACAGGTAAACCACATTGCAGACAGACAACAATGCCTCATAGTGTTGACCTACTAACGGATTAAAGACAGACAGCACATGTATTTTAGCTAGCATATATGCTATATATTAGCAAAATTTTGAGTAAAATGCCCAACAAGTTCAATATAAGCTCCCTTGACAAATTAAAGTATATATATTAGATCTGTCGTTATCACAGTGAAGTACATTACTTTTGCTGTCAACATAATTGCATCAGATTTTTTCTTATTTATTTATTTATTTTTTTTCTCAGTAAGTACAGCTATATTTGACCATTCTAGTCACATGCGCCCGCCATCTTGGAACAGTCAACATATGAAGAGTTGAGATGCAAAAACCTGTAAGTGCTAGGTGAAAATGTCTTCTAAAATGAGCATTTCTTTCAGGCTCTTATGTCTGGGTTTAGTAGTTTTGCCTGTACAGTAAATAATACATTATTTTCATTGACTTTAACATGAAATAACTGAATTTAAACGTAAGAGGGTGAGGAAAATGTAGAAGAAAACTCCAGATGACACTTGGAGGTTTTTGCATCTGAACTCAACATATCTACAGTCATAAAATCTGTAACTCTTCTAAGATGCTACATCAATGTGTAGTCTCTAGTTGTGAAATTGTAAATGCTGATTTCAATTCCCAAAGAAATGCACAACCTTTCACATGTTTTTTTTTTTTTTTGATTTGTATTAACAATATTAACTCATTTTAAACTATGGTAACTTTAATACCTGCTTAAAAAAACTTTTAAAAGCCATCACTGAAGTTCTTATTGTTTCCACTAAAACGCCTATAAAAAGATTACAATCCATCAATTTTTTTTAAATCAGTACATTTTAATGGATTATTTGTGTTTTGGCCCATAACCTTTGATTTGACCAGCCATTCTATCTGAGAAGAGAGGGAGAAAGATGGGGAAGGTTGAGGGAAATGTCTTTAACAGAGATGGTTCTTTTTAATTTAACATAACTGTTTTGTAATTTCTTGCTTTCCAATTTAACATGTTTGTTTATTTTTTGAGCTACAAAAAAGTGAACTGAAGTTAAATGAAAGGATCAGATTTTTTTAAAACAGATTTTTTAGGGCAATGCACAGAACATTGACAAGCAAATTCAGGCAAAGGCAGGTGCAGCTTGACTAGTGTATTCAACATTGACTTCCATCATGTTATAATAAATTTTTTTATTGTAAGTTCATTATAACATGTACAAAAAATGTATAGTTATTAATACGAATAAAGTCACTATTTCTATTTCTTTTTTTTTAATACAGTTGGTAATATTTACCTACGGCTCACCACCTTCAATCAAATTTGGTTTTTGGCAGTTCATCAGAAAAAGTAAGGGTGCTCCTGCATTAAAGGAACACTTCCCTTTTTTTACTTGGATTATTAAAAATCATTACGCTGGAAAGAAAGTATAATTTTTAGACGTCTAGAAAAAAAAGATATTTTTCATTTTCCGTTGGTCTTCATACAGACACTTTAGTTACAGAAGACTCAAGCTTTAAACAGAAGAAATATCACAACTCCTTTTGAGTTTTTTTAATCGGATGATAATGGTCTAATTCGATTCAATGATTTATGCTAAGCGAAGCTAAAATTGCTCCCTCCAGACCCAGAGATTGGCTGAATAGATTCCAAAATTGTAAAAATCTACTTTTTACCTCTAGGGGATTTGTAAAATCTGCATATATCTAAAAAGTGGGTTCTGTTAAGATTTTGTGGTTTTAACCTGCCACCAATAGAAGCCAAGGTACAGTAATTATCATTACAGACTCAAATCGTCCATTAAATCTGATATAGTTCATTTATTGTATAACTACTTAAATTTCTAAGATCGTTTCTATTGTATTTTTTCAGCAGGGATGTGAATGAGGCTTACGTAAATACAGTTGAAGTCAGAATTATTAGCCCCCTGTTTATTTTTCCCCCAATTTCTGTTTAAAAGAGAGACGTTTTTTTTTAAATCATGTCTAATCATAATAGTTTTAATAACACATCTCTAATAACTGATTTCTTTTATTTTTGCCCTGATGACAGTACATAATATTTGACTAGATATTTATCAAGACACTAGTATTTAGCTTAAAGTGAAATTTAAAGACTTAACTAGGTTAATTAGGTTAACTAGGCAGGTTAGGGTAATTAGGCAAATTATTGTATAATGATGGTTTGTTCTGTAGACTATCAAAAAATATATTATAATTTAATATTATTTAATAGTTATATATTATATTAATATAATAATATTGACCTTAAAATATAAAAAAATAAATAAATAAATAAAAACTGATTTTGTTCTAGCCTAAATAAAAAAAATAAGACTTTCTCCAGAAGAAAAAATATTATCAGACATACTGTGAAATTTTTATTTGCTCTGTTAAACATCATTTGGAAAATATTAAAAGAAGAATTTATACATACATAAAGACATGAACTGTAAACATGAACTGTATTCACCAACTAATATGTACACATGGGGGTTGACCAGTACATTGTCAAAGAAAACATTAAAATACATTTCTTTACCCAAATAAAATGTTGATGAACTTTTAACAATGATTTATGTTTTAGAGCTGTCAGGGCAAGTTTTGCAGGATATGGCGGCATATATGTAGTTTTCTCCTCCATAGCACTTAAAATAAAAACTAAATAAAAGCTCAGGCTGTGGGTAGCGTGAAGCTGATTGATTGTTGTTACCATGGATGATTCAAAATGGCATATATCTAGCAATTTCCAGTTATGAAAATAAAGAAACCATTATTTATTTGTACATCCTCTCTGATAAGACATCCTGTATCCACATGTACACGGGTGCCTTGAACCACATTCATCTGCATAATTGAGCAGAGCCAAAGCACAACAAAAAACAATGTATTATTTCTACAAGACGCATGCAGTTTTGTTATATTGCAGTTTTAAATTCATAAACAATTTATAAACCATTTATCAGCTTTGAAAGTCATTGGGTCAAATAGTGTATATAAGCCATATTACTTAGTTACAGATAAATTTGTCTCGGTATATGTCAATATTTTTTGCATCTGTTATTCCTGTTCATGATCCTTTCAGAAAAATTCTTTCAGGCCTACGCTTTTTGTGCTGACCAATTGAGAACTAGTTTACTAGTACTAATATACTAGGTCTGTGCAACACTATTTAATGTAGTTACACTATACAGAGTGAATTAAAGTCATTTGGTTCACTTTTTGATAGTGAGATTACTTATTTACCACTAAAGAAAACCTGGTAAAGCAGGCATAGCATCCGTTTAGTTTCATTTTTCACTTCCTGTGTGACTCTGTGGTCTATGGTTAAAGCAGGGTTATAAAGGGACAGTGCTCCCAAAAATAAAATAAAAAATTTTTCACTCACACTCAGGCCATCCAAGATGAAGGTGAATTATTGTTTTTTTCAGTAGAGCATTTAAGTCATTCATCGTTACTTTATACAGGTATAATGCAAGTAAAGGGTTATGAACTGGATGAACCAGATGAACAGCAAATAAACAAAACTGTCTGAAACAAAGATCTACCAGACCGTGTCTAAATCACTTCTGGATTTCTGACTTGAAATGAGCCAATATTCTAATGTACGTGGTAACGTGATACTGTGATGAGTCATCCCGGACGAGCCCCCATATTTGTCATGACTGGCTCAAAGCCTTGGAAAATGAAGGACAAGAAGTGCCATGGGATTTTAATGACCTCAGAGAGTTAGTACCTCGGTTTAATGTCTCATCTGAAAGACGGTGCTCACTATATAGTGTTCCCTTCACCAAAACTGGGGAAATAGGACTCATAGATAGTTGAGCAACCCCTGCTGACCACACTAACACCACTTCCAACAGTATCTTAGTTTCTCCCATGTGTTCTCCCATCCAGGCCTGCTTGCTTCAGTGAGTAACTGGTCTTGGGCTGCAGGGTGATATGGCTGTTGATACTTGCACAGACCAATAATTTCACTTCATAAGACCTTAGTGTATTTTCAGGTAACCATTGGGCTTGCATTATATGAATCACCAAGGTGAAACAAGCTTAAAAAATCCTTTAATATTTTCTGAAGAAAAACAGTCACATACACCTTTGATTGCTTGAGGGTGGGTAACTATCCCTTTAAAATTATTCCTTTAAAGGTGCCATATTGGTTATTGATACAATAAGTTATTGTGTTCTGATATCTACATATAAGGTATGTGTCTTATAGGTACGTTTACAAAATTTGTATATGCTCATTTAAAACCCCATAAAATATCCTTATAATCAGAAGCTCCATATTGACCAAATATTCTAATGGTCATGAAAATTTATATTAAAATTAAAGGTTTATTTTACCTTCATGGAGTGAGCAAGCTATCTAATATAAACAACCAGAGTATCCTATTTTGTTCCCGAGTTTAAGATATAGGCTAATTTCTAATTAAACTTCACAAAAGAGACTGTAAGAGATGTGTTGTTTTGTGTTTTGAAGCTATAATGGAATTGAAAACACAGCCAGGAATTTATACAACATAGGATCATTCTCATTACATTTCTGGAGATGGCGAATTATGTAGCCAGTAGTACGGATTGCTGCATTTCGTCTTTAAAACGAACACTACGAAGCGGTATGACATCAATCCCATTCGCTCTTACTAGCTGACCGATATCCTCCGTATGGACAGCTTTCCCGCTGTTACTAGTTTGTCCAGTTAGCTTGCCATGTACATTGGCAGACTTGAGATGCAGATAGAAGTTGACCACAAAGACAAAAACAGAAGCCAAAAAGGCCTTTTTAAAACTGGTCAATTGGTGCTTTTGAAAATACTATTGGTTGGGTTTTGGGAAGGAGGACGGTGGGTTAGTTAATGGGTTAGTCAGTTAGTTATTCAGTCAGTCAACAGCGGCCTCTGGTGGATTTACGCAAAAACACCAAGCGCAAATGGCATTCGCGAGAGAAATTTAAGATCTGAAAAAGCGTACACAGTGGCCTCCGGAGGATTTGTGAAAACAAAAACTGCAAAAAACGTAGCCCCTGGCGCTCTCCAGGAATGTATATAGGGGTATGTTTTCAAAATTAAGCTGGGTTGAATTAATATCAACCTCCACATAAACAGATGAAGCTTAAGAAAGTGTATTGCTGTTTTTGGCTTCAGAAAAAAAGGACAGTAAGTTGAAACATGCTGCAAATTTCACAACCTTTTAAAGAATTGTGTTATGAGTATATAGACACCAATGTCTTTCTCTAAGAGAAGGGATTGGCTTTCTCTAAGAGAAGGGTGCTCTTAGTCACACACTCACTCACTACCTCCCTTGAGCCTTCAACAGGGATTAGAGATTAACAGAGAAGGTCAAGTTTTTTTGTGAACCATGAATTTGCAGCATCTTATAATAACTAGGTCCTGCATTTAAAAATAGATTTAAATACCTTACAAAGCCTTGCCTGTGAGGTCAAACACCAGATTAATAAAGTGCCTTTATGTGGGTCATGCGAAAAAAAGAAAAAGAAACTAAGACCACAGAATTTCAATGAATTTCTGTTTGGGGTTTTGACTTGAAATGTAATTTTCTCATTGCACTTAATAGGTAAACACACGTAATTATTTTATGACGTTTTAGAGAATATATTGTCTACAACTTACTGTGATTCTAGTTTTATCACCACAGAAACACTCTAGACTGATATTGTGGTTTTATTGCACATTCTGGCTATGATAATTGCACATCTACCATCGAAATCTTTGTTCCACAGAACCATCGACTTACTGTAGTTTTTGTGATTTATGACTTCCGATCACGCCTTGGCTTTTCTGTAACTTATTAAAGCAATCGACACACATTTCCTTTGTGCTAGAGGAAACCTTTTCAAAGAAAACTGCGTGAGCTGGCTTGCAAAAAAATAAGAGTAAGTTAAGTTGTATTTATGAAAAGGGATATAGATGTGGTTGATGTTTGCCAAGCCCAGTGGCACAGCAGAACTCATATGGGAACCAGATGCACATGTTTTGGCTGAAGTTTTTGAAAGCATTTACTCCTGTGCCGTAGTTTGTTTTATTAACCTGCATTCCAGGTTAATCTGCATTTACTATGAGCAAACACATCTTACTGGAAGTCATGTGATCTGCCCATAAAAGTGTTTGCTCAGTGAATGGGTCTGCTTGTTGTAAATATGATCACAATTATTTTTGAATGCAACCATGAAGTTGTAATAATCATTCAAATTTTATGAGAATATAAGGGAGCCCTCACTTTAGCAATAAGCAAATACATATTTTTTTTGCTGATGTTTTAATGCTATACTGCAGGTTTTGAATCTATGTTTTTGTTAAAGCTGTCTTCTTGCATTATTTTTTACACAAGCACACACATAGTAAATTTAGAAAATTAACTGAAATTAATAATTAATAATATAATAATAATTCCTTAAATTTTATAGCACTTTTTTGGACAATCAAAGCGCTTTACACATTGGGAGGGCATCTCCTCATCCACCACCAGGGTGCAGCATCCACCTGGATGACGCGACGGCAGCTGTATTGCGCCAGACCCCACACCACACACCAGCTGATTGGTGGAGAGGAGACAGCGTGATGAAGCCAATTATGGTATGGGGATGGTTAAGAGGCCATGACAGACAGAGGCCAGTGGGGAAATTTGACCAGGGTGCCGGGGTTAAACACCTACTCTTTTCGAAAGAGATCTCGGGATTTTTAGTGACCAGAGAGTCGGAACCTCGGTTTAATGTCTCATCCAAGAGACGGCGCTCACTGAGCAGTATAGTGTCCCCTTCCCTATACTGGGGTGTTGAGCACTCCCTGCTGGCCTCACTAACACAACATCCGGCAGCAACCTAGCTTTCCTACGTACTCCCATTCAGGTACTGACCAGGCTCTGATTAGCTTCAGTGGGGCGACTATGTGGGAGTTGCAGAGAGCTAGCTTCCAACTAAAGCCCTGCTCACACTGAGATTTCAGCCACAATTTTGTCATCTGAGACAAATTTGGGAAGTCCTAAATGATTAGTGAAATCCTATGCTAAAATCTGTGGTCTTTGATCATTGGTTTGCCATGTTCACAGACAGCCGCTTAGTGGCCATCGCAATTAAATCATTCCTCCGACGAAGTTCTGGCAGTGTCATAAATTTTCAGACACTTTGTGACAACAGCTGGGATCAGCGTCAATCCAAGAACCAAAAGGAGCTCCAAATTTGATGACTCAAACCATGCGACAATGCAAATGACCGCAGGGAAATGTCAAAACTGTTTTTTTTTTCTTCCTGGTTTTATTATTGACACATGATGTGTGCAAAATTGCCACTATAGATTGTTTACGTTTACTGTAAGGAATCATTTCAGAGCGAGGGATAGTGAAAGTGCCGTGGTGGATGACGTCAAACTCCGGGGGCAATTTCTTTCGTGTTTGGCTCGTCTTCTTTGTCGTTCAGTCTGACTTTATGACACTTACATCTTACAGTGTGACATAGGTGCCAATGTTCATGCAGTCTGACATGCTACAACCATTCAGGATTATAAAAATTTCTGCACAGTGTGAGCCGGCCTTAAATTGGTTGAACTTGACAAATGTTTCAAATGTTTATTTTATCCTTCAATAGCCTTCTGGGTTTCCATCACCCTGAGTTACTGTGCATTTTGAATTATTGTATAAGAAACAAGTGGCAGTAACCCCAAATTTTGAATACTAAATCCTTATTTTGCAAAAATGTTTTGGTTTAGGTTTTGGATGGAGCCCTACATGGGCCTTGAATCTAAGCCCTAGCCCGCCCCTGGCCCGAGACGCACAGACTGTATCCCTGCCCTTGTCTAACAGCTCATCAACAGTTTTTTTTTTTCCGCTAAACAAATTTTACTGTTACAGCATTAAAATAGAACAGATTTGTATTTATTAGAAAGTTTGTTTTTTCGTTTTGTTATTTTATTTTTATCGGAATAATTTACAAAAATGTCATGTAAGTTTTAGTTTTTTTTAAGTGAAATCGATATCCGAGTGGTATGTGGTCCACAGTGAGTTTACTCAATTTAGGTTGTGCATTGTGTATAACCAGTTGGCTCATCATTTAAAGTTGTCACTATTTGAAAAGTTGACCAGAAATTTGCCTTTCCTGTAGAATTTTTTTACAGTTTTTAGTTCACCATTGGCAATTTTTGTCTTCATGTTCTCCATTGCATGTGGCAGAAAATCTCTATACGCAAGGCATCTCTGTCGCTTCCAGACAGCACGCATTAGATCTAGGGATGCAACGATTATAGATTTGGGTTGTAGAATTATAGTCTGAGGAATAATCACAGTTTTACGGATATCATTATTATAATGTATTTATTAATTTCAAACTAGAAAATCATGTGAAAACTCCTTATATTTGAAAGTGTTATTTATTGCTGCTCAGAAACCAAATAATACAGCACAAAATAATGTTAAAAACAATAGTCAATTTCTCATTGGACTTTTGGCATTCAAACATAAATAAAAAACAATAAATAATAATTATAATTGTCTAATGTAAATCTAAGCAGCTACATTAGTTAAGTATTTCCCTTTTAAAGGAAACAAATGTAGTCAAAGGCTGCTGAACCTCCATCTGAAAAGCACTTTTGATCAACTACATTATGAACTTGTTTATTTTTTATGTTGTATTTTTTTTCCTCTCTTTGAAGTAGAAATGTGTATATTCCATACAAAGAACGAAGCTGATTGGTCTGTTCTTGTCACATGACTTGCAGTGTGCTCGTGCCATTCTTTCAACTAGGTGCGCCTGGAAAGCATGAGCGCGTCGTACCTTGTGCATGTCTTTTCCAATATGTGTGCAAGAAAAGAAAGGGCTTGGGCTGAAATGCAGGGCTCTAGTTTTGGACTTGTGCAAAAGGGGTTAATGTCAATAATGGGAGATGAAAACACATTTGTCGAATAAACTCTGCCATATCAAACATTAAAGCTACAAGCAAAGAGCTTAGAATTACCAAGAAGCGACACTCAGTAGAATGTTCCATTGCAACAGCAGGGCCCAGCAACAGCCGCTCGATGCTGCCATTTTGAAGTGAAAGCGATCGGCCGTCCATTGGATCTTATTGCTGTCGCGATGGCAGGCAGCTGCTTTGTTTTTTTATTTATTTATTTAAAAAGCGCATTAAAGCTGAGATACAACCTGAAAGACGACAATACAACACTTACTATCACAATCATCAGCACTTTTAATCATTTATTTTACAGACTTATAATATGCTGTTGTTCTATTGGAATTTTCATTCCAAATTGGCCACTGCGTGACACTAGTGGCATCTAGTGGCTGTTTAACAATCGTACTAGAGTGTCCCCTCTTGGTGATTCTATGCTCTTTGCTACAAGATTAATCAGCTGTTTCCGTTGATGGTTCCTTGTTTACTGTTGGTTACTAGGATACCAATACTACAGTTAGCCACTCTAACAACTTTGATGGAAACGCACTTAATTCGCACTAGATTTGTTTTTTCTTTTTTTGCAAACTTTGAAAGATTTGTTTCAAGATAGGATGGAAACCTGGCTTATGATGCAAGATCTGCATGAAAAATATACTAAAATAATAAAATATATACTATTTTAATTTTATTTAGATTTTTGCAGCATGCTTACTATGTTTAATCTTGTCTTGTGTATGACATATTGCTGGTAATTGTTGCATTCAAACCTGAAGGATATAAGAGGTTTAGCATGATCAAAACAATTATGAATAATCGACTCTGAGCTTGAAATATCTATTAACAAATTAAGTAAATACATGAAAGCAGTGTAAAGTTTTGTTTAATTTGTATATATTTAGTGTTTTATGCAGCCCAGGCTCATTGGAAATGTAGTGCCTCAGCCTGCATTTTAGCAAAACATTAAATACATTGCTCCGGTTGCGTTTAATTGCACGTTTCAGATGACAGATCTACTAGAGGACACTGTCCACATTTTTGCGAATCTGAAATACGTTACTTGATGTACGTTTTTTTATGTTGCAGATACACGTTGTACAGATCACCAATCAAACAACTGACTTAGACCTAACCAATAGTGTTCAAAAGTAAATGTAAGAAAAAAATGCATTGGTTGATTTAATATTGCTTTAATCTGATCCATGCTTCACCAGACTCAAACCAGAGCTCTCTGCATCATAAGTATAACATCATACAAATTAAGCTAGTTAATGAGCTATTCAGAGGAGATACAGTAGTTAAGTGAGGCAAACTTATTCGATGACAAATCATAGACATCGTTACATTATTTATATGGTGTCATTCAAAGAACTGCAGAAATTTATCCTTTATTTATTTCTTGATATGTCCCTGTAAATATCATTACTGTGAAAAGGAACAACAATTTTTAGTGTCATACTGCCCCCCATAGTGTTCATTTTACAACTGCAGTCAAACACACTGTATATTAGATTAACATGAGTATATATGATTAGATTAGATTAGATTAGATTAGATTAGATTAGATTAGATTCAACTTTATTGTCATTACACATGTACAAGTACAAGGCAACGAAATGCAGTTTAGGTCTAACCAGCAGTGCAATAGCATCAAGTGCAGGATACAGGTATCAGTTATAAAGTGCAGTTATAGAAAAACTATGGTGATATTTACAGATGGATGTACTATGAACATTATATACAGGTTGTATTAGCTATGAACAGATTTACAATAAATGAATATATGTACAGAATGCTATTAATAATCAGGAGTGGCAAAAAGATAAACAATTACAAATGTCCATGTGCAGTGGGTATGTCCAGTTCAAATAAGTAAATAAATCAGTGCAATGAATATGTGCAGACTTTAAATGTGCAAATGTTAAATAGTGCAGTGATTGTGAGGAGTATAAGTTAGAGGAGTGTGGGGGTGTATTGGGGGGGGGCAAAAGAGTCAGTGAGGGGCAGAGTTCAGGAGGGAGACAGCTCTGGGGAAAAAGCTGTTCCTCAGTCTGCTGGTTTTTGTCTGGGGGAGCCTGAAGCGCCTGCCGGAAGGCAGGAGAGAAAACAGTCTGTGAGCAGGGTGAGAGGTGTCCTTAAGAATACTGCATGCTCTGCGCAGACAGTGTTTCTTCTGGATGTCCTCTATGGCTGGCAGTGTAGTCCCTGTGATGCGTTGGGCAGTTTTCACCACCCGCTGCAGTGCCTTACGCTCAGCAACAGAGCAGCTTCCATCACAGACTGTGACAAAGTTGGTCAGGATGCTTTCTATTGTGCATCGGTAGAAGTTCACCAAGACGGCTGATGAAAGCTGGTTCTTCTTAAGTTGCCTCAAGAAGAATAGGCGCTGGTGAGCCTTCTTGACCAGGCTGGAGGTGTTGGTGGTCCAGGAAAGGTCCTTAGAGATGTGGGTCCCCAGGAACTTGAAGGATGAGACAGGCTCAAATATGATTTTATTACAGTGAAGTGGAGAAATATAACATTTTTCTCTGTTTCATGAACATGTCCTTGATGTGTTTAAGGTATCCGTGATTAACTGTACATTAATAAATCACAACAATCCTGTGCTTTGGAAACAGCCATTGGTACAGGATGTAGCGGAAGTCATTTCACGCTATTGGAAGTTTCTGCTTCATATGCAAAAGTGTAATAAGGGCCTATTCCTAGTGAAAAACTAAATTACTCATGTTTTTCCAAAGAATCAGTCGTGCAAATTGTGCCTAAAGTATTGTTCACACGTTTGGAAGACTTAAAATATAATTATAAAAATTATAATAAAATCAGTCTCTCTCTACATTTTCTCACCCTGTATAATTATTTTCTAAGTTCACAAATGTGAATTTGTGTTTTCATCAATTTGTTAGAGCAGCTGACTTTAGTATTGGTAACCTAACACCCAACAATAAAAATAAAGTAAAATCACACAATTATTTTCTTATGTTTCTTTATTGATTGGCAATTTTACATAATTTTTTTAAATAAATACAAAGTTTTATATGCATTTGGAGGTGATTTCTGTGTGCCAGGATCTCAATAAGACTTCAAATATGATAACCTTTGATATGCTAACCTTTTGTTATGGGAAAAACACAAAGTCCTGACAGCCAGCATCCTTGTCTACTGGAAACAAGCTCCCTGGCCTTTTGAAGCATTCAGATGCAGGATGCATGCAAGACATCAAACATTCCTGACTTATCTCCCCTTCAGTGTGCATACCTTTCATTAGTTAATAATATTATTAGAATTTTCCCATATTCTAAGTGCACTAGGGAAAATATCTATCTATCTATCTATCTATCTATCTATCTATCTATCTATCTATCTATCTCTCTCTCTCTCTCTCTCTCTCTCTCTCTCTCTCCTCTCTCTCTCTCTCTCTCTCTCTCTCTATATATATATATATATATATATATATATATATATATATATATATATATATATATATATATATATATATATATATATATATAACCGTCGCCCCAGTCTGAGGTCAAGAGCACTCTGAAGCAGGTTTTCATTCAGGATGTCTCTGTACATTGCTGCATTCATCTTTCCCTCTATCCTGACTAGTCTTCCAGTTCCTGCTGCTGAAAAACATCCCCACAGCATGATGCTGCCTGGTGATGAGCGGTGCCTGGTTTTCTCCAAATGTAACACCTGGCATTCACTCCAAAGAGTTCAAATTTAGTCTCATCAGACCAGAGAATTTTGTTTCTTATGGTCTGAGAGTCCTTCAAATGCCTTTTGGCAAATTACAGGCGGGGAGTGGCTTCTGTCTGGCCACTCTACCATACAGGTCTGATTGGTGCACAGATAGTTTGTCCCTCTGTAAGGTTCTCCTCCATAGAAGAATGCTGGAGCTCAGACAGAGTGACCATCAGGTTATTGATCACCTCCCTGACTAAGGCCGTCCTGCAAAATGGCCGGCCAGCAAAAAACCTGGTGGTTCCAAACATCTTCCACTTACAGATGATGGAGGCCACTGTGCTCATTGGAACTTTCAGAGCATATATATATATATATATATATATATATATATATATATATATATATATATATATATATATATATATATATATATATATATATATATATGTATGTATGTATGTATATATATATATGTATGTATGTAGTTGAAGTTAAATTATTAGCCCCCCTTTGAATTTTTTTCTTTTTTAAATATTTCCCATACAATATTTAACAGAACAAGGAAATTTTCACAGTGTGTCTGATAATATTTTTTTTCTGGAGAAAGTCTTACTTGTTTTATTTGGCTTGAATAAAAGCAGTTTTACATTTTTTAAAAGCCATTTTAAGGACAAAATTATTAGCCCCTTTAAGCTCTTTTAAGTCTACAGAACAAACCAATGTATTACAATAACTTGCCTAATTACCCTAACCTGCCTAGTTAACCTAATTAACCTAGTTAAGCCTTTAAATGTCATTTAAGCTGTATAGAAGTGTCTTAAAAAATATCTAGTCAAATATTACTTACTGTCATCACGGCAAAGATGAAATAAATCAGTTCTTAGAAATTATTTATTAAAACTATTATGTTTAGAAATGTGCTGAAAAAATCTTCTCACCGTTAAACAGAAATTGGGGAAAAAAATAAACGGGGGGGTGGGGTGGGGGGGGGGGGGGGGGGGTTGGAGTAATAATTCAGGGGGGCTCTCATATATATATATATATATATATATATATATATATATGTGTGTGTGTGTGTGTGTGTGTGTGTGTGTGTGTGTGTGTGTGTGTGTGTGTGTGTGTGTGTGTGTGTGTGCGTGCGTGTGTGTGTGTGTGTGTGTGTGGTCTCTATCTTTTGGACCCCGCAGTCGTTGCATAAGTGTTGAGTTTAAGTCTTTAAGTTTGATTTCAAGCTGCGTCTGCTTATGTAACAGTCTCGATGACCCTTTCCGCCCCCATCATCCACTTTTCTGCATTCTGTATAAACATTAATGTTTATATCATCTGTCCACAGAAGCAGGACACACACTACATAAATACATATCCTGCCTGTGTACTCAGCTAAGACTACCTTGTAAAGCACTATAAACATTACACATCTCCTTCAGATAAACTTATAGTGATTTAAAGCTATAGTGAAATATTGTCTTATTAAAGCAGTGCTAATATCTAAATATTATCTACCGCCTGAGGCAAGAGCTCTTTCATTTTTCATTAGCACTGCACCCCCACCCGTATTATCTGTGTTGTGGGCGGCTTGCTTGGCTTTGTCACCGTTACACTGCGAATATAAAAACAGAGGTTTGCTCAAAATACATGTAGTTTTGGGTGTGGATGCTCTTTGACTCTTTTTCTCTGGGTGTTTTTTTGCTGAATAATGTCTGCAAACATTGCCTTGAGTAGTCTGTTAAATGGAAAAGGATTACTATGACAGGCCAAAAGGCGAAATCTGGTTTCATCCGGCTGTATGGTTCAGACGGCCCTTCCTTTGTTTTATGTGGTTTAGTTGTGTCTCCCTCCCTTGTCTCTGGGCATGATAGTGTATTTTGCTGATGCAATGTTTTGTTTTTTGCTCACTATATGACTCAGATGTAAGTCAGACTGCAGAAAGGAGAACTCAGCTAACTCTTTTTGGCTACTATCAGAAACAGTCTTTTAAATATAAGATTTGGAAGAAAATGGTGCTTTCTCGTGCAGAACATGAGGACATAATTATTTTTTGTTGTTGCTTTTGTTTTTTGGTGTCAATTTGATAGTTTTCTTACTTCCCAGCAGTCAAACAACATCATAAGACGTTAATATAAGGTTAGATTTAGATCATGACATCAGGTTACCAAATTTCAATGTCTAGACAGCCTCTGAGGACAATGTTATTTTGACGTCCAATAACGACCTCAAATTACATTGATATTTGACTGATTTTAGGTTGTGTTGGAAAGTGACCAAAATAGTCTTATAGATGTCAAAGTGGTAACGTCCACACAACGTCAAGGTGTAACACGATTAGACGTTGATATTTGGTTGATTTTAGGTTGGACATTGACATCGGCCTGATGTTGGGTTCTGACATCAGCTCGATTTTCATTTCCAAACACGACGTTAGGGTACAATGGGGTAAAACATCAATATGACGTCATGTTGACATCCTGTGCCTGCAGGGTTGTATTCACTTGCTAGGGTGTTTTGGGTCATTTTTAGGCTTTGTTTACATCTGATTTTAAGAAGAATTTTTTACATTTCAAACAAAACATTTTGTGCTTGACTATTTTTAATCGATTTTAATCTGCAGGTGTAAACAGGATTGTGTCTCTCTTGTTTACTTGTGGCCCTGATTCGCAAAAAAATACACCTCTAATGGATAGTTTATGCAAAAATTTAAATACCATGATCATTTACTTACCCTTGACTTGTTCCAAACCAAAAGAAGATATTTCACAGAATGTTGGAAACTGATAACCATTGACTTCCATAGTATTTGTTTATCCTGTTTTCTGCAGAACAAATTGGTTCAATTGGAACAAGTCAAGCGTGGGAACAAGATGATGATATGAATTTTCATTTTTGGGTGTACTATCCCTTTAATACAAGGTCTAAATGGGCCCTGGTTGTTTTGATATGCAGCACATTGCGGTTGCATCTGTAGTTTGGATACTTTGGTCCATATCAAAGGCAAAAAAAAATACATTGTTTAATTCTCCACATGTTTTGGTTCCTTTTTAAACCGCATTGATTGCTCTTGCCTGAACCAATTGAGATCAGTGTTAATTTCATCGATGTATCATTTTTGTCATATGATTCGTCAACAACATTTAGGCTCAATCCCAATTCTATTTTTGTACTCCTACCCCTTCCCCTTGGCCCTTCATCAGAGTGTGAAGGGGAAGGGCTTTAAAATTTACCCCTAAGCAGTGGGGCACCACTACAACACGTGCACATGTCATCATATGTCATCGCGAGCTCTTACTTCATTTGAGATCGATGATCGTAACTGCTGAAGTTATTCCAGTTGTGTTATTTTTTGGTATTTATCTTCAGGAAATCACTGAAGGCAATGATATCATGTTATCATAATGATATAATGTGGCAATAAGATTGTAACTGTACTGTGTATTTACACAGTGCCCATATTCATCTATGCAAACACACGAAAAACAACGTTAACATTATAGCAGACACTGTAAAAGGCTCATTGCAGCCACTAGACTTTTCTGACAGGGTATTCGAGTGTCATAGAGTGACAGAATGTAGTGGCACTGCTATACAGGAGTTAGTATTATGGATTATAGATAGTAAAATTTAGCATTTTTTTATTTTAGTGTTTTTGTTTAAACATGACAGTAAAACACTAACGTGGTTATGAATATATTAAAACATGTGCTTGTTTGACGTAAAACTTTGTAATAATGACAAAAAATCCTAATTTGTGCATCTCCTGACTTCCGTGTGCAGCCATACTGCCGTTGTAGACGGTGTATTCTCTTACCTCTTGGTTTCGAGTGTGGTCCAGAAAAATCTCAGTTTCAAGGGCTATCCAGCCCTTTCCCTTAGCTCTATGTCTTCAAGCTAAAGAGAATTGGAACAACCCTACCCGTTCATGTGAATATGCAAAACAAGGGGTAAGGGCTAAGGGGTAGAACTGGGATTGGGCCTTAGTTTCACTGACAGAAACTAGACAAAAACTAAATAAAGTTACATTTCATTGACCAAAATATGAGGAAAAAATTTACTGACATTTTTACATTAATATGTCTGAAAAAATAAAGACAGCTACATATAGTTTTTTTTTTTTTTATAAAGCATGCATTCTACGAATTGTTTTATTTAGGCCTTGACACAACTGTTAAATCTGGATTTGTATTGTTCAAGCCTTAATATCATTCTTGCTATAAGTGTTTTCTCCATGAGTATGGAATGAGCTTAGAAACTTATTTTATTTATTAAATATGTTATAATTTTGATGACACGGTGGCTCAGTGGTTAGCACTGTCGCCTCACAGCAAGAAGGTCGCTGGTTCGAGTCCCGACTGGACCAGTTGTCGTTTCTGTGTGGAGTTTGCATGTTCTCCCCGTGTTGGTGTGGATTTCCTCCAGGTGCTCCAGTCCAAAGACATGTGCTATAGGTGAATTGGGTAAACAAAAATTGGCCGTAGTGTATGTGTGTGAATAAGTGTGTATGGGTGTTTCCCAGTACTGGGTTGCAGCTGGAAGGGTATCCACTGTGTAATAAATGCTGGATATGTTGGCAGTTCATTCCGCTGTGGCAACCCCTGATGAATAAATGGACTAAGCCGAAGGAAAATAAATGAATATTATAATTTTACCTAAACTGGTTAGTGTGGCTGGAAGGGCATCTGCCCCATGAAGCATATGCCAGAGTAATTGGTGGCTCATTCAGTTGTGGTGACCCTGATAATCAGGGACTAAACTGAAAGATAATGAGTAGACTAAAGCAGATGTAGTTGACTAAAATCGCATTAAAACTAAGACTACAATGAATTCAAAAGACTAAAATATGTCTAAAGATAGGGCATTTTAGTCAAAAAGCCTAAAACTTAATAAACAAAATGTTCACAAAATTAACACTGTGACGACATCCACATCACTTGTTACCCTGATGGCCATCTTTGAACAAATTTCCTGAACTGCATTTCAATTGGTCAGAATTGGTGTACAAGACAATTCCTTGACAGGTCCTGGAAATAATCTAGACACAAACTGTCATTAAACCTGTCCTCACCGTAAGAGACAAGATGGCGGCGCGTTCACATCGCGTTCACATCGTGAGGCTCACCGTCTCTCCAGTTTCTGCAATTTTGCAGTATTATTCCTGCTCATTTCGGGTCTGTTTGTGCAGAACAGCAGTGCCTTTACATCGTACACCTGACAGGAGATCTTGGATATTGGTTTGTGCATTCCGGACAGTTTTATTAGCAATCTTCGACTCATCCCTGAGATCGCCAGAACACCTGGGCCTGAGCGCCCTACCCGGCCGGGCAGAAGTGCTCGAAGGCGCAGAGAACGTAAACAAAGACGGGGGGAGCTTGGCGGGCTAAGAACTAAGCTAAAGCTAACACTACACCGGCTCTCTTTACCCACCATCTTTCTCGCCAATGTACGGTCACTGGTGAACAAAATGGATGAGATTCGACTGCGCATCAACCACAGCAAAAGATTATGGAACTGATATGTCATGATTTTCACAGAAACATGGCTAAACAGCGGGATACCAGACAACGCTGTATCGCTAACTGAGCATCAAACATTCCGAGCAGACAGAACAGCGAATGACTCCGGTAAGACCAGAGGCAGAGGATTATGCATTTATATTAACAAAGCTTGGTGCACAAACTCTGTCGTCGTTGAGAGACATTGCTCTGTTAACCTGGAATTTCTAATGGTTAAATGTAGACCGTTTTACCTGCCACGAGAGTTCACCTCCACCATAATAACTGCTTCCTATATTCTTCCCGATGCTGATGCCAAGCTTGCTATGAATGAACTTCATGCAGCCATCAGCAAACAACAGAGTGCTCACCCGGAGGCTGCTTTTATTGTTGCGGGGGATTTTAATCACTCAAACTTAAAGACTGCCACACAAGAGGAAACAAAACTTTAGACCAAGTTTACACAAACATGGCTAAAGCATACGCTGTGACCCTCCTCCCCCACTTGGGTCAATCAGATCACCTTTCTTTGTTCCTCACCCCCAAGTACTCACCCCTCATCAACCGTATGAAGCCATCAGCAAGGACCATCAAAGTGTGGCCAGCGGGGGTGGTATCCACACTCCAGGACAGGTTTGAACACACACACTGGAGTATGTTTGCTTCCCAGGCCACATGTGGCTCTCACACAGACATTGATAGTTACACTTCCCCTGTTCTGGAATATATCAACACCACCATAGACAGTGTTACAACCCAGAAACAGATAACCACATACCCAAATCAATGTGGGTAAGGCTGCTGGACCAGACGGTATCCCTGGGCGCGTCCTCAAAGTATGTGCAGAACAGCTCGCTGGGGTATTCACAGAAATTTTCAACCTGTCGCTTAACTTAGCAACTGTGCCAACATGCTTTAAAACCACCTCTATTGTGCCAGTGCCCAAACACTGAAGCCCAACATGCTTGAATGACTACCGCCCTGTAGCACTCACACCCATCATCATGAAGTGCTTCGAGCGGTTGGTCCTGGCACATCTGAAAGACTCTCTGCCATCCACACTGGACCCACATCAGTTTGCCTACCGTGGCAACAGGAGCACAGAAGATGCCGTCTCCATAGCACTGCACTCTGTACTCACACACCTGGACAATAAAAACACTTATGCAACCCCATCTCCTCATTTCTCCTGTGCCCCAAGAGAGGATGGAATCGTGCTTCACCAGCCACGGGCGCCCTAAGATGATATCCATCGATGCACCCTCCAGAACCAGAAATTGAATCTCCTCTTTGTGGAGCAGTCCTACTTGGAGATTGACGGATTCACATTTTCGATGGATACGTGCCTGAGAATGGATATCATTGGTTATGGGTTGAATCTGGTAGACGTGCGTCGAGGCTTCGGTGTTGAGCTGGAGTCGGCGACAGAGGGCGTGCGAGATGAAATTTCCAGCTGACCCGGAGTCGATGAGGGCCGTGACTGAAACTGAGACAGAAGGGGTAGTTAACTGGACATTAGTGGTGAGAGGATGCATCTTTTCAATGGGAGCTCATTGTGGACTTCAGAAAGGGACGAACAGGCTCACATGATCCCATCCACATTAATGGGATGGCCGTTGAGCCTGTCTCATCCTTCAAGTTCCTGGGGACCCACATCTCAAAGGACCTTTTCTGGACCACCAACACCTCCAGCCTGGTCAAGAAGGCTCACCAGCGCCTATTCTTCTTGTGGCAACTTAAGAAGAACCAGCTTTCATCAGCCGTCTTGGTGAACTTCTACTGTTGCACAATAGAAAGCATCCTGACCAACTGCGTCACAGTCTGGTATGGAAGCTGCTCTGTTGCTGAGCGTAAGGCACTGCAGCGGGTGGTGAAAACTGCCCAACGCATCACAGGGACTACACTGCCAACCATTGAGGACATCCAGAAGAAACACTGTCTGCTCCGAGCACCCAGTATTCTTAAGGACACCTCTCACCCTGCTCACAGACTGTTTTCTCTCCTGCCTTCCGGCAGGCGCTTCAGGCTCCCCCGGACAAAAACCAGCAGACTGAGGAACAGCTTTTTCCCCAGAGCTGTCTTCCTTTTGAACTCTGCCCCTCACTGACTCTTTTGCCCCTCCAATACACCCCCCACACTCCTCTAACTTATACTCCTCATAATCACTGCACTATTTAACATTTGCACATTTAAAGTTTGCACATATTCATTGCACTGATTCATTTATTTGAACTGTACATACCCACTGCACATGAACATTTGTAATTATGTTTATCTATCTGCACACTTCTGCTGTTAATAGCATCCTGTACATATATTCATTTATTGTAAATCTGTTCATAGCTAATACAACCTGTATATAATGTTCATAGTACATCCATCTGTAAATATCACCATAGTTTTTCTATAACTGCACTTTATAACTTATACCTATATCCTGCACTTGCTGCTATTGTACTGCTGGTTAGACCGAAACTGCATTTCGTTGCCTTGTACTTGTACATGTGTAATGACAATAAAGTTGAATCTAATCTAATCTAAATGCACAGTAACATTGGTTGCTGGGGTATGTTGGTTGTTTGCAACTGATACATTGTATTCGGTATTCAGATGCTAGGGTGTTGTGTTGATATACAGTTGTTAGGATGTGTGTAAGGTTACCAGGGTGTTGTTGTGCAGTTTCTGATGGTTTGTGAAAAGTATTTTTATTTTCTAGGTATTCTGGTTTTTTGATAATGTGTTGATATACGCTTGTTTGGGTTTGTGGTGGGTTTCATTTACTGTAATGTATTAAGTGGTAATATTTCAGGTTTCCCAAGTTTTGCTACAGTATTCAGAATGACTGCTGATGTGTCATTATAAAATGGATAGTTCTGGTCCTTGATTCTGATTGGTTGAAACTCATTCTAAGGTGTTGTAAAATACTCTACAAACATACATCCTTGGCAACCATTCAACCATTAGTACTAAGCAGTGGTGGAAAAGGTACTGAAAAATCATACTCAAGTAAAAGTACCATTACTTGCCCCAAAATGGAGTGCAAGCAAAGTAAAAGTATCTATTGTAATTATTATTTAAAGTATCCAAGTAGTTCCTTTCAAAGTACTCAAGAGTAGTGAGTATTACAATGTGAAAGGCTGATGCATTTACTTGCAATTTTTGTGAAAATAAAACATTTTGTAGGTCATTTATTGCCCATTTCCACTTAGTGATAAAGTACGGTATGGTACAGGTCGGTACAGGTCACCTTTATCAGGCTTGCGTTTCCACTGCCAATGGTACTCTTTTGGTGAGCGTGGTGTTTGACAGAATGTTTCAGTCATCGTCATTCTCGCTCGAGGACATGTCAAAGTAAAGCTGTACGGGTCGTTCACATATCATATAAGAAGTCTCTCAAGTCTTCTCTCAAAACAGAGGCTTTATACACATAAATACTTGTGTATAAATGTTCATGACTAACCTTTACATGAACAGGATTTGATTATAACTGCAGATCAATGATAGCCTACTGTAATGTCTGCAATTATATAAAATAAATAAATAACACATATAAATACATAACATAACACATACAGACCCTTACAGTCTCTGATATGTTACCAATTACAGAAAAACTACACACATCATACATTTAGTCCTTATTTGGGTTCAAAAACAACACGCAATATATAGCCCACAGTCTGTGTAAACCTATCATGTCTTTAATCCTCACCAGAACATGTAACCTCGGTTAGAGAGTAACTCTCTCGGGTCGACCATGGCTCGTTATTGAATGTATATATTATTACAATGTGTCTCTGCTGTGTATTTAAAAATGGCGGTTCCTTTGTTTTCATTCCCCTGACTTGTATACACGCTAGTGAGTTCTCCGTAAACCAGTAGTGTTCAGCTGCTCGTCTTGCTCTGCCTTTTGGTACGCTTTTGTTGTGCTAGGTACCCTTTCAAATGGGTACCCAAAAAGTGGTATGGTACGGTTCGCTTTTTGGTACCTTTTGACAGTGGAAACGGCCATAAAAGCATACCATACCATACCACTCAGTGGAAACGGGCCATTAGTTACTATTAAGGGCATTTGACGATTTCATGACATGCAGTCTAAACAGTGTCTGGGTTATTGTGTTTAAAGATTTTGGACATCTACTTGGGCACTTTTTTCCAAACGCTTTGCTGTATTTATAAAGCACACATCTTGAGCTTTTTCAATATGATGCAATTTACTTTCTATGTGCGATTTGATTGAACAGGAATCACAGGATTGATTTTTCTACTGAGCCAATCACCGTAGACAAGAAAAAATAAAGTAGTGACTGCAGATTGAAGAAAAATAGTGGATGAAAAGTACCAATACTGCACTAAAATGCACTCAAGGAAAAGTGCACATTTTTAAATCTACTTAGTAAAGTACAAGTACTGAGAAAAACTACCCAATAACATTAGTTTGGGTATCTGTAATTTTTTACTTTACACCACTTGTACAAATCCAATGAAACGTTTTATTTGCTTTGTTATATGCTATGTATGAGAAAAAATAAACATTTTTTAAATTAAATAAGCCTCATGAAGCCCTGATTTACAGTGAATTTTTATTGACTAAGCACCCCTGTTCTTAATTCTCTGTAAATCACAGTTTCGCATGGCTTATTGCTTTAATACAGTATGCTTTTTTAAGAGTCTATCATTGAGAAAAATTTGGTTCATTTACGATAATGTCAGTTTTTTCTGTGATCACAATGGCTAAAAACAATAGAAATCATCACAGAAATTGTAATGATTCTAATGGATGTATTCAATGAGTTATTGGCTTTAATGGAAACTAGAATAGTCCTTTGGGTCTCCACTGATAATTTCTGCCTTCTATTGGTGGCATTGGTGTCATCCTAATGGGATAATGGGTTTTCAGCTGTGACATTTATATTACACTGATCGGAACTAAACTTAACTTCAACTCCGAAAACTGGATTGACGCAGTTTTAGATTACTAGAACTTCTATGTTAAGCTGCTTTGACACTATTGAGTGCTATGAAAATAAACATGAATTGAATTGAATTGAAATTGAATTGAATATGTCCCAAATCCCAATAAATCTTCTAGTTTTTATGCTTCGATTTGACAATATATAATGTTTTTAATGTTTTGTTTGTAGTGGAATCCATTAGAACTTCGGTAATGCATGTTAAATGAAATGAAACATTAACAAATGGCAAGTATTGAACCCTGTGACATACCAGTCTTTTCATTCCTTTTCCTCTTGGTCTGGCAGCTGAGTCAGAGCAGGATCTGAGCCAAAGGGTGATCCTGGCATGAAGATTCCGACTCAGTGCGGGTCTGCAGCGTTGGCTGAAGTGCAGTATAGATCGCACATGTTAATGCTGACGCGGCAGCTTTCTCTCACCTGCAGATGCAGACCTGCTGATGGAAGATTTACAGACTCAGAAGCATTCCTGGCTCTGTCCACACACTGCTGTTAGCACAAAGTCTTCACATACAGATCCAAAGCCGCCAACTCGCAAACTTCAGCATGGAATGAATGTGTAAATAAATATGCATAGTTGACAAAATTATTAGCCTTCGATTTTTTTAGGTTATTTGCCAAGTGCTGTTTAATAGAGAGATGATTTTTTTTTACATAATAATTTTAATAACTAATTTCATTGGATTTTCATTTGCCATGAAGACAGTGCATAATATTTTTCAAGATATTAGCTTAGGGTGCAATTTAAAGGCTTAACTAGGTTAATTAGGATAACTAGGCCATTGGATAATCGAAAAAAACTATTCAACTGGACTAATAATATTGACTTGAATATATAATATATATTATTATATATATTATATATTTTTAAATTTTTTATATTTTTTTAATAATCTGCTTTTATTCCAGCCAAGCAAAAAAAATTAAATAAAATAAATAAATACATAAGACAGAAGAAAGTAATAGTATAGAAAATACTGAGAAAATATCCTTAAACATCACTTGGGAAATATTTCATTCATTTCATTCATTTTCTTTTTGGGCTCAGTCCCTTTATTAATCCGGGGTCGCCACAGTGGAATGAACCACCAACTTATCCAGCACATGTGTATGACTCCCGTGAGCTTGGAGGACTGTATCCAAACATCTCTGCAATGACTCAAATAACTTATTAATAAAGTCATCTTGAATGGCTTTAGAAAGCTTTCTTGCAGGACTCCCAGAGTTTATTTTGATTCTTTGGATTCATCTTCAATGCCTCCCCATTCATCTTATCCCAGACATGCTCAATAATGTTCATGTCTGGTGACTGGGCTGGCCAATCCTGAGCACCTTCTTTGCTCGCAGGAACTTTGATGTGGAGGCTGAAGTATGAGAAGGAGTGCTATCCTGCTAAAGAATTTGCTTTCTCCTGTGGTTTGTAATGTAATGGGCAGCACAAATGTCTTGATACCTCAGGCTGTTGATGTTGCCATTCACTCCTCAGAGCTCTCGCATGCCCCCATACTGAATTGTAACCCCAACCACATGACTTTTCCTTCACCCAACTTCACTGATTTTGGTGAGAATCTTGAGTCCATACGGGTTCCAATAGGTCTTCTGCAGTGTTTGTGATGATTGGGATGCAGAAAAATATACCTTCTGCCACTTTTCCAAATGATCAACTAAAAGTCAAGGTCATATTTGTTGCTCTTACAACTGGGATTGATGACAAGACTTTTGTCAGGTAGTGTACATTTACAGACCTCAAACGTGTATAAAGAATGTAAATGCAAAGAATGTATAAAGAATGTGCAAAGAATGTATAAAGAATGTAAATGCAAATGCTTCTTCATTTATAAATGCAGTAAACAAGATCAATGTCCATAAGATTTTAGCATTTGAACATTTCATCTTTCATTGCAAATATTTGAAAATGAAAATCTTGCTTTAATCATACATAACGAAATAAAATTATGTGGAGTTATGCTTGAAAAATATTTTGAGGGTTGATAAACAAACCTAAAATAGCATTGTGTGTAGTGTAATGATGCAGTTTTCATTCTTGCGTGAAGTGTGTTTCTGGCCTGGAGCAGTTTCATCTCTGCATGCTACTGAGAAGCATGATCGCTTTCATCATGTTAACAAGGATTACTGACCCTGGATTGACCTTCCCCTTCTGTCTGTTTTTGAAACGTGACGCTCTCATCTCTAATCCCCCCAATTCTATCTGCCCGCCTCTGAGATTCTGGCCCGATTACCAAGAGCTCTGGACAGTTTAAAGCATCTTCTATCTTGTTATCATGCTACAATTAAAACTAGCACAGTGCTTTGATCTTTTGATTGAAACAGACTGTGTTGTTTTTACTGTTTCCTCCCGTGGCTGCTTAACTTCATCTCATTCAGCTTTCTTTCAGCTCTTTTCCCTTTCTGGCTGCGATCCTGGAGTAATGCTGAGTGTCTCCTTCACCACAGGCTCAGCACGTTTTTATTTTTTTTCAGACCTCCTCAAAACACATGGGGAGGGAGAAACAATTAATAAGAGCCTGACATTTTTGTTGTCAATGCCAAGAGATCAGCCGCAGTGTCCTGCTGCCAGCTGACCCACTGTTCCACATCCGCTCTCATTTTTTATTTTTTGAGAGAGAGGACTGAAGTGATAAAAACGTTCCAAAGCCTTAATGTGATTAAGTTCCCCTCCCAGAGGAAAAAAGCCCTCCAAAATCTTTGAGACATCTTCTAATGAGTACCAGCCATTGCTAATGGACTGCAGGATTTGATAGATTTCATTCGTGCTATAATGCTAAGTGGTACCCACCGCTATGATATGCCACATTGTACATTTATAGATGTTATTAAAATAGAAGTTAAATTGTTTGCTGATATATAAGGCTTATAGGTAAGATAAAAAAAATCTCTTTTATTTGCTTATTTATAACCATAGAAATTACCTCAAGAAGTTTACTTTTGGCCATATTTGGAAGGGTTGTGAATATTTATGGGCTCTGCTCTGACACTCTGCAGCTTGTGTCATTGTCTCTCTCTCTCTTTCTCTCTCTTCAATTCAATTCAATTCATTTCAATAGTTGCTTTATTGGCTTGACAAAATTTACAAATGTATTGCCAATGCATTCATAGAGTTTACATAATAAGGAACATACATATATTATTAAAAAAAAACAGTACACACAATAGATAGTAGTAGTAAAAAAAAATATTACTAATAATTAAATGATAATTAAATAAAATATAATATATCATAATATTCAATATATGCTAATTCATACTCAATGCTAACGACATGCTAATTTATGCTAGAAACATGGTAATTTATGTTAGCAACTGCCCACCAACCACTCAGAACACCTTAGCAACTGCCTAGCAACACTTTAGTAACCACCTAGAACACCCTAGCAACCACTAAGCAACCACCCAGAACACCTTAGCAATGGTCTAGCAACGCCTCAGAACACTCTAGCAACCACCTAGCAATGCCTTAGTAGTCACTTAGAACACCCTAGCTACGCCTTAGCAACCGCCTAGCAACCACTCAGAACACCCTAGCAACTGCCTAGCAACACCTTAGCAACCACTCAGAACATTATAGCAACTGCCTAGCAACACCTTATCGACCACTGAAAAGACCCTAGCAAACACTCAAAACACCCTAGCAACCACCTAGCAACACCTTAGCAACGGCCCAGAACATCTTAGCATCTCTCTCTCTCTCTCACTCATTTAGGCTTTTATTGACATAGACATCGATCATTTTTCTTGGAGAAGCTCACAACTATTCCATTTTGGAACTATTCTAACTATTCCATCAAGCCTGTGCAGATTAAACTGAGCATGTGTTTGATCTCTCTCAGACTGGTGCTATGTGTGTCCACTGGCTGTTTTAGTGCTGCAGCATAGCTCAGTTTTCCCTGTTCTTGTCTGTGACTGCTAAGCCGTAGAGCAGGCGTCTGATTTGTCCAGGTGTTGTCACTTATCAATGGGGCTCCTCTGAGTACAAGCTGTTTCCTCTGCTGGTGGTGTGGTGGTACTACAAGATCCTGCCGTTGTTTATGGTGTTGTGGGGCCGGCTGAGGGTGTGGAGGCTGAGAACATGGGTACTGAGGGTGTAAGCATGCTGGCATTGTGCGTGGGTGCTGAGAGTGTGGGTGCACTGGCACAGGTCATGGGTGCTGAGGGCACGGGTGCACTGGCACAGGGCATGGATGCTGAGGGCATGGGTGCACTGGCACAGTGCGTGGTGCTGATGTTCTGCTGGCACAGGGCGTGGATGCTGAGGGCGTAGATGCTGAGGCTGTGGGTGCACTGGCACAGGGTGTGGATGCTGAGGGTGTGGGTGCACTGGCACAGGACGTGGGTGTTAAAGGTCTGCTGGCACAGGATGTGGGTGCTGATGGTGTGGGTGCTGCTGGTGGTTTCTCCAAGATGCAGGATTGGGCTCAGCCAAATGTGGGTAAGAGGCACTGTGATGGTGAAGTTCTCTTTTGCAACCAAGAGCAACATCTTTAAGACTTTTAGCAAACACATGCACATTGTCTCTATGCAGATGGACATGGTCTTGAAGATGGTGAATGACGAGTGTAGGGTGATGTGCGATGTCTTAGTGCGATACTTAGTACTTTAATGTGTTTGCTGCTTCATTATAAACAAATGTAGCAAATTTTAGAATATTAACATGTTAAATAAAAAAAAAACACATTTAAACAGATCTCTTTAGGTCTCTTTGGGGTGGTGTTGAATTAATGTATAATCCGTATATCCTGCATTTTGCTTTCTGATATGCTGTGAACAGATGGCAGATACTCATCATAACAAAATGTGAGTTTAATTACCAAAAAACACCCTACTCAAAAGACTCAAACTCAACATTTACAAAAAGTCCAAACATTCACAGATACTCAACAAAGAAGCACTATGAATTAAGAGCAAGGGGTATAAACAAGATGATTATATTATTTTATTTAAAGGTGACATTTTTCATTTACTACTGCTCTTCAGCATCTGATTCTTGCATGTTTTCCAGAAGACAAAATAAGTGCAATGTACCCCAACCAACCATTTCAAAAAGCTCACCGTGCTGCCTTTTTAAGTATTTCAGTAGATATTCTATGCATAAGTTACTGAAAGTAATCTAACAACAAACGTTACAAACTACTTTTTAAAGAATGCATTGGTTTTGCCATCTGTAGTGAAATACTGTAGTGAAATGCACAGTAACATTTCTAAAAGTACAGTAACCTGCTCAGTCCTGTATGTGAACAGTGTCTTTGCCCCTCAATCACTGTAGTTGTGAGTAAGCATGGTATCTAAGCAAGTTTGGCAATTGTGGTTCAAATGCTTAATTTCATTGAAAGCAACTGTTTCACATATTTTATGGTGACTACTTAGAGCAGAATTGGCTCTCAGATAAAATTTTAAAGATAATTGATTCTTTAAAGAACCATTTAATGTTGTACTTTATAGGAAAACTCATGTTGTTATACAGGGACAGATGCAAGCGTATGTTAAGAGAGAGTAAAAGTTGCAGACATTTAAAATAGCCCTATTGGGGGGTCGTTTAAAGGTGTTAGATGTTATCATATGAAGTATTCTTTTTTGTTTTTTTATACTGGGAAGTGCCAGTTATTCTCTATTTAGATCTGCTGTGTGACTAATGTAAGTGTGAGAAACCTCATTTCTCTCTCTGGCTTGGTTTACCATCCTGTGCATCTGACCTGACCTGGGCATCACCTTCACCAAACTTCAGTGCTGGACTCTTACAGACTTCCATAAATCCCTAAATCTGTAAAAGTCCAGTAGTGAAGTTTGGTGAAGGTGATGCCCAGGTCAAGTCTCTTCCTCATTTAAAGATGTTAGATGTTATCGTTCGAAGTATTCCTTTTGGTTATTTGCACTAGGAAGTGCTAGTTATTCTCTATTTAGATATGTTGTGTGACTAATATGAGTGTGAGAAACCTCTTTTCGGTATGTGGTTTGGCTTATTTGGAGCGTTAACCATCTTGTGCGTCTGATAGGCTGACAGGCATAGTAATTATGAGCTGCTTCAGACAATAGCAGTTCTGCTTTCAGTTCTTCAACACAGTCCAAAAATACAGCAAAGAGAAGCCATATGTAAATTTATTGTTAGAGGAGGCACAACATTAAGTGTTCTTGCTAATTGTGAACAACTAATGCTGTTTAAAAAGTATTTGATCAATTTAAATCATTTTCGCACACATTGGATGCACACTTACAGTAATAACTGTGTATGAGTTTAAATGACACTAAATGTTATTGATGCAATAGGCAGACAAATATGGAATCAGTTTATTTATTTTATTTATTTTTTGGAATTTGTTTGTATTTTTACTACATTAAAGGGCCATGAACCTCAGCCCCCTGGTCTCAGCGTGGTGTTTTCAGACCTCTAGTTTGAAACCCAGGAAAGTGGGTGAGTCCAGCTTTGATTATGTGGGAGTTTCAAGTGGCAAAAGATGGAAGGGTTTGCATGAAATAGGGAGTTTCATTACTTGCATGTGCTGTTTTTTATAGCAGCTACACAAACACAGACACAGGGGAGATAGATAATGACTATGTTTACATGGACATCAGTAATCAGATTATTTGCTTTAATCTGAATCAGACAATAATATGATTAAGGGGTTTACATGAGTTGCTTTTTGAGTGTTACTTTCATGATCTCATTTGACATGTTGTAACACAAAATAACATCATTGCCCTGCTATCCACATTTCCTCCGAAGTTTCAATTCCGGGTGTTTCACTCTTTATTTTTCGACTTTAACTGCAGTTTGGCACTTTCATTTTTATTCAGGAACATTTCATGCATGCCCCTCATGACAAACAAGATAATGGATGCGAGGAACAGCAGAGCGTCAAACAGCTATGTTTGTATAGACTATCCTGTCACCAAATGCACCAAATGAAAATCATTCACTCATTCATTCATATTCTTTTTGGCTTAGTCCCTTTATTAATCTGGGTTCACTACAGCGGAATAAATCGCCAACGTATCCAGCATATGTTTTACACAGTGGATGCTTTTCCAGCTGCAACCCATCACTGAGAAACATCCATACACACTCATTCACACACATACACTACGGACAATTTAGCTTACCCAATTCACCTGTACCGTATGTCTTTGGACTGTGGGGGAAACCGGAGGACCCGGCGGAAACCCACGCAAACGCAGGGAGAACATACAAACTCCACACAGAAATGCCAACTGACCCAGCCGGGGCTTGAACCAACCATGACTGTCAACATCTCAAAAAATGTGTTTTGGTGTTTCACGACCTTTTAAAAGCATAATATACAGTTCATATTTGAATAAACATACACAGGTCAACATCTTTGACTTGAAGTTGATGTGAAAGTAAAAGTTTGAAAAAATGTGCTTAAGTGTTTAAAATGTTTTTCATTGTAGGATTATAATTCTTATAGTTTTTATTATTATCATCATCATCTTAATCATTGTGCCTGTTTCTGCACATTGATTGCAATGCAAATGTCTAGTAAACCTTTTAACCCTCTATAGCATGATTATTTTTTGTTTTAGGAGTAAAAAAATATTTCACCCTAATTTTTGGGTGCCTGGGGGTCCCTTATAAAAAATCAATAATATAATGTGCTCCCCCCTGGCTCCCCACTAGATTTTGGTTTGTTGCCTCAGAGCAACAACGTGCTATTAGGATTCTAAAACACCAAGGTTTTCTGTATATTATTATATGTCAAATAAGGTACAAACAAGCCATAAATACATTAGATTTTTTTTTATTTAACATAATATCAACAAGTAATATTTCATCAATAATTAGCCATAAATAGTGTATTGTGTGTTCCTGTGGGGTACCAATTGAATGTACTTATTTACAAATGCTTAATATTACCTAAAGCACCTTAAGCACTTATCATAAATGAAATAATAACAGATAACAATCTTAATGCACTCTGTCTCACTGAAACCTGGCTAAAACAAAATGACTATATTAGTTTAAATGAAGCAAATCTTCCAGGATTCTTATATAAACATGAGGCTCGTCAAACTGGTCGTGGTGGTGGAGTTGCATCAATCTTTAGTAATTTTCTTAATGTTAATCAGAGAAACGGACTTATGTTTAACTCTCGCTTTAATCACCATATATAAACCTCCAGGACCCTATGTCAATTTTCTAAAGAGTTTTCTGGTTTTATTTCTGACTTACTAGTCAAAACTGATAAAATACTAATTGTAGGAGACTTTAACATCCATATAGATGATGCTAACGACACATTAGGGCTCACGTTTATGGATTTACTACATTCACTTGGGATAAAGCAAAATGTTGTTGGTCAATAGGAGATGTAAACTTTCTGCACCGCCTTATACTTCAGATCCCACTGAATCAAAATAACCTACAGTGCTTCAAAATCATAGAACAGGAAGAGCTAGATAAAATTATAAATAGGTCTAAACCAGCTACGTGTATGTTGGATCCAATTCCAACAAAATTACTGAAAGAATTGCTACCTGTTATAGGAGAACCTCTTCAACTCTGTTATCAACTCTTCTTTATCTTTAGGCCATGTTCCAAATCCTTACAAGCTACAGTGCTTAAGTATTTATACAGTACAGTACAGTGCTTAAGCATTTATTAACATAATAGTTAACTATTAGTATATGCCTGAATAAATAAGATATATAAATGTTGATTTCAATAGTTTATTAATCATTTACTAACTCATTCTGAATGATCCTAAAAACCCTCAACTACTCTTAAATACAAATGGTTTGTAAATAATGCTATTACTTAATTTAGTAATGAAAAATAAATCATTAACAAAGTATGAAAGTACAATTATTAAGCACATTATAATATGTTTGTAAGTCAATACAGCATTTGTAGTTGCTGTTATAAACTGCTTACTAACACTTATTAATGTAGAGTTAATGCTTAACAGCTAATGAGTTAACTATTTGCTAATACTTAATAAATGATTTATAGTGTAGTTATTATTAAGTGTTACCGACATTTTTTGTGAAATGTTTTTTTTTTTTAATTTTAAGATTTTTTGGGGGGCCAAAAAACTGGTTTGTTGCCTGAGGGCAACACAATGCCATCGAGGGTTAAAATGTTTCTACTGACTTTTTTATTATAATAATGTAAATAATAATAAATATAAATAACTGTATCTTGAATATATTGTGAATTACAGTATACTGCAAAATAAATACATTAAGGGAACAAAAATATATATTTAACAGTGTATCCCAAATAAGGTAAATAATTCAGAAACTGGTGCTTTAAATTCTTTCAGCTCTCCAGTAAAAACATCTCTGAAAGCCTTCTTTAGAATCTGTCAGTGGAACCGGTCTGATCTAGTTTGCCCTGTCTTGACAGGAAGTGAGCGAGGCCGATCCTGCCAGCTGTTTTGGAGGGACTGCTCCCTTTTTTTTCCTGGCGAGGCTGAAGGAAGTGCCAGTTGTACTCAGGTGATCTCAGCAGCTGGGCTGAATAGGCAGTCTGTTGTTGATGTCTGAGCTCTGAATCTATGATGAGTGCAAACAAGCCAAGGGATGTTTTTATTCCCTCACATTCAGCAGATTCAGTTGCCCTGGGGAAGACTAGAGAAGCACAGCTGACCCATATAACTCTACCAGCTCCCTTTATTTTCATATTGAACTGTCATTATCCATTATAGTTTTATTGATGTTAAATGCATAATATTCACAGACATGCTGAAGTTGAAGGCTTGTTTTAAAAGCGTACACATATTATTTACAGAAATCTAAAGTGTAGGAATCTCCAGCCTGATCTCTCGAGGAAAACTTAATTATTTTACGTTTTGTCAGTTTAGTCACTAATTTGTATGAATTTGTATGAGTTTAGTCGTATGAAAATGTATGATTTATAAAAAGGAGGCGTGGCACCGAACCCCGCCCCTAAACCCAACCGCCATCGGGGGATAAGTAAATTGTGCTAAACTGTATGAATGAGATTGTGCGAATTCATACAAATTGGTCACTAAATTAAAAAAGTTACGAATTGACATGAGATTGTGGTGAAATATCTTCATTAATTTCATTGCAAAATTGAAATAAAATAAAAAAACATTTCAGAATATTTATGTATTCATGTTATTCATAACAATAAATAAAATTATAAAGATTATACACTGTATTTATTTATACTGTGCAAAATATGTTTGCAAAACTTAAATAATGGCATACAATGAAATTCAAATCAAGGAAAGTTAGTATACAGACTAAATAGAACCAAACTGGCAACAGGTGTGCAAAATAATCAGTAACTATGACAGCAAATGTGTAATGCAACAAATGGTGCTTTTCCACTGCATGGTATGCTCATTTTGGGGGCTTTTCCACTGCCTTCTGTACCTAGAACTGGGTGTTTTTGTAGTAGCACCTTGGGTGAGATAAATGTACACACTGCCAATCATTGATTGGTTAGAAACAATCGTTACATCACAACTATCGTCACTGGATTTGTGTCACAAGATACTTGAAATATAGTCAACAAAACACAGTGTTGAATTGTTTGTTCATATGAATAGCCATTTTTATGCCACCACAAGAAAAAAAAAACACCTGAAATGGCAGCATTGTGGTCAGTAAGCTTCAGCTATTCCTCGAGAAACTAGCTGAGAAGTGATCTATTGATGACCAGGAATGAAAAAAAAAAAGCAAGATGAAAGGAATAGAAATGAAAAAATAAATAAAGAATGTCACATCAGTAGTGGTGGTAATATATATTATAAGTATACTGATAATCCCAACCACTTTAAGTGCTACTAAACTGCAGTAATCCAAACCAAGCTGAGCAAAACCAAACCAAAGTGAGCCAAGCAGTGCTGAACTATACTATTCAAACAAAACTGGAAAAACAGGAGCCATAAAAAAAATATAAATCAAGATATTGCAAACTAATTAGGCAGTTATACAACTTGGTTTTCTACTAAATATTTAGTGGGGAAAAAAGGAGAAAATATCCAGTGAGCGGCAGTTCTGTGAATGCAAATTCCTTGCTGATGCCAGAGGTCAGAGGGCAATAGCCAGACGAGTTTGAGCTGATAGAAAGGCAACAGTATCTCAAATAACCACTCGTTACAACCGAGGTCTGCAGAAGAGCATCTCTGAACGCACAACATGTCTAACCTTGAGGCGGATGGGCTAGAGCAGCAGAAGACCACAACGGGTGCCATTCCTGTCAGCTAAGAACAGGAAACTGATGTTACAATTCACAGAGACTCACCAAAATTGGGCAATAGAAGATATGAAAAACAATGTCTGGTCTGATGAGTCTCGATTTTTGCTGCAACATTTGAATGGTAGGGTCAGAATTTGGCATCAAAAACATGAAAGCATGAATCCATCCTGCCTTGTGTCAACGGTTCAGGCTGGTAATAGTGATGTAATGGTGTGAGGGATATTTTCTTGGCACACTTTGGACCCATTAGTACCAATTGAGCATCGTGTCAACACCACAGCCTATCTGAGTATTGTTGCTGACCATGTCGATCCCTTTATGACCACAGTGTACCAATCTTCTGATGGCTACTTCCAGCAGCATAACGCACCATGTCATAAAGTGCAAATCATCTCAGACTGGTTTCTTGAACATGACAATGAGTTCACTGTACTCAAATGGCCTCCACAGCCACCAGATCTCAATCCAACAGAGCATCTTTGGATGTGGTGGAATGGGAGATTCGCATTATGAATGTGCAGCCGACAAATCTACAGCAACTGTGTGATGCTATCATGACAATATGGACCAAAATCTCTGAGGAATATTTCTAGTACCTTGTTTAATCTGTGCCACAAAGGACTAAGGCAGTTCTGAAGGCAAAAGGTGGTCCAACCCAGTACTAGTAAGGTGTACCTAATGTGGCTGGTAAGTGTACACACTAGTGCATTTTTCTTTTAAAACATATGTTTTGTTACAGTTGCACTTGGCATCCATTCTGCATCTTCAATTTATGAAAAAGGAGTATTTTGAAATTGCTGAAGGTTCTGTTTTTGGGGGGTGTTTGGTAATGCTGGTGTTATGTTTCTGTATAGACGGACTGAAACGCAAGCTTTTGAAAATGGAGGTGAGGCCATCCATAATCACTTTCTGAATTGTCATCTGGACAATTACATTTACAGATTCGTCAAGTCTCTCTCTTATGACCCTTACGCAACCTGCAGGTAAGAATGCTGGCAAAGTTTGCGCATGTTCAGTGAGCGTGAATGGTCTCTCATTTCAGAGAGATTTATTGGTATTTATTCAGTTTTTATATTCAGCAATATTTATAAATAATATGCAATTTTTTATATGATTTATTTGTAATATAGTTTGTAAAAGTAGTATTTTCTGTCTTTATATGAGACTTGCTTTGTTTACCAAACTAGTCGATCTAATCAGATTTGCATTGTAAACCTTAAATGTGTTAAGTTTTAGTTACTATACTCTCAAAATCGTTCCTCATAAATTTGCAGATTTTTTTTTTACAAAATTTTTGCACAGAAATAAAAAAAAAAATGTGTGCAGATTCTGACCCTAGACAGACATTTTTTGTAAACGCAGTAAAAGTGGCAAAATTGACTAGCGTTTTTGTTCTAAAACGGAAGCGCACTAGTATAAACGCAGCCTCATATACCTGTTTACCAGCTCCCTCGAGAGCATCAGAACCCTCTGTTCTTCAGCCTGCTCGGTCTCCACCCTCACAGGGGCCTCTCTGCTTTACAGCTGCCAACCATTTGGTCAAATATTTTGCTCACATGTGGAGTGTGTACATGTGTACATATGGACTGTGGGAAAAAAGCGGGGCCCGCAGAGGGAAAGAGAGAGGTGTGTTTAAGAAACAGGGATGGTGTGTTGTCTGCTGTTTGAACAGTCCTGTTTGGTTTGGATGAAACGGTTTCATTGATTTTCCTCGACTAAAACCACTGCAGATGCTCATTTCTAGAGCTTCTTTATATGATTTGCTTTTTAGAGACATACACTTGCACAATTGATTCAATTTGTTTTGGATATCTGAAAATACTTATAGCATGACTCTACTCAAATACATTTAAAATATTAGTTTTTATTTTAATTGTGATTATTTGAGGTCAGAAAGATACACGGTCACACTTTATTTTGATGGTCCGTTTGTTAAATTTAAGTTAGATTGCATCTACATGCCAACTAATTCTCATTAGATTATAAGTAAACTGTTTGGTTGGGGTTAGGGTTCGGGTTAGTGTAAGTTGGCATGTATTGCAAAGTTACTTATAGTCAGTTAAATGTCTGTTGAAGGAGCATCAACAGATATTAAGCAGACAGTCTACTAATACACAAATGGACCATCAAAATAAAGTGTTACCAGATTCACAATCATGCGCTCAGTGTAAAGCACTGAATATCCTTACAAGTGTGCACTAGTGTCACCTCATTAACCTATCAGTCACTGTGTTTCACCTGAACTTAAGCAAAAGTGTAAAACTATAAACAGGTTTATACTCTAGAAATTTTATGCACATCATAACATTGAATTAATTTGAATCCACCCTATTTATCATACTGTAAATGGCTTTACCATTAAATCCTTTGATTGCATTCTTGGCATTTACAATTACCTGAATGTAATTACATTTTTACATTTTGAAGTAATGAGTAATTAAACCTGCCCTGTAATCAGTGATTAAGCCTTTATATTATACCACTTAACTGTTATCAGCAGCAAAGGTGCAAGAAAATATGAGCATAATAAGTACAATGTTCCTCACATTTTTACTGCATTTACATTCAATTGTTGAGCAAAAATGTGTCGATAAATTAAGTCTATTAAAGTAAATTCATTTACATTACAGCTACAATGTCATGTCATGTATGTTTAAAAATATAAGTGTTTGAAATGTGATTAACGATAAAATAGTTAAATAAATAATAAAGTTGTTATTTAAAGGCAACAGTATGAATTCTCGACTGATTCTAAACGTATGATTCATTCAGTAATGAGAAACAAGTTGGTAAAATAGTTTCTAACTACTGTAACTATTTTCATTGATGAAACTATTCTTTTCAAAATTGAAATCTGAAATGCAAAGTACTTCATAATGTTTTTTGTTGAACAGATACAGAAAATCAAGGTCAAGTTTGCAATCATGCATAGATTTGCGAAAAGCAGCTCTCTTGTCATGCACTGTAGCTTTATCACATCAAATGTTTTGTTAACTAGATTTTGTGCCTATTTTAATACCTTATTTGTGAGGTTTTTGAAACGCTACTGTTAAATAGCCAACATTACCAAAGGATATTAAATTAAAGTACATTAGAAAATCTTTCATACACAGTAGTAATATATTTATGCAGTTTTGTTCTCGCTATTAAATCCTTTAGGAGTTTGGAGACAAAACCTGATTTTTAAATCACTTAATAGTAATGATGAAAAAAAAATCCAGACTTCTGATTGGTAGTGCATATTTTTATGCAAATGAAACACTGTGTATTATATACATATATGTTTGAAATCATGGTCATTTCTATGATATATATATACAGTTCATATAAGTCAGTTGATATATACAGTTATTAGCCCCCCTGAAAACTCTACTATATTTACAGTCACTTCTTAACATTCAGGAAAGATATCGAAATCTGCGCTCTAGTAGTTTTATTAACCTTTGTATACCCAAAGTTCGCTCTTCATTTGGTCGATACTCTTCAGTTTTCTGCTGCTGATGCTTGGAATCATCTGCAGCAGACCTTAAAGCTCAACACTTTCATTCCACTATCATCCTTTAAAAATTCAATCCAATTAATAGTACAAGATCACTGTGCTTGTTTTTATGTTATTATCTGCATTTGTGAAATTGTTATTGTATTGCTGCTTCGTATCTGCTTTTTATTTTGCCTCTTGGCCAAGTCGACATTGTAAATGAGAACTGGTTCCAATTAACTAACCTGGTCAAATAAAAGTTATTAATATTATTATTAAGTAATGTATATGATGTCATAATCCAGTGAAATTCTAATCTTCATGACTTTTCAGTGCTGTCCGTGACATCTCAAATGAAGTAGTGGCCAAATGTCTCCGGCCACATGTGGTGACGCACTTTGACCAGGCTGAACTCAGATAGTGATTCTAAGGTAGTGAATGTCCTTCTTGGAAAAGATCAACTGATAACCCCAGGTCTCACAGTTCTCAAAGTAATTACTCCACTATTGTGAGAAATTACGTTGGACACACTGAAACCTGTGGTGCTCATGATACCAGGAAGATTCATTCTATCCTCGCTCATTAACAGCCCACATGATATAACATTACGTATCTCAGACTTCACCAGCCCTCTTACTGCCAGCTTTCCCTGTTTTGTGTTTTTGCCTTAACAATGCCTGCATGTAAAACATTTTTTGCCCTGTTTACGCTTATGGTCAAAAGTTTTGGATGAGTAAGTTTTTTATTTTACCAAGACTGTGCTTATTTTAGCAAAAATACAGTAAAGACTGTAAAATATTATTTCAATTTAAGAGATGACAATTGTAAATGGGGCTGAGAGCCGTAAGAGAGGAGGCAGCCCATTGGATGAGTATTTAACAAGTGTCGAGTTCCATGGAGGAGTGGATCCAAATGGATACTTTTGCTTTGTTTTGGGATGTAATTTAAACTGAAACATGCAGGCAGGGCAGGATATATCAAGCTCTTCCTCTTTTAAAAAATTGCCAGCAGTGTGTAGCTTATACCCCAGCTCAGCTTTGTTGAGCTAAAGCACACTGTCTGTAATAGCAATGCTAAGTCTAGCTAGTTATCTGCTATAAAATACATCATGCAGTGTAGTTCAAATGGGTTTGGTCACACGCATGATCCAATGGTTCACTTGACATTTATGTGAAACCAGACTTCATTTCCTACAATGGAAATCATATTTAAACAGAACTAAATATACATATATATATATATATATATATATATATATATATATATATATATATATATATATATATATATATATATATATATATATATATATATATATATATCCCTATATTAAATGAACCATATACTGTAGAAAACTAACTGTAAGAGATTTAAGTTTGGATGTCCTAGTTGCCTGTGTGCTGACTGTGTGTTTATGTGTGTGTGTGGGTTTGTGTGCGCACAATGCATTTGGCCCCCTTGGGACTTGCTGTAGAGAGGTGCTTTTATTGCATCACTTCCACACATTGTTATGGCTATTGAATGTGTAGGAGTTCAGATCAACACTGAGTGGGCCACTGGTTATTATTGTCTTTGTATTTGTAAGTGTATTCTCTGTGAACCCACTGTGTGAGCATTTAGTTATGGGCGAATAAATGAAAGCAACAGAGTCTGGACTTTTTTGAGACAGTCCTTGCTGCAGCCCGCAGCTTGATGATGTACTGGACTAGGTCCACTACGTAATGGATGATCGCCTACACCTCCCCTTACTTTTAACCCAACCATCACAGTAGCATGGGCGGTACAATGTCCACTACATATTGGACATGGTCCAGTACGTCATTGTGGTTACAGACTACAGTGAGGACATCTTCATTAAAAATGTACTCAAGGGAAAGTAAATGTACACATTTTTAAAACTACTTAGTAAATTACACTTTCTGAGAAAAACTACTCAATTACTGTAATTTGAGTGTTTGTAATTTGTTACTTCACATCACTGGTCACATCCACCTAAATGGATCAACGATATTTTTCATGTCACTTAAAATTTCAGTTTCTCATCAAATCTTCTGACCAATTAAATCACTTCCCAGTATCTGATATGCCCCGCCCTCTTCAAGACGCTTCACATATGCTTTTCATTTGATGCTCAGAGCTTTGAAGAGAATGAAATACTATTGGCTGTTTTTAAAAGGGGAGGAGCTACTATATGTCCCACCCTCTCTTTTTTCAGTTGAGATTACGGTAAACATCGAATAAAAAAAGCACATTTTAAAGCATTTCATGGGACCTTTAATACCAGACGTAAACATGACTCTCAGCTATTTTTCGAAACAGACAAATCATTGTCATCAGGAATGTTGCCTGGAATTGTGTAGATTTGAGCCATCATGGCTGTCAGACTGGTGATGGCGTCGGGTAACACATCAGAGTGTTTACTGGAAGTAAAACAAACTCAATTCCATTAAGAGCTCAGCCTGTGTGTTTGCTCTGTGTCTCCTTTACCTCTGGCCTGACGTAACACTGCTCGATGGCTGCTTGCATGACTATAGGTGTCATTGTGTGTAATGCTGAAACTATCAGGTTTAGCAGAGGAACTCGGGATGAGTGTTGACAACTTCTGAAAGGCTTTTCTTACAAATGACTTCATTCTATAAACAACTGGGTGTAAAGTGATGCATGTTTGTGTTGGGTATTTTTGTTAGTATTGTGAATTATCCAATGTGGATGTACAGTGCTCAGCATATATGCTGAGTAAACAATAAAGTGTGTTTCTTCTGATTAAAAAATCTTAATTAAATCAAACAAATAAAAAGGTAATATAAAAGTGTATTTGCTGTGATAAAATATATACAGTAAATAATAAACTATTGAAAATAACATAATATTATTATTAATAATAATAATAATAATACATTATTATTTAATTACATTATTCCTTACATTATTAATTAATTAAAATAAATAGGCAAATAAATGAATAAAAAAGTTATGTGTATACATTTTTTAACGTGTACAGTCTTATTTAATACTTACATTATTATTATGCATGTATTTTGGGTCAGTGTACTGCAAAAAACTCACTCATCCATGTCTTTATCCTCAAAAATAGATTAATTTAAATAAAAAATAAAATAAAATTGAATATCAAAAGAAAAATATCAAACAATAATTATTAATATTGATGTGATCTAACTGGAAAAAATACTTGAGAAATTTGGAAAAAATAAAGTTATTAAAAAGCTAAAACATTACTTAAAATTAGAAAGAAGAACAACAACAACAACAAAATGATAAAAAATGTATTTCTTGTCATAAAAAATAAATAATTAATGAAAACAGACAAGAAAATATTTAAAGATAATATAAAAAGTAGTTTTACTGTGATAAAAAATATAAATTATGTTACTAAAAAAAAAAAGTATAATAATAATACTGATTAAAATAGACAAATAAATAAGACATTTGTGCTGCCCATTACATTACAAACCACAGGAGAGGGCAAATTCTTCAGCGGTATAGCGCTCCTTCTCATACTTCAGCCTCCACATCAAAGTTCCTGAAGGCAAAAAAAGTCAATGTGCTCAAGGATTGGTCAGCCCAGGCCCCAGATTTAAACATTATTGAGCATATCTGGTGTAAGATAAATCAGACCTTACTGTCCTAATGAAATAGTTAAAAACCAATCCATGATCATATTTTATTTGAGTCAAATAAGCGTAATCTAGAGGCCTTTGCCTTTCATATAAGCCACTTCTGATACCAAATCATCAACTAGAAGTCATTATTTGCTGTTCCTAAAACTTGGATAAGCTTGAATAACCCTTAAGAAACACACAGTTATTTATTCTTCTGCTATTTTTTTTTTTCTTACAGGAATACCTAGCCCAAAATATTTCTACTAAAATACTGAAAATCTCACTGTTAACAGACTATAATAGGTCTCCAGAGAAATCACTTTTCTGTACAGACAAATAAAAAAAAATTACAGCAGCCCTAAACCACTGTCACTAATGGGGGCCAGAAGATTTGGCTGACATCGCATTGAATGACCTCCTCGACCAAACATCTGTAATCACTTTTAAAGCATGATGTCAGCACTGCTGTGTGTCTAGAGTTTATCTGTCAAATGTAAATGGCTGTTGACTTTCAGTGACTCAGGCTGTGAAAGCTGCTTTTCGGCCTCTATAACGCCACCATGGGGAATCCCAGTCTTAAACATTACATCACGGGATCTCCGCATCTGCTCAGCTGTGTGTGCTCAGGATTTGACACGAGGGGACAAAATGTGAAGGTCCTGCATGGACACGTACACAAAAATCACTAAAGCACACCTGAGCTGTTCGGAAGAATCCCACATATTCACATTACACTTTGGTGTTATATTACACTGTTTAAAAAAATTAAATAATTTTTTTATTTAAGGGGACCTATTATGCAAAAATCACTTTCATAAAATATTTAAGCACCATTGTGTGGCAGCAGTGTCTGAATACAGCCATCCTCTAATGGTCAAAAATTCATTTGTTTTATTTTTTATATCTGCACTTGACAAAAACAGTCTGCAGAAACGCTTTGATTGATATTATCTTTTTTGTACAAGTCATAATAGGGGGGAAGCCCCGTGTATTGGTGAAGATCTCTTCCTTATTAGCATAAGATAGCCCTGTGTGAGAAGCAGCCATATTGAATCTGCTGCTACAGTATGCTGAGGCATTTAAGCTTCGCCCTCTTTTGAAAACGAGCACAACTCATTTGAATTTTAAAGCGACGGTCACCAAAATGGCATAATTTGGATCAAAGCCTAAAAGGGGCAGTTTCAAAGACTTATAGAATATTATCTGGTCACACTTTATTTTGATGGTCTGTTTGTTGAATTTAAGTTAGATTGCATCTACATGCCAACTAATTCTCATTATATTATAAGTAGACTGTTAGGCTGGGGTTAGGGTTGGGGTAAGGGTTAGTGTAAGTTAACATGTACTTGCAAAGTTTCTTACAGTCAGTTAAATGTCTGTTGAAGGAGCAGTATCAACAGATATTAAGCAGACAGTCTACTAATACTCAAATGGACCATCAAAACAAAGTGTTACCCATTATCTGTGCATTATTTTAAGCTGAAACTGCACATATGCATAATAGGTCCCTTTAACCCTAACAACAACTCAATGAAGTACAAAAACAAACAAAAAAAGACCAGCAATTAATAAATACATAATATCTAAATGAATAAATGTAAATAAGGAAACTACGTTAATGCAGTATACACTATGGTGAACTTTACAAATATTTGACTGTGTTCTTTATAAAGCTCCCAAGTATTTTGATTTAAGAACAAGAGAATCAGTTTTTATACCAAATGTGTTGCTTAGCCCTATGAAAAATATCATTTTGATTAATAATTATACACCAACAGTTTTATTTCCAAACAGTTTCATTTTGCCTGTTTGCAGCAGCAGTAGTAGTGGTGGTGGTAGGTGAAGTCACAATTATTAATTTATTTTACTTTTTTATTTATTATTATTTTATAATTTCTTTATTTGTTTATGGCTTTATTTTCTTAGAACATATTAGTCCCCTTAAGATTTTATTTTTTTCGATTGTCTACAGAGCAAACCACTGTTATACAATGATTTGCCTAATTACCCTAACTTGCAAGTCTTAAATTACACTTTACTATAGTGTCTTGTAAAATAGCTTATTATTAAAATATTATTTTTAAATATTTTAATATTCTTATTAAAATTAAATATTAAAACTAGACTGTAAAAATGTGTTAACTCAAATTGCTTTGACTCATTATTTATTTAATTCTTTTATCTAAGTATTTTAAACTTAAAGGGCCCTATTTTACACCCTGCACATCAAGGGACAAGATGTGTATGGCGCGTTTTGTGGCGTTTTCGCACCACTTTGTGGACTCCTGGCTGTGCTGGTCTATAAAGGAGGTGTGTTAGGGTGCATTGTTGGCACGTTGCTATTTTGAGGAACTGAAATAGACTGCACCATTGACCTACTAAAAGCTGGTCTAAAGTCCAGCGCAGAGCTTAGTTATGCGCCTATGCAGGTCCAAACACTTATATTATGTTTTATATTTAATTATATTTTCATTATAATGTTATTATTATTAGCAGTATTATTTATTAAATGGATATTTATATTTGTTTTAATAAAAACAAGTTTAGATTTGTCTATCTGCCAGGTTTGGGCATAAGAATAGGACGTTTGTTTGGATATAACTCAATATTTTGACCACACTTTATTATTATTGTTTATTTATTTGTTTGAGGGAAATTAGAACTGAATTTAGAAATAGTCTTGAAACAAATCTTTGCGCTTAACAAATTATGTCAAATATATAGGCTGATGGGTGTCTTCAGCGGAGCGTACAACACTGTTTCATTATCCACGAAAGTAATGGAGTAGAGTAAAAGTAAAGTAAAGAGGCAGAATGGAGGAGGCTCATTCTTTATCCTCGCACAGATGTTTTTAACTGATTTCTCGCTAGTGAAGTGTTCCGTTTTATAATTTACAAAGTCCGTAATGTAAGTAGCAATGCAACTGACTCTCAAAGGGAATGGGAGATGAGACTGATTAATGCACGTTATGCTCAAAACACACTCATAACTCATAGAGAATAAGAACAACCCAGTCAGATGTCCTTAAAATAGCAAAAGTGTATTTGGACACGCCTTTAATGCTTTTGCACCATGCACTTTAGACTTTGCGCCTAGATCGTTGTTTGGTTGATAGAGTTAAATAGTTGACCCAACTACTTATATCAAGCAACCTGCACTTGCAATGTTTAGTTTTTTATAGGTTATCTAAGATATTGATGTAAGAAGAACTTGCTAAGTTTTAGTTCAAGTACATTAACTTACATTTTCAAGTAATCTGTGGTAACAGTTAAGTTGACTGAACTGAGCTGAATCTACACTGTAAAAAACAATTCATAAAATGTACAGTGAAAAATGGCCAGATGTGGTTTTATAATTTCACCATTAAAAATGCTATAGAAACCTCAAGAAATTTTTAAATGTTACTGTAGTTTTACATATTTCTTTAATTTATAGTGTCATAGCAGTGCTTTACTGACGCATCATACCTTTGTTGCACAGTCAAATTAACAAAAAATTCTATAATCAACCAAAACTCTTCATAAACAAATTTTCTCACAAGAGGCACAATTAATAAATAGAAAGTTTTCAGTGTCATTAACAAAACTACTAAACATCATCATGGTAACACATAAAATTCAAGTATGCACTCAATGCCTCAGAACTTTTTGCATTATTTTAAACATTTAAAAAGGGGGCTAATTTATATATATATATATATCTAATTTATATATATATAATATAAAAATGTTAAGATTGACATTTTTAGCCCATTTAAGCTATATTTTTTTCGATAGTCTACAAAACAAACCATCATTATACAGTAACTTGCCCAATTACCCTAACCTGCCTACTTAACCTAACCTAGTTAAGCCTTAAAATGTTTTTGTGTTTGCGAAAAGGAAAAACGCTAAACACATGCGGGCATTTCTTCTTTCTGTCTGCCAACACAACACACATTCCTGATGTGCGAGTACCATTTCATTCTCAATACACTACAATTATATGGTATAAATACAGCACTACAACACAAAAGAGAGATCGACTTAGAACATCAATTACCAGTTTAATAATGATTTGATCAGCTGTAGTTAGTAATTATGCTGTTTTAATCTTCTAAGGGCTTATTATGCAGTCCTGTCGCCATCTTGTGGATAGACAATGTCAACCTTCTTTGGCTAATGGCTGCCAACATGCTGTCTCTCAGAAGTTATAAATATTTAAAATAGGAAATGTCCTTATAAATAAACTGCATAGTTGCAATCTAAACAATTACTACATTATCAACTAAAAAAGCCCAACTATATATATATATATATATATATATATATATATATATATATATATATATATATATATATATATATATATATGTATATATACAGTGCATCTGGAAAGTATTCATAGCTCTGTCTTGAGTATTCATAGCGCAAACATGTTTAGAACCACCAGGACTCTTCCTAGAGCTGGCCGGCCATCTAAACTGAGTGATTATGGAAGAAGGGCCTTGGTCAGGGAGGTGATCAATAACCCGATGGTCACTAACTCTGAGCAAAGTTTTTCTGTGGAAGGAGAAGAACCTTACAGAAGAACAACCATCTGTGCAGCAATCCACCAATCAGGCCTGTATGGTAGAGTGGCCAGACAGACGCCACTCCCCACCTGTAATTTTCCAAAAGGCATCTGCAGGACTCTTAGACCATGAGAATCAAAATTCTCTGGTCTGATGAGACTAAAATTGAACTCTTTGGAGTGAATGCCAGGCGTTACATTTGGAGAAAACAGCCACCGCTCATCACCAGGCTAATACCATCCCTACAGTGAAGCATGGTGGTGGCAGCATCAAGCTGTGGGGATGTTTTTCAGCAACAGGAACTGGAAGACTAGTCAGGATAGAGGGAAAGATGGATGCAGCAATTTACAGAGACATCCTGAATGAAAACCTGCTTCAGAGTGCTCTTGACCTCAGACTGTATATCAATAGAGTGGCTTCACAACAACTCGTTGAATGTCCTTGAGTGGCCCAGCCAGAGCCCAGACCTAAATCCTATTGAACATCTCTGGAAAGATCTGAAAATGGCTGTATACTGTCGCTTTCCATTCAACCTGATAGAGCTTGAGAAATACTGCAAAGAGGAATGGGCAAAAATTCCCAAAGACAGGTGTGCCAACCTTGTGGCATGTGGGACGTGTAGAAAGGCAGTGAATGCCCAGACTCAGAAATCTCTCAGTATTCAGCAACCCTCTGCCCTTTGTCATTGTAAATGAATATTAGCTGCTTCATTCCAACATCTACATTAGCAGGATGATGAAGATGAAACCAGGGTGGACATTTCACCAAGACAATGATCCAAAACACAAGCAAGGAAACTCTCAAATGCTTTCAGAGAAAGAAAAATCAAGCTTTAGAATGGCCCAGCCAATCAGCTGAATTGAATCCAATAGAAAATACAAAACAAATATCAGTTTGGATAGACGAGACCCCCAGAACCTTTAAGATTTTTACAGTCCGATTCATGTGACTTCATTCTACAAATGATACATATATATAAACCACATTTTGTGACGTGTTCAAGGAAAGTGTTTTTCCTTGTTATTTTCCTCTTCCATGAGCAAATCCCCAAACAGAGTGTGTTTTTGTCACTCCTCCTCTGTTTTGGCACCACACAGTTATTCTCCAGTTTACCTCAAGATCACTCTTTATTCAGGGAAACTCCATCACCGCACCCTCAGTCCAAATAAAGTCTAAAAGTAGCCTGTGACCGACTTCACCTGCTGTTAATGTATTAAGCACGTGACATAACAAGGCTGACGCGCCTTCCTGGAAAGATAAGGTCACCATGGCGAATGTTTTGAAAACACCAGTGCTGGAGTTTCGGATGAAACCGCGCTTTGGAGGCCTGGGAAGCCAGACTGTTTGTTTTTACAGGCACGGCCCTAAAGAGACGAAGAGTCACTGAAGTAATTGTGGGTCAGACTCAAGTCTCAATAACATCTTTGAGGGAGCTTGACTCAAAAATACACATGACTGGAGAGCTGCAATGGCTCTTGATGATTTCTCATTCATGCCGGACTGCAGAAAGTGTGGTTGGCTTGTCATATAGTGGCCTACTTTTTGCTGGCATAAGTGGTGCGGCACAGGTTGGCACATTCACACAGGCTGGCATTTCAGGGCACACTAAGCTTTTGCATGGCTCAGGATATGTCTGCGTTCATAGAGACATTTAAAAATGTATCTTTAGTCTTTGTTTTGGTTTTTTGTTCACATAAATAAATGTTATAAAAAAGGGGTTATTAAAACTATTGTTTAGAAATGTGTTGAAAAAAAATCTTTTCTCCAATAAACAGAAATTGGAAGAAAAAAAAATAAACAGGGGGCTAATAATTCAGGATGGCTAATTATTCTGACTTCAACTATATATATATATATATATATATATATATATATATATATATATATATATATATATATATATATATATATATATATATATATATGGACATCAACATAATTCTAACATTTTTGGCTCTATATGCCAAAACAATCAATTTGAAATTAAACGAACAAGATTTGCTTTAACTGCAGACTGTCAGCTTTAATTTGAGGGTATTTACATTCAAATCAGATGAATGGTGTAGAAACTACAACAGTTTGTATGTTTGCCTCCCACTTGTTAAGGGTCCAAAATTGTTCATTTCATTTCAAATCGATTGTGTTGGTGTATAGAGCCAAAGATGTTAGAATTGTGTCAATGTCCAAACATTTATGGATCTAACTGTATAAATATTAGGTGTAGGACAGATCACAAAATTGTCGTTGCACTTATTATTATGGTTTTCGGTTAGATTCCATTTATGTTGTAAAAAAATCCCCTTTTGTAACACTTGCAATTAATCATTTGAGTATATCATACACAAGCATAAAATACTAGCCATATAATCTACCATTTTCAGTACTTAAAAAATTGTTCTTAAGGTCATGTGTTAAAATGTCTATCTTAGAGTTTCATAGAGTTTAATTTAGTCTTTTGTTGTTGATTCATGGTAATGACAACAGCAGATTTGTTTTGGATGCTTTCATTAAAAAACATCTTACACAAATGTGTTCTTTCACTTTATAATCCGACTGTTAAAAATGGGTATTCTGATGTTTTGTTACATGCATTCCACCTATATGTATCAGTGCATTTGAACATTTGAATTAAAATGTTGAATAAAAGCAAATAGTTGAATTAACAGCTTTTGTGAGCTGAGAGAGAAACACGTACGAGAATTAAGTTCCTGTCACTTCTTGTACGGGATTCTTAGATTTTTAAATGGTCCGTAATCATAGAAACACCAATAAACTGCTTCAAGTGGCTGGAATGGAGGAGAAAAAACATGAAACCTGTTACAAGCACCTATTTTTTCATGAACCAATTCATCTTTAATTTACATATATACATTTTAAAACATATTCAAATAAAGATTTTAATTTAAAAAATAAAAAATATTAGTAAAAATGTATTTGCATTTTTTGTTTAGTTTTTTAAAACTGTTTTTGCATTACTTTGGATCAAATAAATTGAGCCTTGATATTCTTTAACTTCTTTAAAAAAACATTTAAAAATTGAATTGTTTTATAACTTTTGAAATGTTTTGTGTGTGTGTGTGTGTGTGTGTGCGCGTGCGTGCGTGCGTGTGTGCGTGCGTCCGTGTGTGTGTGTGGAGAGCTTTGGTGTTTTATGTGTTATAATTAAACTGAAAACATACAGATATATAGATAATTAGATCAGTTATGTATATGTTATACATAATAATATTATATATTTGTACAATTGAAGAGTTGAGATGCAAAAACCTCTAAGTGCCGTCTGAAATTTCCATTGAAAATAAACTTTTCTCTCAGCCTCATTTGTTTATGTTGAGTTATTTAACTTTAAAGACCATGAAAGGGAATTATTCTTTGTCGTAAACGTGATATTACTGAACCTACACTCAGGAGCCTGATAAAAATGCTCATTTTAGAAAAATATTTCAGATGGCATTTAGAGGTTTTTGCCAAACTCTTCAATTACTAGTGATCTACTAGTCTGTGTGATTTGATTTCCTCAACAAACCCCATTGCTTTATAATAATAAAATATACCTACAAATGCTAATTTATACTCTGTTATTAAACTCTATTATAATCAGTTGAGAATTTGATTACATTTTATAAATACATCTATTTATTTTTGCATATTTTGACATTTAGGAAAAACATTTGCAAATGCTAGCATGGCCGGAGAGTGTTTTGAACTGAAATGCTCTTTTCAAAGGTATTAGCATAGGCATAACCTCAGTTTGGGGTTTTAAAGCCCCAGCAGAGCGAATGGAAGGATACCTTGCCTTGCTGATTTTTTTTTTGTTGTTGACTTTGGCTACACGAGACCAGCTGGACTGCTTTGAAAATAATTTAAGGGCTGTGGAAGGACTGAAAGGCAGCAGTTTTCATGTGTTTATCTAAATAAAATCTCTTTTGATTGTGGTGAGGGCGTGAGGGAAAACCAAGTGTGCAAATATTGTTTTTCTGGCTCTGGAATATGTCATTTGAACTAGTCTGGGTAAGTTGTGTTCGTTAGCTTCTGTTTAGCCATCTGTCATGGTGGATGTGAATATGTGTGTGTGTGTTTTTTTGCTGGCATGCGAGGGTCATTAAGCACAAACACAGTCATCACAGCTCTGTCGTGACTGACTATGTGGAGATGCAGAATAAAAGCTGCAAGGACAAGCAGATGAGCCATTTAATATTCACAAGAAGTGTAAATCTGCCACACATCAGAGGCTCTGCAAAGTCATTAGACCAGCAGCAAAACAAAGACCAGACTCTTTTAAAGAAACACTCCACTATTTTGTAAACAGGCTCATTTTACAACTTCCATAGAGTTAAACAGTTGAGTTTTACCAATCCATTCAACCAATCTCTGGGATTTGCGTGATTACTTTTAGCTTAGCATAAATCATTGAATCGGATTAGACCATTAGCATCTCGCTGAAATATTCCAATAATATTGATGTTTTTTTTATAATTTTCCTGTTCAAAGCTTGACTCTTCTGAAGTGTACAATGTGTACTAAGATCGCTGGAAAATAAAGCTATTTTTAGGTAAATGTGGCTAGGAACTGTACTCTCATTCCAGCGTAATATTAAAAATAGTCCCCACCTAGGTAACCAGGTAGCAGCACTGCCTAATATACTTGCATCTGCTTCAGCCATGTTCACAATGTAATAGCAGAAGAGTCAAGCTTTAAATAGGAAAATAATCAAAATGCATTTTTTTTTTTTTTTTAAGAAGAGGCTAGTGGTCTAATCCGATTCAATAATTTATGCTAAGCTAAGCTAAAAGTGCTCCCACCACACCTGGACATCAACTAAATGCATTAAGAAATGGTAAAACTCAACTGTTAAATCTAGGTGACTTGTAAAATGAGTCTATTTCCAAAAAAAGTTAATATATAACTTTCTAGTACATTGCTTGACGGATGATCACTGGTAAAAATCAATCCAACCTCCCAGTTTTGCCATATTTATTGTGATTTCCACGTAAGAATGTGTGTTTGTTAACCAGGTCCATCAGATCTGTGGGCAGTCATGCATTTCTGATGCTAGAGGTCAGAGGAGAATGACCAAAGTGGTTTAGCCTGAATGGCAACAGTGGCCTACAGTAAATAACAGACTAACCAAAACTGAAGCAGACTGGACAAATGTTGCATGGTCTTATAAATCTTAATTTTTGCTGCAGCATTTGAGTACAGTGAACCCATTGTCATGTATAAGAAATCAGTCTGAGATGATTCACGCTTTATGACATGGCACGTTATCCTGCTGGAGGTAGCCATCAGAAGATGAGTACACTGTGGTCGTAAAGGGCTGGACATGGTCAGCAACAATACTCAGGTAGGCTGTGGTGTTGACACAATGCTCAATTGGTTCTAATGGGCCCAAAGTTTGCCAATGAAATATCCCCCACACCATTACACCACCACCACCAGCCTGAACCGTTGATACAAGGCCGGATGGATCCATGCTTTCATGTTTGATGCCAAATTCTGATGCGAATTGTAACATCAGTTTCCTGTTCTTAGTTGACAGGAGTGGCCCCCAGTGTGGTCTTCTGCTTCTGTAGCCCATCCACCTCAAGGTTGGACGTGTTGTGCGCTCAGAGATGCTTTTCTGCATACCTCGATATTAACGAGTGGTTATTTGACTTACCTTCGCCTTTTTATCAGCTGGAATTAGTCTGGCCATTCTCCTCTGACCTCTGGCATCAACAAGGCATTTGCACCCACAGAACTGCCGCTCACTGGATATTTTATCTTTTTGGGGTCATTCTCTGTAAACCCTAGAGATGGTTGTGCGTGAACATCCCAGTAGATAAGCAGTTTTCTGAAATACTCAGACCAGCCCATCTGGCACTAACAACTATGCCAAGTTCTAAATCACTTAAATCACCTTTCATCCTCATTCTGATACTCAGTTTGAACTGCAGCAGTTCATCTTGACCATGTCTACATGCCTTAATTGTATTGAGTTGCTGTCATGTGATTGGCTAATTAGAAATTTGCCTTTACGAGCAGTTGGACAGGTGTACCTAATAAATTGGCCGTTGAGTGTATGTGCAGCATACAAATCTGTGTATAATATAATATAAATATGAATCAAAATGTTTCAAGCAAGTGAACCTAGCATATGAAGAATTAAGACCGTTCTAGAGGCAAGGTGAGAGTATGTGTACATAACTTTGTCCCAGACACTATACCTTCCCATATACATAACATGGGTCACATTCACCCTTCATGACACAATGTTTGTTTCCATGTGCATGTTCCAGCATAATTCATATCCACCTACAGTATACATGTTCCCTGCTGCTTGGCTCTCTGAGGTTTTTAGGGGTCAGTCGGCTTCCTTTTTTTGTTTCTTTTGTCGTTGACCGCTTTGTTGCTCTAAAGGGTTGATCGCTTAAATGGTGGGAGTGAGCTTAAATAGTTTTGTGTGGGACAGCAGCATGAACAATATGGCCAGTGGCGAGCTTACAGAATCACTAGAAGTGTGTGACAAAAAAGAAAATGGCAGCGCTAATCGCACACAGGGCTGAAACAATACAGGTCGAGTAACACGACTGAGCCCCCCACCGATACCCCTCAAATTCATATTCAGTGTGCTTCATCTACTTCCTCATCCTGGACACACACACTTGTGTATATGTTTTACAAAAACTCTCCATAGGCGTAATGTATTTTATACTGTAAAACGCTTATTAAATGGCCTTACCCTAGCCCTAAACCCAACCTTGTTAAGTATGATTTTTAAGCATCGTAAATTAGGACAAAAGTCCTTGTAAACAATTTTAATAAAGTACATTTAGGTCATACCCATGTCATTATACAATATTGTCCCTGTACATCACCACACTGTGTCTCCACACCTTCAGCCTCTGGATGGATCTTGCCTTCGATGGGCCTGGGTGACCTTAGAACAAGTGTCCAGTCATGCTGCCATTTTGACAGATGCGTCCAGTATGGGCTGGTGGGCTGTGTGTATTGAGCATGCAGCTGCAGGTTCTTAAACCGGACCCCGGTTGCATTGGCATTTCAATTGCCTGGAGCTGTTGGCACTGTTTCTCGCTCTCCCCTGGTCCCTACCAAAGCGGGAGGGGCAAACACGTGTTGGTTAGGATGGCCAGCACGGCTGCGATAGCGAACATCAACCGTTTTGGTGGTGTGTGCTACCGCAGCATGTCTCAGTTTGCCCACCATCTGCTCCTCCGGACTCTTGCGACTAAAAAGCTGCACGCTGTTCATATCTCATACAAGCTCTCCGTTACATTTACGGGAGAACGGAGACTCCACCCCGGTACGGTCCAGCTGTTATGGGCACGCTTCAGAGAAGTCCAGGTCATCCTGCTGTTTCTCCCGAGCAGCCCTTCGCTGGCTGCTTTCCCTGCGTTGTACAAATGCGCTGGCTCTCAGCTGGCCCCGGGTTTACGCAATATGCAATTCTTTTCCCCAGTGAGCCTGCTCACAGACAGGCAAGGTTGGGGAGACGAGGAGTAGGTCTTGCTTGTTGCGCCTCATTGGCCCAACCAGACACCGAGTTTCCAGACTCACACTCCTCGTGATGGCCCTCCCTGACGAATTCCCCGGAAAAAGCACAACTTTTTCCGGGACAGGCACCCTCTGGCACCTGTGCAGGGTTCTGGAACCTCCTTGGATGGTTTCTAGACAGAGCGCGGTGAACTTATCAGTGCAATCGTTAACACCGTCACTCAGAGTGGAGCATCCCCATTCTCTGGAGATGGAAGCATGCTGGGAAAGCATAACCTCATCAGCCGGTTCCTCAGAGGCACATGGTGCGAGACTCCATCCCCGCCCTTTCTCTTGCCCTCTTGGGATCTCTCTAGCCCCAGCGGTTATGGTTAGGTCAGTTGAGCCACTCGATCAGTATCTATAAGTTTTCTGTCCTTAAGGCTGGTCTGCTAATCGCGTTGGTATCAGGAGAGTTAGGATTCTTTTGGCATTTTCAGTCAGCGAACTGTGCCAGTAATTCGGACCGACCTACTCTCACGTTTACCTGAGACTTCGGTTCAGCTTGTGCCAAGGTTCCTACCGCCCCTTTTAATATTAGGTGGTGAGCCTGCAAGCACTGCCTGCGGAGGAGGAAGACCCAGCCTTTTCATTGCTATGTCTGTGCACTGCGCTTAATGTGACACAAGAGCATACGTCTTTAAGCAGCTCTTTTCTGTTATGATCAGCAGAAGGGAAGTGCTGTCTCAAAGCAGAGGTTGGTCCATTTTTTAGTTTATGCCATCACCCTCGCTTCATGTGCCAGGGCGAGCTGTGTCCCCCGGGAGAGAGAGCACACTTATATAATAATAATAATAATAATGAGCAGTGCCTCCTTTTCGGTGTGAGTATGCAGCGCCTCTTAAACATCATGTAAAGTTGCGGGCTGGGCAACACCTAACACATTCTCAAGATTATATCCTTGAGTGGAGTTAGTTTCCTCCCGATTACTAGTTACCCTGGTCAATCGGGACGAAATTAGCTCGGTGTTAAAAAAATGCTTGCTGCGCCAAGTTCCCTAACCCGGAGATGTGTGCACTTTTTCTATCCTACTAGTAAGTTTCCCGCTCGGCGAACCCTAGAAAATTCCCCCAAGGCCCCCAGCTCCCGACTCAGCGGAGGAGTCGAGGTCGATTGACTTAAGAGTGATAGGTCATCTGACAAACTCCCAAAGTCTGTTTACTACAGATACACGTCTCCGTTACCTATTTGGGGAATGTGGGTTACGGACGTAACCAGGACGTTTTCCATAAAGGCAACCCGGGGTGCTGAAATATTCAGTAATTGGCTAAACTGGCATTGGGCAGGTTAAAAGAACCAAAGCAAAGACAGACAATCCAACACTTAACAGACATTTTAAAAGCAGAATATGTGACTTTAGCATTGTTTTTCAGATAATCAAGAATGTTCACTAAGCATATTTCTTAAATATCTGCAAACATATTATGGCATTTTTATGCTTTAGAAGAGTCAAAAACTTACATACAGCACCTTTAACAGAAATCATTGAACACTTGGTTGACGTTTTGTCTATAGGTTATCATTAATTTTTTTTTAATTGGAGAGGTGTCAAAACATAATTTAATCCAATACATAGGCTCAAATTTTCTATTATTATTTTTTTCATAGAGTGTAATGTAAGGGCATCATGGTGGTGCAGTGGGTAGTATGATCACCTCACAGCAAGAAGGTTGCTGGTTCGAGCCCTGGCTGGGTCAGTTAGCATTTCTGAGTGGAGTTTGCATTTTCTCCCCTTGTGGGTCTCCTCCGGATGCTCCGGTTTCCCCCACAGTCAAAAGACATGCGCTATAGGTGAATTGGGTAAGCTAAAATGGCCGTAGTGTATGTGTGTGCATGTGAGTGTATGGGTGTTTCCCAGTGTTGGGTTGCTGCTGGAAGGGCATCTGCTGCGTAAAACATATGCTGGATAACTTGGCAGTTCATTCCGCTGTGGCGACCCCTGATTAATGAAGGTACTAAGCCAAAAAGAAAATGAATGAACGAATGAATGAATGAATGAATGAATGAGAGTGTAATGTACTGAGTTAATGTGACTTGGAATCTTCTGGAATGTTTATGAATTAAAATAAATTTTGACTTTTTTTTTCAATATGTCAGGATGATAAAACTTAAATAATACAAAAAAAGCTTTATTCATTTTAATTCAGAAACTAAAGCGTTCATCCCATACGATGCTCAAGTCATTGTACAAATGCAAATAGCGTTTTTAATGCTAATTATTTTGGGCAATCTTTTATTTTATTTAATCTTATTTTTATTTATTATTTATATGATTAAGTTATGTTGTGCAAACAATATGAAGAAAATTTTTTTAATCGAGAGAACCCCAGTCAATCCATTATGAATTATGAATGAGTAATAATTATAAATATTTAAATGTACCAATCCAATTATTTATAAATAAATCTATTAACTTAAATATTTATACTATTAATATTTATGTGTAATAAAATATGTATACCTTATAGAAAATATCTTTAAAATCATAAATATTATTATTATTATTAAAAAGAATATTGTCAATGTTATTTTTTATATAGTTTTTTTAACCTCAAATCAATAGAAACACACTTTTTTTGGTTTCGCTGTGATAATGCCGTTACCTCATCATTAGCTTACACAACCACAGCGTGCTTTATCATTAAATATTAATCCATTACGCCTCGGCTCTGCATTTTTTCTTTTCTTCCAAATGGCATTAGGATTCATTTATAATCTCTTTTCTATCTAGATCTCCTTTATGCTGCCATTCATATTACCAAACAAACCAGCAGATAAGAATAACTCCTTTCATCAGACTCCATTTTGAAGGGCAGTTTTGGTGTTTTGGTCTGAGAAGTGCTGTATTGTGTTGCATGTAAAGGTAACCCATCAGGTTCTGGAAAGGGTGTGACTGAGTGTTACTGTGAGAATGTGTTTCTCCGCACTGCCAGATTCAGTTCAGTGAATCAATTATGAATGACCTTTGAGCAGAGTGTGGTCCCGTCACTCGCTCGCAGGCCGACTGACCCACCGCCAGTTTTAACTGCACTCACACAAAGATTTTTGCTTTAAATGAATTGGTTGAAATAAGAGCTGAAGCAAGTTTTATTTAGCTTAGTCCATGTCTTACATGTAAAAACATGTGAACAGAAAGATTAATACAGTTAAGTTTGAACTGTGCAATTTGTTATGATCACCAGCTTTGTTTCCCTGTCATTTACGCAGACTTCAAATCCCATTATGACTTGCAGTCACACACCTGTTTCAGATTACATGCTGTTCATGATGATGTAATTACAATCCTCCCATGAGCACAACATCAAAAACATATAGTCAGCAATCATAAATTCAGACAGTTAAAACATCACCATGATCTTAAAAAAATCTTAGAATTAATTTTGCAACCCAACTGAAGCACGATTCACTCAGTTAAATTCTATTATGATTTTCTGTTTTGAAATAAACTTTCACCAGATCCTCTGATTTAAGCCTTCGGTTTATCCGCGCTGCAGCTTAATCAGTTGCCCAAGTTTGGTTCAGACATTAATGTGATGTCATTTACTATTTGTGTTCGGTTCACCGCCTGCTGAATCACACGTGATTCCCAAATCTGCTCTCAGTAGACTGATCTAGTAACTGAATAACTCGGGAAATTGTTTTGTTTTGAGTCAGAGGAGTATCAGGCATGTTTAAAAAGTAAGTAGTTTGTGGATAAGTGCTTGCTAGAGATGTGAACCATTTCAAACGATTCAGTTTGATTTGGTGAACTGGTTTGACTGGTTCACTTAGTAGATCCAGTTAATAGTAACAATTTGTTCACAATCAGCCATTCACACACACACATCTACTGCTGAATCTTGTTTCCACTGTGAACGTTACAAAACATTTACTTTGTCTTGCCATGTTTTTGAGCTTTTGTTTTTAAATACCATTTATGGGTTGTTCACCGCCCGTTTCGACCCCTTCGCCAGTTTCATCATTTATTCTTTAGATTATCTGCATATTATGGTCTGTTCCTGTATTGAACTTTGCCTGTCTGACACTCCATTAAAGCTGTATTTGGATCCTACCCCTGTTTTTGAACTCTAGTTCGTGACACAATGTAATATTTTATTTTCTACTTTTTAATAATATTGCAGAATGATCATTTGACTATCGCATGATGATATCACATCTAACTGGGTTTATAAATGTGATTATAATAAAAAGTGTATATTAATTAAAAATAATATTAATTAAAAAGTGTATGAAAAGTGTTTTTTGTAATGAAAATCAAGATATAAAACTTTTGAAGATCAACACTGCTGACTGCAGTTGAAACGTGCCATCAGAGTCTTGTGAAAAGGGTTTGTTGTTAGGTTTGACCTGCAATAGTTAACACAGCGGTCTTATTGTCCATATTATAGTCTGTGTGAAAACAAAATGTTCAATGGTAGTGCAAACTGTTAGGTGAAGGTTTTGGTAACCTTCAATCAAAGTCTGAAAATTGACTTTTGCATTTGTTAAACAGTAAAAATTAAAAATTTCACCTCTTCCCAACAGGGAAAACCAGCTACAATCAAGAATGCATGATTATATGGTGTCATCAAATAAAATCAAAGTTATTTCTAGAGCACACTACAACTTTTGGTCGACCAAGATGCTGTACAATAGCAGTGGCAGGTAAAAAAACAGCAAATACACTACAATAAAAACAACAATATAAAACTAAAGTAACAACAGTAAAAGTTTCCAAGAAAGAAGCAATTTAGTATAGCCTGAAACTGCCATTAAAGAATATTAAATGCACTCGAAAAAAGATGAGTCTTTAACATTGATTTGCATTGCTATTCTGATTTTTAATGGTAAAATATTCTATAGTTTCAGACCCACAACTGCAAAGTTTCTATCGCCCCTGCATTTGAGACGAAATCGAGGTGTTTGCAATAGATGGCAATCGGAATTTCAGCAATCGGATTTAGGCCTTAGTAGTGATCAGATCAGAAGATACTATATGCAAGGTTTTATAAACAAAGAGTAAAATGTTATAGTCTATTCGGAAATGAACCAGCAACCAATGTAGTGATTGCAATATTGGTGTGAACTAGTCATATTTGTGGCTACTCGTGAGCAAACGGGCGGTCGCATTTTGGACCATTTGAAGTCTTGAAATAAAAGATGAAGGTAGACCAATATATAAGGAATTACAATAATCGAATCACATGGAAATAAAAGCATGAATAATCATTTCAAAGCCCTTCCTGCTTAGAAAGGGTTTCACTTTGGCTAGTCATCTTAGATGATAAAAACTTGAACTTATTATTTTTTTACTATTAAGTTAATTCTTCTTTATTTCTTATTAGATCGTGTCAAAGCAATGATGAGCAGGCAAAATATTAAAAGTCAGATAAGAATATTAAACTATTGTGAAACATATTCGCACATCACAAGCAGGCAGCAAAATAGTGATAGTAGAATGCTGGTGTAGTTCTTGTTCAGTTGATTCAGTTGGTTTTATTGTGTGGTAATGTGTGTCATAATTATATTAAGTTACACCAGTGAGTTATTTTCTGTCTGCGCTTGCAGTTTAACTATTGTGAAATAAATAGAAATACACCCAGCCCAGCAGTCAACAATTTATTAGCAATATGAACTCTCTACTGTATATTCTGTGTGTGACCCAGTTAATGTGTTCTGCTGTTTATTCACTATGGCGAACAATAGACAAACATAGTGTGCTGCTTTACCTCAAAAGATATACATGGGTTCTTCCTTCAAATACAGACAAAACATCCACTAGGAGACTAAGGCTTGAACTTTAAATATTAAAAATAATAACAATAAATACATTAAATTGAATAAATAAAATAAATTTAATTGTAATTAGAAGACAATGAAATAGTAATAAATACAAATCTGTATTTGGAGAAAGCTCAAGACTCAAAAGTTAATAGGGGCTTGTTCCAAAAAATGACCAGCAAAATAAACAAAAACTATATATATATATATATATATATATATATATATATATATATATATATATATATATATATATATATATATATATATATATATATATATATATATATATATATATATTATATATATTTATATATATATATATATATATATATATATATATATATATATATATATATATATATATATATTATATATATATATATATATATATATATATATATATATATATATATTTATATATATATATATATATATATATATATATATATATATATATATATATATTTATATATATATATATATATATATATATATATATATATATATATATATATATATATATATATATATATATATATATATATATATATATATATATATATATATTTGGGTGAACTGCCCCTTGAAGGCACATACAGTATGAACCAAGTTACTCATTTGTACTATGCTACGGCCAACAAGAATTTTGAATATACACTGTAATACCCATAAATGAACAGCTTTCCATATTTTATTGACATTTTTAATAGTTGGAAGTGAAATATTGTCTGTTGTTGATGTTGTAAATTACAGTACAAGCCCTGGTAATAAACTGCCAGTATTTTTTTGTTATTTTACAAACTTAATTCTCTCTATATTATTTCGAACTACTAAAATGTAAATAAAAGTCACTCTGTTAAAGAGGAGAGTTGAATTTTCAACCTCAAAAATTGACAGAGCTGCACTGTAAAAAATTCTGGGTACAACACAATAGATTTGTGTTGGGACAACATGAATGAATTAAGTAATTAAGTAATTTTTACAAATTTAAGTGGACTAAAAATAAAATCCAATGAATTATGAAACACAGAACCTCTGTTAAACACATGCTTTTGACAGTGTACTGTAAAAGTCAAAAGATCCATTTCTAGGTATTAAAACTTGCCAACATCCCAGCTCTGATCACAGAAGATACTCTGAGGTACATTTGGCTTTTGACTGACATCTCAACAGTATGATTTCTGCAGTTCTCAGTTCACATTCTTCAGTCCAAGCACCTGCAATACCTGTAGCTTAAATATAATTTCCTCATGACCCCTAACTGTCCTGTTGAGTGGCTATGTTTCCATCTAAATATGTTATTTAGACTTATAAGCAAAACTGGAATAAGGCATCAAACCATTATGATCGTTTCCATCACTGGGCACTAAATATAACAAATAAAAATGCAATTTGCTGTGGTAGAAGCACTACACTCAAAAAATATAATATTGTTCAAACTACTTATTTAGAATAAGCTGAAACAACACAATTCTTGAGATCATTTTGGGACAACTTAATTGTTTTATGTTTAATCCACCTATATTTGGCAAAACCAATTCAATTTATTTATTTGTGTTGGGATAACGTGAATGAATTGTGTGGAACTCTCCATTTTTTCATGGTGTCGGGGACAACAGACGTGAAGGTCCAGAAGCAGTTTATTAAAGCTGAGTCAGGCAGTCAATGGTCAAAACAGGTGCAAACGGGAGCATGAGGGTAATCCAAAAAAGTAATTGTGGTCACAGGCCTGGAGATCAGTGCAGGTGGCAAAACAACATAAACGGAAACACGTTAAAACAAAATCACTATGTGTATCTATTTTTGTTAATGCGCATGTTTTTTCATATTAGATAAAAAGTTTATTCTACTCGGTTGTCCACATAGTTTCAACCATAGATGACTTCTAGAGGTGTCCATACCCCTGGTTCAGGCCATATCCTAAGCAGATGCTGTGGTGGTCATGGAGGAGTAGAGAGCATGTGACTGATTCCTGAAAGACCCCAGTGACAGATGAATCTTTGCATTGGTACTGTTGGCCAGCCTGAACACCCACCGGTGACCTACTCACACCTGCAGCTTCTCCATGATGGACGTCCAGCGTTCTCCAGCCTCCGGCGCCTAGACTGCAGCTCTGCACAAGAAGTTTGGCCAGAGGAGAAATGGTCATGCCTAACTGAGCCTGGTTTCTCTCAAGGTTTATTTACCTTCACTTTGATCATTTGGTGAAGTTTTGTTCCTCGCCACTGTCGCCACTGGCTTGCTTGGTTTTTGGGACTTGTGGAGCTGCGCATCGATGAATTTCCTTTTTAGTGTTTGGACTTTCAGCAGTAAAAATTAACCCACACTGAACTGAACTAAACTGAACTTCAACTCTGAAAACTGGAGTTTCAATTTACTAGGACTTCTAAGTTAAGCTGCTTTGACACAATCTACATTGTAAAAGCGCTATAGAAATAAAGATTAATTGCAAGGAATCTTTTTTTATATATGTATTTTTTTTTATTTGTTCACATCTTGCTGTTTCCATTAGGCATTTTTTATAGGATATTCCAAAATGTGATGGATGGATAGTTATTAGCTATCAGCTTCTCTGGCTTTGTTTGTTTCCTGCAGCAGGATCTCAGACTAAACATCTGGAGGCAGTGAGGCATTCACTTGTTCACCACAGATAAATTCCACTGCTTGGTGACAGCTGCACAACAAATGCATTAAGGACAAATGAAGGCAAGACTCGAGGAAAGCGGAGCAGGCACGCAAACGTTTTCTGTTTTTCTGGGAAATAGATAAAATACTGAGTATTTCCTGAACAAATGCTTATAGATAAACAGCAGCTCTAGCATGCAGAAAATTCTGTAATATTTACTCACCCTTGACATATTTTCAAGTGTTTTTATGTTCTGTTGAACACAAAGGAAGATTTACTAAAGAATATTGGAAACATCCATAGTAGGAAATACAAATACTATGGAAGTCAACGGTAAATTCTCTTTTTTTTGTGTGTGTGTGTGTTCAACAGAGTTGGAAAAAAATAAGGTTAAATAATGATGTGATTTGAAACAGGTGATGTCAACAGGGGATACTAATTATTATGATTATTATGTAATTACTACTTTGGCAAACCTTTGTCGAGTACCACAATACATAGGTACATCCACAAATGCCAGTTAAAATTGTACTTTGCCAAAAGGAAGCCCTATGTTAACAGTGTCCAGAAGCGCCATCAACTTTTCTGGGCTCGGAGGCATCTGGTATGGCCATAACACAGTGGAAACAGATGAATCAGTATTTCAGGTATTTGTGGTATTTCAGGTATTTGTGAAACGCTCTTCCATTTTCTGTTCTTCCATGCTATATGTGATAAACAGTATGTGAGCTGAGTAGTATGTCCAAATTCATCGGGTGCATTCGAAATAGATACACTAGATACAAAAGATATCTTGATACATTGTAAAAATATCCATAAACTAGCAGTTTTCTGTATTTTGTGATTCATGTTTTTATTTTTATTTTTTCTCCCTGTTTATTTATGCTTTTGAATTGCATTATGGGACCGTGATGTTTCTTCTAACAACTTTTAACCTTAAGAAGACATAAAAAGTGATTTTTTATCAAAGTTTTTAATAGTTTAAAGTGATATATTGCCTGGGTTGGTGTTGTATATTACACTCCAAAAACCGTATTTCAAACTACTAAAATATCAATGTCATTTTGTTGAACTGCAGAGTTGAATTTTCATCATCAAAAGTCGACAGACGACCATAAATAAACAGAAAACTATTGTGAATCCCAAAATACGGATTTAAAATGGAAAACAAATTACAAGGTAACTGATCAGGCAGAATACGGATTTTAGTGTAGCTGATTAGGCTGTGATGGCATAACAATGTACAACTATTACTACAAATCATGTACAACAAGATAGAGAGCTTTGGTGATAATAACTAAGGAAATATTTGCTAGATACGAAATAGAAATACCATCAAAAGTGTAAAACGTTGGTTAAAACTGTACATCAAATTATAAAAAGTTGTTTTAGTTCATTTTAAATAAGTTTGAACAAATGAGTGTGTATTTTTGAGCACAATTAAATCATTATTACTACCATCTAATTAAAAATAAATCTGCAATGTGGCCAAACTTTTGACAGGACAAGTTATGTGTATTGCTGTAAATGCAGGTGAATGATGACACAGATAAATAAATGCATGTTTACCAATCCTATGACAGTCCATCTGGCTCCTAATTTACTTTGCTTTCTAGCTCCATTATCAATTATTATGTCATATTCTGGGCTCCAAACGCCTAAGGTCCTATTTAAAATGTGGGATGTCAGCCTGGAAATAGACTGAAAAATTCAATCGTGAACAAAGAAGAAGAAAGAGATTCTCTACTATTTGATCATATGATCATGTTACTCTTTGTACTGATGGTCAGCTGTTTCTGCTTCCTTTGAAGCTCACGGATGATCTCAAATCATGCTAGTAAACATTATCAGAAGAATTATATGTTATAATTGTGAAATGCGTAATGAAATACTTTCAGAGGTTTGAAACCTCCTGTATATATATTTAGAACAGTTTAAACAAATCAAATGACACATTATAATCCTTTAAGCCTACACTGTAAAAAATGTTGGGTTTCACACAATTCCTTCATGTTGTCCCAACACAAATCAGTTAACTTTAAAATTTAAGTACATTGAATATAAAACAATTAAAGGTGCAGTAGGTGATTATTTTCAGAAACTTTTTGTTGTGCTGGTTGAAAGTCTGTTCACATTCTAATAGTAATGATTAAAGTAAATGATCTAAATGTATTTATATGTATTTTTATATTCTGAGTAAGGCATAAAACTCAAAAATGTTCATATAATTAAATATTGTCAGGCTGACAATTCCCATAATAATAATAAGAGACACGTGTGACATCAGTAAAAACAAATGCTGAATCAATTTTTTTTAAATCCTGAATCAATATTGGAGTTAGTTTTTCACGCTGGAGGAAGGACGACACCACGGCTGAAGCATTTCTGACAGGTAATGTTGTGTTATATTTTAGTCACGCAAAGCTGATGTAGATTTTGTTAATCTGCAAATGGGTTATATGCACATAAGTGTTGTTCAGCCACTGAAATCTTCCGGTAAAAGATTGATGTGACTATTTTCAGTTTCATAAGGGACCTTTTACAACATTGATAATGTAGATTTTTTATTTAGTTTAACAGCAAAACATAAGTAAATAGCACTATTCTGCCTAGCCTGCTTTACTGAGGTGAAGTTGCTTTTATATTCACATTGGTTCATGTTTGAACAATGACAACCTGTGACGCGCTCCCTATATTGTTTACAATGCTACTCTGAATATTCGGTCATAAATAGCATGTCAGTATGGCTTAGTAATAAGTGTAATTCCTGCACGCTGCCGGCCAACCACTAATCATACAGTAGTCGCTTTAGGACAAAGCATGTGAGAGAGTGAGACCAGCGATCCTTGCATGCATTAAATATTGCACATTATGAAGTTTTGCTTGGTGCACAACTGAAAACATGCTAGATATAATACAGTTTTTCGTTTGAAATTGTAGTATTATGAAGTAGTGGTCCTCAACCACCACGCCGCAGACCGTTACCTGTCCAGGTCCGTGGATCAGTTGGTACCGGGCCGCACAGGAAATCATTAATAGCCACATTTCCACTATCGGGCCAGTGCGAGCCAGGGCTTTAATCGGGCCAGGCCGGGCCAATAGCCCGGGAGGTTGAGAAATGAGGCCGAAATCATGTCGCTTTTCCACTGTCGGGCTAGTTGCTCGCAGCACGTCACGCAAACACCGCCCCCAGAACGTCCCTCGAATCAAACGTCACACAACCCGTCACACAACCCGCCCACTTCAGCGGGAACAAAAAACTCAAATTATAACCACAAACACAACCTGGCATCAATACGAGAGCTGGAAGATGGAGAACACCGAAGCGATTGCTTTTTTACTGTTTGTGGTCTGTTGGTGTAAGGCCAGACAGCGATCTCTGGATAAGGACATTCGAGTTCGGCGGCATTTACTTCGAACACAGATTTTGGCTGCAAGGCGCAAAAGAGCAGCCAAGCGATGAGAACGACGATAGCAAAACAAATGTAAGGGAAGAAAGCATCTTGTCTCCTCTTTCCCTGACAGGAAAACTCCGCCTTTGTACGTAACCCCGCCCCGAAGCCCCAGTTGGCCCTCCTTGGCCCAAGGTATTCGGCGGGCCGAAAAAGGCCGGACGCTGGCCCCAAGGAAGCCCCGCTTTGGCCCGATTACGCCCCGGAAGTGATAGTGGAAACGCGACTGGCCTTGGCCAGTAAGAAACAACGTCTTTGGAAAGTTTCATTGCTAAGGGGAAAAGACCCAGTGAATAACCCGTGAACTGCCAAGCAATGGATCCACAACCCATTTTTGTCTTTGCAAGATCAACTGCTGGAGATCGCAAATGACAGCGGCCTTTTAGAGGCGGTTCACATATCACATTTTTCAAGAGATTTCTAGAGATATCATAGTTTTCTAGAGATTATGCAAGTTTGTTATTTCCAGTGGAGGTGTGTGGCTTGACCGCACAAGTGACGTGACGCACTCACGTCTTCCAGATGCGCCAAGTTGAATAAATCTCGGGACCGCATCGCGAATCATGAGACAAGAACTGACCGATCAGCTTCAGCTTGTATGGAATATACAAATTTTGGTTGACAAAATATCTCAGACAAACACAGAACACCCAAACACTGCAGTGCTTTGTAATTTCATCCATAAATAAAACTTATATTATATTCATATTATATTTTATATATTATATTATATTATATTATATTATATTATATTATATTATATTATATTATATTATATTATATTATATTATATTATATTATATTCAGCTTGTCATTCTCTGAGAAAAAAGGTTGATGATCGCCTAGCAACCTACGAACCAACAAACCACACCCTCTTTTTAATCTGGTCAAAGCTTTCTTTAAAAAAAGGGATTTCAAGATTTCACACTTAACTGATGATTGATTATAAGCTTGTTTGGCATGCTGTCTCGGAAGAGAGCCCTGAGCTCATAAGATCCTTGATCCCGGGGCTCCTTCCTGTTTGCAGAGCGAGAGCGGAGTTTGAGCTCAATTAGAACTTGAGAACTCCCTTGCTGTTGTAGCTAATGAACAGATAGTGATTGCTCTTAAGAGTTACTAGGAGCATGTCTATGGTGCCGATTTGGATTAGTCAATTAACTTAAGTTGCATGTTTTTGGATGGTGGGAGGAAAACGGGGAGCCCGGGAGAAACCGACGTGAGCATGGGGACACCGTGTAAACTCTGCACAGAAACGCCGGCTTGCCTGGTAAGGACTAGAACCAGTGACGTTCTTGCAGTGAGGCAACAGTGCTAACTACTGGGCCATCGTGCCACTCATCTGGAAAGGAGAAGGAATAGGGGTGGAAGGGGGGATTCTTTAAAATAAAGATGGGTGTGATATGGAAAGGTTATTTATAGTGGCTTAGGAATGGTCTGATTGGTGAATCATAAATTGGATAATGTGGGACCAGCCGCAAGCAATCATAAGTGCTTGATCCTCTCGAAATTAGTTTCAAGAGTTCACACTTAGCTGATGATTGATTATAAAGCTTGTTTGGCATGCTGTCCCGGGAGAGAGCCCTGAGCTCATAAGATCCTTGAGCCCGGGGCTCCCTCCCATTTGCAAGGCCAGAGGGGAGTTTGAGCTCAGGTAGATCTCGAGAACTTCCCTGCTGTAGTAGTTAATGAACAGATAGTGATTGCTCTTAAGAGATAACTACTTACTAGGAGCATGTCTATGGTGCCGATTTGAGTTAGTCAATTAACTTAAGTTGCATGTTTTTGGACGGTGGGAGGAAACCGGGGAACATGTAAACTCCGCACAGAAATGTCAGCTGGCTTGGTAAGGACTAGAACCAGTGACGTTCTTGCTGTGAGGCAACAGTGCTAACCACTGGACCACCGTGCCACCTATCTAGGAAAGGTGGAGGAAGGGGGGATTCTTCAAAATGAAGATGGCTGTTATATGGAACTTAGGGTATTTATAGTGTCTTAAGAATAAAAAATAAAAAATAATGCAGGGACGGCTGCAAGCAATCATAAGCATGTGATCCTCCTGAAATTAGTTTAAAAATAAACTTCACTTATAAACAAACTTTACTTAATTTTAACAAAAATGTTCTTCCCCAGGTCATACACACGTGTTTTTTGCTGTAAAAATCATTTTAAAAGCGTGCTAGAGTAAACCAAACGTGCTTGAGTAAACCAAATTCGGTTTACATATCATTTTCTTTTCAGAAATTTGATTTTAAAGTATATCAAATATCTAATTAGTGATAAAACTTTTATTTGTTAATCTCATCCTTACTCCTCCATATTACAAACCACAGAATATCATAAATAAAAATAATTTGAACATTATCATATTAATTAATCATATTTTGAAAAAATATATAGTTGTTGAATGTATTTGTTCTAATAAACAGTTTTTAACGTACTTTTTCCCAATATAAATACATCCGACACCTATTATTGTTTGTATATTTTTGTATGAGCTTCATATTTTCACTATTTTAGCCACGAAAGCTTTAAAAAACAAAAAAGCTAACTTTTTAAGATGATAAAAGGCTAAACGTTAATTAAACATTTCTATTTGAAACTATTGTTTCATATATATCAGGTTACTGAAAGGAAGACATCACTCTGTGTTCCTCCAACCTGGTCAAAGAGGTCACCTGTAATTTGACTGTCCCAGAGAGACGGTCATTGCTCCAAAAACCCGAGACAGCTCAGTCTTCCACAAAAAAAGTCAAACAGAGATGGAAAGGGTCTCTGATAGGGCCCTGTTGTTCAATCTGCTCCTCAGGGACCAAGCTTCAGTGTCAGATCCACAAAACCCAGACACAACTGGCCAGACAAAGACCTGCAATGTGTTTTTTTTTTTTTTTGGGGGAGGTGTGTTGGGGCGAACGGAAGTAGCTTTCATCATGACCTATATATCAGAGACATGCGTGCCTGTAATTCATGAGCTGCTGGGTTTTCTCCTCTAAACATCTCAGTGCTGCGCTAAACAGATTTTACAATAAAAAACACAAAGGTTTTAATCCTAATGTGAAGCAAATCTTTTCAATGTTTATTCAATCATTAATTTTCCTTCAGCTTAGTCCCTTTCATCAGGGGTCACTACAGCGGAATGAACCGCCAACTTATCCAGCATACGTTTTACACAGAGGATGCCCTTCCAGCTGCAACCCAGGACTAGGAAAACCCCATACACTCTCACATGCACACACATACACAACGGCTAATTTTGTTTATTCAATTCGCCCATAGCGCATGTCTCTGGACTGTGGGGAAAACCGGTGCACCCGAAGGAAACCCACGTGAACACAGGGAGAACGCCACACAGAACAGCCAACTGACCCAGCCGTGACCTTCTTGCTGTGTAGCAACAGTGCTGACCACGAAGTCACCTCAATGTTCACAAAAATAAATAAATAAAAATCTCAAATGTGAATTGCTGTAGGTGTGTTTCCTTCAAGTTGTTGGAGTGGCTCACAGTAGTATTTGTAACCTAGTAACCAACTGTAAACAAAGCATAGTAAAGTCAGCTGATTAGTCACATGGGCGTGATGTTCAAGGTGTTCATGAGAAACAAGTCATGGAAATGCCAAATTCAGAGTACAATTTCTTTCATTTGCAAAAATGTTTTACCCTTACCTAAAGTGGTTTTAGATTTGTTTAAAAAAAGTAAGGTTTTCTCCTTGAAACATTTTCATCTCCAGTTCAGTGCTAAACAGATTTTACAAGACAAAACACTTACATTTTCATCCTAATGTGAAGCAAATATTGAATAAATAAATTGTTTTAGGTGTGTTTCCATCAAGTTGTTAGAGAGGCTGACTGTAGTATTGGTAACCTAGTAACCAATTAAACAAAGCAAGCATAGTAAAGTCAGCAAATTAATCATATGAGTGTGATGTTTGTTACGTCAGAGTTTATTCGGCAAATGTGTTTCTATCTTATTATTCCAATGCAACCTCACAGTAATTTGTAACTTTTTGATTTAGTGGCTAATTCGTTTTCATTTGTATGATCTCATTCATGACATTGTGTGGACGTTACCACTATGACATCTATCAGACATAGGATTTTGCTCACTTTCCAACACAACCTAAAATCAAACAAATATTAAAGTAATTTGACGTTGTTATTGGACGTCAAAATAACTTTGTCCCAAGACGCTGGCTAGACATTACATTTTGGTTAGCTGACATTACGATCTAAATCTAACCTTAATATTTAACGTTTTTTGATGTTGTGTGCCTGCCAGGTGTCTAGTAAACCGATCTTCCAAACCCAGGGGCAGGTGTAAACTATCTCCCAATGGGCAAAAAAAGTCCCACATGCCTTTTTGGCAAACCAGACTAACAAATACAAACAAACATAAAATACAGTAGAAAAACCTAAATATCATGATGTTTAGTCAGTTTAGTAATGTAAGTCCCTGTCAGTCGATCAGGGAAAGTTATTTTTATATATCTTTTTATAAGCAAAACAGAAGTAGATGGAAAGGAAAGTGGCAAAGCTACAAAATGTTGAAGAAAAAGATATGTGAAAAAGATTGAACTCCTCAATTGAGGCAAGTCATTTTCACCAGCACAGAACTGTGAAGGAAAGGCCCTTGAAAGTGAATTTGTGTCTGTTTGGGATGGCACAACTATGCACTGTTCACTTGCAAGCAAACATCTGTACCTTTTTCTGATGTGAGCAGTGCACATTTATCGAAAGAGTTTCGACAAGCTCTTTTCAGGTTTTTAACAATCCCTGCACTGCCATATTCCGGATCAGTTGCAGAGGTTTGAAAGTACTCAATGGAAGGTCGATTCAATTCATGTTTATTTCTATAGCACTTTTACAATGTAGATTGTGTCAAAGCAGCTTAACATAGACATTCTAGTAAATTGAACATGTGTGTCCAGTTTTCAGAGTTGAAGTTCAGTTTAGTTCAGTTCAGTGTGATTTAAATTTTAACTGCTGAAAGAGTAAATCCATCGATGCGCAGCTCCACAAGTCCCAAACTAAGCCAGTGGCAACAGTGGCGGGGAACAAACTTTGCCAACTGACACAAGTGAAGGAAAAAAACCTTGAGAGAAACCAGGCTCAGTTGGGCATGACCATTTCTCCTCTGGCCAAACTTCTTTTGCAGAACTGCAGTCTAGGCGCCGGAGGCTAGAGAACGCTGGACGTCCATCGTGGAGAAGCTACAGGTGTGTGTAAGTCACAGGTGGGTGTTCAGGCTGGCCAAACAGAGCATTGTATTAGTCAAAGGCCATATTTCTAAGTAAAGTTTTAAGAGGATCACAGGCTTATGACTGACCACGGTTGGTCCCACATTAGCTAACACATGATTTACCAATCAGATAGTTCCTAACTCACCATAAATAATCAGAGTTTCTTACCTCAGTTATATTCGTTTTGAAGAATTCCACCCCTACTCCTCCATTTTTCCTTAATAGGGTGGCATGGTGGCTCAGTGGTTAGTATTGTTACCTTACCTCAAGAATGTCACTGGTTCAAGTCCTTACCAGGCCAGTTGACATTTCTATGTGGAGTTTACATGTTCCCTACAGGGTCCTCCAGTTTTCTTCTATAGTCCAAAGACATGCAACATAAATGAATTGACCAAACCAAATTCATAGATGAGCTCTTAGTCAGCAGTATATATCTCCACAGCAATCCCTAATTCGTCATTAACCATAAATAAACAAGGGAGTTCTCGAGATCTACCTGAGCTCAAACTCCCCTCTCGCCCTGCAAATGGGAGGGAGCCCTGGGCTCGAGGATCTTATGAGCTCAGGGCTCTCTCCTGGGACAGCATGCCAAACAAGCTGTGCTCTGTGAGTGTATCTTTTGCAAAGGCACCACCCCAATGACAGATCTTGTTACCTTTATTTCTGAGAATGTACTGGAAAGATTTTGTTTGTTTTAGTGATCAGGAGTAGACACACATTCTAAATATGTCTTGTGTTTGTAGTGTTCAATCCATGGTTGGTCATTAGAAAAATGTGACTGTGACAACATTTCTTCTGAAACACTTCATTAAACATTTCAGTAAAATGGCCTGCAAATAATACATAAATTGATCAGTAGCAGGTAAGTATAATTTGGCCAGTTTGTTGAGGTACTGTTTGTTGGTGGTAGTTCAGAAATCAAGCCCATTCAATGCGGTAGCACATAGGTCTCAAACTCAATTGCTGGAGGACCGCAGCTATGCACAGTTTTGCTCCAAACCTAATCAAACACAGATGCTCCAACTATTTAAGGTACTCCAACTAATCAAGGTGTTCAAGACTACTAGGCTGTGTCCGAATAAATGCAGTACCTACTGAGTAATAGGCAGTTTTGGACGCAGTGCTAGAAACTAGTAGTCTTGAACACCTTGATTAGTTGGATCAGCTGTGTTTGATAAGGGTTGGAGCAAAACTGTGCAGAGCTGCAGCCCTCCAGGAATTGAGTTTGAGACCTATGCTGTAGCAGGTGATCAACTGAGAAAGCTTACAACATCAGACTCAAGGATGAAGAGGTCAATTGTATTTGTAATATACCAGTTTAAGTTCCATTAATTAATTTCAAACTATACCTTTTTGTTACTAAACTTGAAACTTTGATCCCCATCAACTGATCATAGATGTTTCATATTTGGATGAGACTTTTTCTTTAAAATGCTGATGAGATTTATTTTCAAGCTCTTACAAACTCAATCTAATAAGCTATTCGTTCCCAAACTGTTATTTGCATCAACATACATCCAACTGATTCATGTAAAATATGACACACGCATAAGGCACAAACAATCTGTGACTATTACTTTGTGTCTCGTCCTGTTTTCCATACCTAAATATTATCCACGATCTCCCTGGAGATTCAGTTTGAGCATAATTGGAGGAGTAATTTAGGGGTAAACAGATCTGAATCTAGGTCAGACATTTCCTCTCCCTCTTTTGGCTCAGGGTTTTAATATGCGGCAGAATAGCATTGCATCTCAGGACAACAAAACATGCTTAAAAATAAAAACTAAGGACTAAACTATCAGGGCTTTTATTTCTCCAGATGATGTATAAATATATAAAAGCAGACACAAAGGGACAGTCTTACAGTATTTAGTTCTGGCACTTGACACAGAGAGACATTGTGCTGCAGACACATGAGGAGGAAGGAAAGAGGATGCCTACTGGGAAGCCAGTTGAGAATTAGGTGAATACAGAGAGCGAATGCACCAATTTGTATGTATAAATGTGTGCGATTAGGAAAGCAAAAGGAGAGGGAGAGAAAAACCCCTTGTGGTTGAAAGAAACGGGATTTGAAGCTCAATCTGAGGAAGTCAAGAATCGGCTCCTGAGGTGAATCCTGGGTTAGGGGTTTTACTTCCTTTACTGTTCAAGCTATAGTCACGTACTGCAACTGCTTTGTCATCTTTTCCTATAACCCTAAGTGTCTAGACATAAAATCAAAACTCAAAATGCATCTGTCCCTAAAGCATTTGTTCGCACAAAAAGAAAATGTATGTTTTAGATTACTCGTTCCAATGACCTAAGACTTTCGTTCATTTTCAGAACACAAATAAATATATCTATGATTAAATCAGAACGTTCTCCTCCATAGACATCGAGATGTTTGATCAAAAACATTGTCAAAACATTCCATGTGACTTAAGTAATCAGTAAACTATTATCATACTAAGCTCCGAGAACTTTTTTGTGCACCAAAAAAACTTTAAATTGACTTTGTTTGCCTTTTCTTAATCAGTTCCATGTGTACTTTGGGAAGTATGACATATTGCTTTTAAGGGAGTTGCACACATGCTGTATCTTTACATTGTTTTCTATATGTTGCTAAGCAACAAAAACAGGTGCCGAATGGTGGCAGCAGTTTATATACTCTTAAAGAGAACTACAGTAAGAGAACTATAGTTCTGTTTGAAATCACCAGTGTTGGGCAGTAGCGTTGCTACAAGTAGTCATGCTACTAGCTTAACTACATTTCTCAGTAGCATGGCGGTAGCGTCGCTACTTTCTAAATCAAATAGCTTTTCAGTAGCGAAGCTAATATTTTAAGCAAGTAGCTCAGTAGCATTGTAACAGTGACGCTTGTCAACGGAGTGAGGATCCTTATGAAGATCTTTATTGAAAAGGATGGTCAGGCAAGCAGAGGTCAATACAGGAACAAACAGATGTGTATGGGCAATCCAGAGTCGTAGTCGAAATAGCAGGCAAGTGGTCAGAAGGAAGGTAGCATACAGGAATAATCAAACAAAACAACGCAAGGTCTAACACAGAAAGCAAGATTTAGCTGGTTTTGAGGCAAAAGAAAATCTACCTTGTTAAAAACCAGAGAATTGTTTAAAGTGACATTTTTTTAAAAAAAATAGTTATTTTATTTACTAGCTAATAACCTTATCATTACATCTAAAATGAAACTTCTAAATCTAATCTGAGGAACCTAATAGAAATTGCTCATTTACAAGAAAAGAGGTCTGATGGATTCAGATGGGTTTTGCATCTGAACTCTTTATATATATAACCCTATGTTGTACTAAGTTTTCTACAGTTTTACAGTAAGTTTACACTTCTACAGTAAGTTTTCTTTTTCTTTTTTTACTGTAGTAAAAGCTAAAGTATACTATGTTAATTACTATGTTCATGGTAGTTACTACTATATTATGTCATAGAATCCATTAACAGAGTAGTAAATACTATATATATATATATATATAGTATACTATAATACACTTTCATATATATTTACATTTACTATACATTAATATAGTATTTTAAATGTGCAACACAGGATTTCTTGATTTTTTTTTTGATGTTTAGTCAAGTTTGTTTCTGTTTAGTACATCATTAATTGCAGTAAATACCTGAACTGAACAATTATGCAGCATGTGTTTTATTGAAGATAGAACTGACTTGGATTGAAGTTGCTTTGAGTTAATGCTTTGACTTAGATGTAGCTTCAATAGAAATAGCTTAGTTTCCTACATGTCCCAGGGGTTAGCTTTTAGTGTAGTTAGCCCACTACATTTTCTCACTATAGTAGCTTGCCAAACACTGGAAATCCCATTCTACTTATGTAGGTACTACATTTGAATTTACTTCACTACTGTTATTCTTCACGTATGAGCGGGCACAGCCATTAGAATCTTTTTAGCTCGAGACATCCAGTCTCACTCACTTCCATTGATTTTTAGAAGTTAAAAACAGCACGTGAAGCGCCTCGATATTTTCATATTAAATTATTCCACTTTCGATGTATAGTCATGAACACACTTTTTTGTAGAGCAAGTTTTTTGGCTGTTTTCTGTCGTTTATAATTCCCAGTCATTTCTCCCATAGGCAACTGAGGTGAAAGTTCTAAAACAATCGCAAAAACAAGCACACTTCCATATCGCAGAATAAGGTGAATAGTATGAATGACATACTACATCTGTCATTTTTGTCATTATCTTATGACCTTGACACATGTTCCATATGATCCATTTCTTCATTATTCAATTCAATTCCTCTTTATTTGTATAGCGCTTTTACAATGCAGATTGTGTCAAAGCAGATTAACATAGAAGTTCTAGTAAATTGAAACTGTGTGAGTCCAGTTTTCAGAGTTGAAGTTCAGTTTAGTTCAGTTCAGTGTGGGTTAATTTTCACTGCTTAAAATCCAAACACTGAAGGGCAAATCCGTCGATGGGCAGCTCCACAAGTCCCAAACCAAGCAAGCCAGTGGCGACAGTGGCGAGGAACAAGCTTCACCAATTGACACAAGTGAAGGAAAAGAAACCTCGCGAGAAACCAGGCTCAGTTAGACACAACCATTTCTCCTCTGGCCAAACTTCTTGTGCAGAGCTGCAGTCTAGGTGCTGGAGGCTGGAGAACGCTGGACGCCCATCGTGGAGAACTGCAGGTGTGAGTAGGCCACTGTCAGGTGTTCAGGCTGGCCCTTCAGTATCAATGTGAAGACTCGTCTGTCACTGGGGTCTTTCAGGAATCAGTCTCACGCTCTTCGCACCTCCATGACCACCACAGCATCAGATACGGCCTGATCCAGGATCCATCATCTCTTCTATTATTCATATAACAGCTTATAGTTTATTGCTGGTGAGTGTATATATGATACAATAAATAGATAGAGATCAATGGGAACCAGGCTCCTTTGTCCTAAATACCCAAAATGCATTGCACAGTTACGCCACTTTCCCATTCTCTATATCTGGGGTGTCCAAACTCAGATATATATAGTAAGAGCTTGATTAGTTGCTTCAGGGGTGTTTGATTAGACTTGGAGCCAAACTCTCTAGGATACCGGCCTGATTTTGGACACCCATGCTCTATATAGTAGGTAAGGACGCAATTTCAGATGCAGTTAATGTTTACAACTTTTAAAAATGTGGTGCAGCACGAGGTTTCACATCCGGTGTGCAACCACCTGTAGTAAATGTGCTCTGGGATCTGATGAAGCTGAAGAGAAGACATGGGTGAACAAATTTATTTTGGCATACAAAAGTGTTCTTAGAGCTATGTATGAGTACAGTTGCACCACTAAGGTCAAATGGTATGTTTTGACTCAATGATTTTGACTCCTTTGGTGCACTTTGAACATTGCAGAACCATTGCCATCTATGGAGGATGAGGGATCTTTCAGATTTCATCTAAAATATCTTCATTTGTGGTCCGAAGATGAACGAAGGTCTCAGGGTTTTGGTAATTAATAACAGAATTTTTGGGTGAACTAATCTTTTAAAAGAAACGAAAAGACCTGCATTGTCTGATCAGATGTCGGCTATTTTGGTGTTCTAATGTTTTAGCATTATCAGTATGCGTCTCAGACCTCGTGTTGTGGTATGTGCTACGGTCATATTAAAATGTAAAGCCTGAGCAGAATACAGAAAGTCGTTGCAGTGCCGCAGTGAGACATGAATGTTACCCAGCATGCCTTTGAGTAGATGACACCTTTTGGGATATGTTACATATAAGGACTTCATCTATTAAAACAACAGTTGTCCTAATGGCTAATGCACAGTGATCATTCTTGTAGTGTTGATGCTCAGTTATACTTGGGGTTATCCACCAGAACAGCATCAGCCTCAATACTTCACAGCTATATGCAAATGCCTCTATGACTCTTGAACACAGCAGAAATGGAAAGCGCACAAAACATGCGTTGTAATGTGAAATGTGAGCCGCCTGAGCTCTGCTATGGCACTGAAGGTGTGCGCCACTGTGCACAACCCCCTTGATGCAGTTGCTAAGCAACTCCTTTATCGTCTTGTAGGGCCTGTGCCGACTGCTGAGGCAAACTTCTATCTGATTTACTGGCACCAACTCAAAAACACAGCAAAAATAGGGCATTTTTTTACCTTGACAGTTGTGGGGGAAACTCAGCGGGAAAGCACTGTACTCCCTCAAGAATTTAAAACTAATGGAAAAGTCCACTGCAACCTAACGTTATGCGGCGATACTAAATTTGGCCAATAGATAGAACACCACACAGGATGAGGTACAGCATATGAGGCATTGGAGGAATTCCCTGCTGGGAAATCCATCTTAAAGTCTGTGTGAATTTAAAATGTATAATGTTTATTATTTTGCTGGCACATATTGTTATTCTTTAGATGAATCAATAATCCACTGAAAAAAAAAGCTAGTTTTGATCATCTTTAAAGGGCACCTAGGTTACCCCTTTTTCAAGATTTAATATAAGTCTTTTGTGCCTCCAGAATGTGTCTGTAAAGTTTCAGCTCAAAACACCCATAAGGTTATTTATTCTGCCTTTCAGAAGTTTCTATTTTATAGCTCTAAGAATCAGGTAGCGTTTTTTTGGGAACTGTGCCTGTAAGGCTAGTCCTCCCCGTGCACCATTTCCACGTGCCTGTCAGCATGCTTTAATCTCCTCCCTCGGCTGCTTCACACAACACAGACATGAGAGAAGCAGATCACTTGTAAACACCACCCCTAACCCTTAAATCACCACCCCGAACCCTCAAATCATACCACCCCTTAGCAAATCATACTAAAATGTACAAATAAGATTGTACAAATTAATATGAATTAGTCACTACATCAAAAAGTTACGAATTACAGTGAGATTGGGTTGTTCTTCCTGTTTTCTTGCTGGTCAAAACTAGCACATGACCAGCAACCCAGCAGACACACAATGTTATAAGACATTAATATCAGGTTACATTTACCCTGAAGCATCTAGGGATGTTATTTTCTTAACATCTTAAACCAACATCTCAACATCTTAAACCAACGCCATATTGATGTCAAAAACTGACATTTATTGATCAAATACGGCTAAAAAAATCCAACGTCTGATAGACGTCATATTGGTAATGTTCACACAACGTCAAGCAGTAACATCATTAGATGTTGATATTTGGTTGTTTTTAGGTCGCATTGGAAAGTGACCCACATGCAACATCTGTCTGACATTGGACATTGACATCAGCCTGACGTTGGGTTCTTACATCAACCCAATTTTCTTTCCAAACAAAATGCAACGTCCCACAACGTTTGAGTACAACTTCAATCATGTTGACATCCTGTGCCTGCCGAGAAGACCCAGGTTAAAGAGCATCAAAACATACCTTCCCAGCATATGCTGGTTTTTCCATCAAGGCAGCAAGTGCCAGTTGCCAATTTTAAGTAGTTAATGTCAAGACTGGATGAGCTAATAAACGACTAGATGGAATTATAATCTTCCAAAACAACTACTGCTGTAAACTGGATTTCCCAACAGGGAATAACATGTTTACTTTAGTAATACTAATTATTTAATTAATTATTAATTAAATCTTTGAAGTGATTTTCTATATTTAATATTAGCCCCCAGCAAGCCACAAATCAACTCTAAAATTCTTTTGTGACTGAAACCATAAAGGAAAAATAAAAATACAGGCAGTTCAATGGAGCATGGTGATGATGGAGCTGAGCTAAATAGGGAGCGCGTCCCTCCAGACGATGTCAGGCTACATGGAGGCGCACTTCCGTCCCGCATAATTCGGTTTAGGGGAGCAGGTGCAGGGAAAGGGACTCAAGCATCACCTCAGTTAAAGCAATAGATTTGATTTACAGTAGCGATTAATTCATACACACACACGCGGAGTCGGAAGATGGTAGCAAAACAAAGAATCCGAATGGCAAACGAGAAGCACAGCAAAAACATCACTCAGAGGGGGAACGTGGCGAAGACCCTGGTAAGACTGCTGTCTGTCGTCTCAATGATGATCTTAGGTTTGCGTTTCTGAGTCGATTTGGTTTTTATGTGCCTAATTCGGGGTTTCCTGAAGCCCATTTTGAGGTCATTGCCGGTTTTCGCGGTGTTGTTTTATTTATAACATCATTTGAGGCGAGTGTAAGTCTAATTATTCAGCCAATTGTTTTAGTATTGGGATGATGTTAAATGAGGCTTAATTCGCATGGACTGTAAACACGCTATTGTTTTGCATGATGGCAATCTGCTCGATAAGCTGTTCGAGTGATGTAAACCAGATTTAGGTAACGTTGACGCCTATGTTGTTGCCATGGTCACGGTTGTAGGAACTGATGACAGACGCTCATAACTAATCTGACCACTGCTGACTCTCCCTGGTAAAGGTGCGGTTTAACTGGGTCACAACATCTGTCATAGGCGTCTATCAACTCATTCTAACCAGATATGACAGGCTATAATTGTGTTTGTTTGCCACTATGAGCATGTGATGTGGCAATTGGGGTAAATGCACGATTAGGATCCTGTGATGAAGCATGTTAATTTGTACATGTTTTTAATATAATGTGCAATATGTGAATAAAAATCTATATTGGCAATTTTATGATAGAGGTACAGGCCACTTGACTAGAAATAAACAATGGTTTAACAGAAAAATGAAATTGTAATAAGTTAATAAATGCCTCCACATCAACTTCATTTCTGCTTGTGCTGCAATTTAAAATATCATGTTTCTAATACTTAATAATAATAATATTATATATATATATATATATATATATATATATATATATATATATATATATATATATATATATATATATATATATATATATATATATGTATATATATATATGTATATATATATATATATATATATATATATATATATATATATATATATATATATATATATATATACACACACATATATATAGGCAATGTATTTTGGTGTATACACACACTCATATATATATAGGCAATGTATTTTGGTGCATTTAAACAAAACATATTTATTTATTAAAATAATATTTAGTCACCAAACATATTTAGAAATCTAAAGATAATACAATTAAATTCAAGTAAAGTATTGCAAAAAAAAATAACAATCTACAAAATATCAACAAATTTTTTTTTTTTTTTGCTTCATTAGATTTTTCCTCTTTTTTAAAAATTTGTATTTAATATTTTCAATAACATAAATTTGGGTGTACTAGTTTTTGGACCATTATCATAAGTTATTTTGTAGAAAAGCTCCAGATTTTGCTCCAGTACTGACTAATCTAATGTATATGCACAAACATAATATTGTATAGCTTCCTATTAAAATTATGATTTTAAAAGATTTGTAAGGGGGTGTACTCATATATGCTGACCACTGTGTGTGTGTGTGTATTTTTATATATATATATATATATATATATATATATATATATATATATATATATATATATATATATATATATATATATATATATATATATATATATATTACAGCCTTATTCCAAAATGGATTAAATTCATTTATTTCCTCAAAATTCTACACACAATACCCTATCATGACAATCTGAATAAAAGATTTTTTGAAATTGGTGCAAATTTATTACAATTAAAAAACCTGAAAAATCACATCTACATAAGTATTCACAGTATTTACTCAATACTTTGTTGATGCACCTTTGGCAGCAATTACAGCCTCAAGTCTTTTTGAATATGATGCTTGGCACTCCTGTCTTTGGGAATTTTCTATCAGGTTGGGTAGAAAGCGACGGTGTACAGCCATTTTCAGATCTCTTCAGAGAAGTTCAATATGATTTAGATCTGGGCTCTGGCTGGGCCACTCAAGGACATTCACCGAGTTGTTGTGAAGCCACTCCATTGATATTTTGGTTGTGTGCTTTGGGTCAAGAGCACTCTGTACCAGGTTTTCATTCAGGATGTCTCTGTACGTTGCTGCATTCATCTTTCCTCAATCATGACTAGTCTTCCAGTTCCTGCTGCTGAAAAACATCCCCACAGCATGATGCGGCCACCACCATGCTTCACTGTAGGGATAGTATTAGCCTGGTGATGAGCTGTGCTTGGTTTTCTTCTAATGTAACGCCTGGCATTCACTCCAAAGACTTCAATTTTAGTCTCATCAGACCACAGAATTTTGTTTCTTATGGTCTGAGAGTCCTTCAGATGCCTTTTGGCAAATTCCAGGTGGGGAGTGGCTTCCGTCTGGCCACTCTATCATACAGGCCTGATTGGTGGATTGCTGCACAGATGGTTGTCCTTCTGTAAGGTTCTCCTTTCTCCACAGAAGATTGCTGGAGCTCAGACAGAGTGACCATGGGGTTATTGATCACCTCCCTGACTAAAGCCCTTCTCCCCTGATGGCCGGCCAGCTCTAGGAAGAGTCTTGGTGGTTCCAAACAACTTCCACTTACGGATGATGGAGGCCACTGTGCTCATTGGAACTTTCAGAGCAGCAGACATTTTTCTGTAACGTTCCCCAGCCTTGTGCCTCGAGACAATCCTGTCTCAGAGGTTTACAGACAATTCCTTTGTCTTCATACTTGGTTTGTGCTTTGACATGCACTGTCATCCTAGGGACCTTATATAGACAGGTGTATGGCTTTTCTAATCATGTTCAATCAACTGAATTTACTACAGGTGAACTCCAATTAAGCTGCTGAAACATCTCAGGAATTATCAGTGGAAACAGAATGTACCTGAGCTCAATTTAGAGCTTCATGGCAAAAGCTGTGAATACTTCTGTACATGTGATTTTTCAGGTTTTTTATTTTTAATAAATTTGCACAATTTCAAAAAAAAAAAAAAAAATTCACATTGTCATTATGGGGTATTGTGTGTAGAGTTTTGAAGAAATAAATGAATATAATCGATTTTGGAATAAGGCTGCAACATAAAAAAATGTGGAAAAAGTGAAGCGCTATGAATACTTTCCAGATGTACTGTATTATAATCAAACAGACATATATAAACAAACAAACACATATATTTACCTAAAATTATTTGTACACAGTAAGTTAGGACAACATATATTTTTATGTTAACTTAATAATACGTCAAATATGTTTCAACTTTAATTTAAAACAATGTGTGTGTATAATGCATTATGGGACCTTGATTTCTGCTCTATTTTGTTGTAGTTTGAAATTATACATTTAGTTGTTTGGTCACATAAAGTAAGCTTTAATAAATGATGTTATTGTGTGTATTTATGTTGATATTTTTTATCATGACATATATTGTTTTAAATTACTAAATACATCAGTAAAAGTGAGTTTTAAACTCTTAATTAGTTAAAGATAACATTTTTGAATACTGAACAATTGAACAATCAAAGTTGTCAGAACACAGATCATGCAATTTGTACTATTTAGAACAAAAAAGTACTAATGTGATATTGATACTGCTTATCATATAATATGCATATGAGACACAAACAGGGGCATTCATGTCTCGATACATTGATTCTTATTGCAAATTACTAAACCGTGTTCAGCACAAATATGAAATGTAATATAGGTATGTAGGGTCACATAACACATCGACTCCACAGCCCTCATACATATACAAAAGCGCACAACAATGATTTAGTGTACGGACAAACACAACAGTCTCAAAAAGTCTTCAGGTGTTTGTCGCCCTTTTGTTACTGTGACAATAATGTGTCTTGTGGAAACATTTACTCTAGATATTGTGCTGTTTATGAAATATATATTCTGTTGACGAGACACTTTCACCTTCACCATTTCAGCGACCGCAGGAGGAGAAGTATCCGGTAGGGCCGTGGCTTTTGGCACTCTTTGTATTTGTCGTTTGTGGATCAGGTTTGTCATTTTTTACATTTCTGTTTTAACCAATAAGCTTTCTCAGCTTGAGTAATAATAACCCTCTGAATATGCATTTCAGCCATCTTTCAGATAATTCAGAGTATCCGCATGGGAATGTGAGTCACGGAGTGTCCTCCACATACCCTGCCCTGCATCTGAATGAGATTTTTCGGGAGTGGCTGAACACGATCCGCTGGAGGTCTGGAAGATGGACGTCTATTTCGTGGATCAGAGGCTTGTATGCTGAGCTGGATCTAGTGTACAAAAACTACATGACATTGTCACACATGTTTACAGTGTCCCTGGATGAAGGGAACGTGCGCTTTTTTCTACACAACCATTGTTGTTGACGCGTCTGTATCATTTACCCCCTCATATTTATTTGTGATTGATGATCACCATGATCTATTTCTCTATTGAACCGTGTTTGCGTGAGCCTTTTTCAAATAAACGTCAAACACATTTGCATAATGCTTGGTATGTTTTGATTTTTCGACACTTATTTTGGTTAATGTTTAAGTTATAGTTCAACCCAAAAATGAAGATTCTGTCGTTATTTACTCGCTTGTTCCAAACCAGTTTCTTCTGTTGATCAACAAGATATTTTAAAGAGCCAACGTAACGTAAAGTTTGTCAAAATGTGAATTAGGAGCGTTGTTAGAGCAGCCGACTGTAGTATTGGTAACCTAGCAACAAGGCATCTGCCGATATCAATTTATATTGTTACGATTAAAAGCTTTGATCACAGTGCAGTGGTCCCTCGTTAAAATCCAAAGTAGTCAGCTTTATTTTTTACAATTATTATAGATAATAAATATATTATTTATATATATTATTATTTTTTTCACTACAAAACTGTTAATTTTGTTAAGGAAAATGGCTTGATGCAAAAAGAACTTGTAACAATAACGTGACTAAATATGTATGCTCCGATCTGCTCATATAATGAATGAACAGGGCAATGCAACGGTTATAACTAAAAATTAATGTTGGTTGGTTGTTTACGTATATCTTTTTAAATATAGTCTCCTCTTTTTTTATCAGCAATAATGTACTGTCCATGAGAGGATCAGAGAGTGCACATTCATAGTTTTCAGTCATGTTATTTGTGCGGTTTCCATCACTCTTCAAAAAAAATCTTCTTTTGTGCTCAACAGAAGAAATTCAGATAGGTTTGGAAGCACTTGAATGAAAGTCAGTTTTCATTTTTGAACTATCGCTTTAATATTTTATTGTTTTTTTCCAAAGTGAACATTCATGAATGTTGCAATAGATTATGTAAAAGAATATGTCATTTAAAATTAACAGACAACTCACCTAAGTGTACAGACAATCCCACTGGAGCTGGAGGATGATGATGACAATCTCTGAGTTTTGATCCTTTTTCCTTCAACATCTGAGGTCTTCTATCTAGCTCTGCAGTCCTTAAAATCCACATGAAATCATAATTTACAGCATTTATTCTAGTAGTGCACACTGGGTTGTCTTGCACAGATAATTTTTTCATCCCTAACAGGAAAAAAAAAATTTTAGTAATCTTTTGGCAAATCTGACCATTTGCTTCCGCTCTGAAATGGCAGTCCTCCTCTGATGATATAATTTTGACAAATTGGGTGAGATATGCTTAGCCATGCCCCTCCAAGTAGGTCTCGCTGCACCCTGTGTTGGACATCCAACCCTGCCCATATCAAAGTATCACCTCAGACATTATAATGCGCATGCTTACAGTAAGGGTTGGGTTTGAGGGTGGAGTAGGTGTCGACAATAATAACTGATGGTTGGGTTTAGGGTAGGTGTAGATATTAATAACTGATGGTTCAGTTTAGGATTGGGGTAGGTGTAGACGTTAATAACTGTGAGGGTTGGGTTTAGCGGTGGAGTAGGTGTAGATGTTAATAACTGATTGTTGGGTTTAGGGTAGGGGTAGGTATAGACCCGGGGAGTCAAACTCAGTTCCTGGAGGGCCGCAGCTCTGCACAGTTCCAACCCTGATTAAACACACCTGATCAAACTAATCAAGTCCTTCAGGTTTGTTTGCAACCTGCAGGTAAGCGTGTGTTAGTTTGTCACCCCTGGTGTAGACATTACAGATTAGAGTTGGGGACATTAATAACGGTGATGGTTGGGTTTAAGGTTGGGGTAGGTGTAGACAGTATAACTGTGAGGGGTAGGTGTAGATGTTAATAACTGACATTAACTGATTAGGTGTAGACATTAATAACTGAGGGGTAGGTGTAGGGTTGGGGCAGGTGAATAGGTAAATAACTGACGTTACCTGACTAAGTGTAGACTATAATAACTGAGGGGTATGTGTAGGGTTGGGGTAGGTGTAGATGTTAATAATGGATGGGTAGGTGTAGGGTTGGGGTAAGGTGTAGACGTTAATAAGGGAGGGGTAGGTGTAGGGTTGGGGTAGGTGTAGACATTAATTGACTAGGTCTAGACTTTAATAACTGAGGGGTAGGTGTAGAGGTAAATAACTGACGTTAACTGACTAGGTGTAGACGTTAATAACAGGGTTGTGTGTAGGGCTGGGGAAGGTGTAGATGTTAATAACTGATGTCAACTGACTAGGTGTAGACATTATTAACTGAGGGGTAGGTGTAGACCTTAATAAATGAGGGATAGGTGTAGGGTTAGGGTAGGTGTAGGCGTTAAATGACTAGATGTAGAAATTAATAACAGAGCGGTAGGTGTAGAAGTTAATAACTGAGGGGTAGATGTATGGTTGGGGTTGGAATTAAACTTTGCAGGACACCGACCCTCCAGGACCAAGTTTAGACACCCCTGGTGTAGATGTTAATAACTGTGAAAGGTGGGTTTAAGGTTGTGGCAGGTATATACATTAAAAACACAATTTAATGGTTAATTTTATAAAATAATAAAAAAAATGGGCCTTGATCTAGTATGTCCTCGTGCTACAGGCTGCAGTGAGGAGGCAGTGACTTCTGATTTGACACTTGGATTTAGGCGGGGTTGGATGTCCACCACAGCCTGCAGAAAGACACTTCTCTGCCCCTCAAACATTACTTTTATTCAATCAAGACTTAGTCCCTTTAGTAATCTGGGGTTGCCATAGCGGAATGAACTGCCAACTTATCCAGGATATGTTTTACGCAGTGGATGCCCAGCTGCAACCCATCACTGGGAAACACCCATACACTTCCATTCACACACATACACTACGGACAATTTAGCTTACCCAATTCACATGTAGCGCATATCTTTGGACTTCTGTGGAAAACCGGAGCACCCAGAGGAAACCCATGCGAACATGGGGAGAACATGCAAACTCCACACAGAAATGCCACCTGACCCAGTTAGTTTGTTGCAATTAAAAGATGATAGGAGTGCAAAAATAAACCACGCCCCCCAACTCAATATTCCATTTCAGTTAGAAAATACGTCAACACACTGAAATAAAACTCAGGAGCAACTTTCAGTTCTCGAGAACTTTAACAGAGAAAGTTCTTTCTCGAGAACTGCCAGCTTCAACGCTTCCAATTCACTTTGAATGGGTGATGTCAGGCGTTGCCGAATTGCATTGTGGATCTGTCGGTGCCTCTTCAGTGGCGTTGCTCGCTGCAGAAGTTGGGACTTTTTCAACTTTAAGCGCGACGGAAGCATCAGCCAATCAGATTGCTGTATGCAAATACACCAGCTCAGGCAGTAGCCGATTGCTGACTAATTTCATTGGCTGACGCTGCTATAACGATCGTATCAGCCCCAACTTCAGACACGCCCTCTGTCAAGTGTTGACGCTGAAGCCCCGTGTGAATGAGGCGTAAGGAAAGCATGGGTGAAATAACCAAAGACAGCATAATTACTGTAGATTCTACTTTAGATAAGATATCTTGGGTTTTCGATTATGTCTAGCCATTCATTATGCATAGCCATGCATTTTATAGTTTCAGAATAAACCAAGACCGATTATTAAAGTCTGATCAATTTTAACAATGCATTACCAGACATTGTTGCAGTTGAAATGAAAATGTACATTTATTTGACTGAACGCACTTTATTGATCCTATTGTAAATGATTGATCACATTTAACATTTGCACTCATCTTTAAAAGAGGTTTTAGGATTTTATTTCAAGAGCAGTTAAGACCACAACTTAAGGATGTCACTACATTATGGCAGTGCATTGCCTGATGTATTTAAGATTAGTTCTGTGACTGGATGTAAAGTTTGTTTGTTTAATTGTTATATGGCGTCATGGCAAGATCAATGTAGATAAAAACCTATATTACATAATAATAACTTCGTAATTCAATAAGAGGTGACAAAAATATTAAAAGCATTGGGTATTTTTCAGTTTGATATATGATACATGACTTAAAATTCATTCAGGGGATACATTTTTAAAAACTTTCATGAAATTGCACTCAGTATAAAAATCTTGTCTAGTAGAGTCCTGCTTTAAACACAATTGATTACTTATTTGAAATGTTTGTTACTGATTAGAGATTAATTGGTAAATCTGTAAAATTTGTCACCGAATGAACTTGAATCCCATCCAAAAAAAAATTCAAGACATGTTGCGAAAAGATTTTTGATATAGCTTTCTGAAAATAAAGACTACAAAATGTGCAGTAAAACGTTAATATTATGTAAATTGTATTCTATACACAATTTTTGCATAGACAGAAAGGAACAAATAGTTCTGTTAATTTGCTAAGCAACAGAGTAATGCAAAAATGAAAAAAAAAGAAATTTCTGTCATTTTTTTCCTCCACTTTCTTCTCAATGGATGATCATTTTAAAAAAAAATGTTTAAACAACCAGTAGACATTGAGTATTTTATTTTTCCTACGATGAAATCAAAAATTATTCTTGTGTCGAAAAGAAAATAGAAATCTCAACGATTTGGAACCACTTGAAGGTGAGGAAATGAGGAGAAAATTTTCGTTTTTGGTCGAACTATCCCTTTTAATTTTTAAGCTAGTGTTTTTACTTTATCAGTAACAACTCTATATAGTTTCTTACTTTTGGGATTTTACAGCTGAATTAATAGAAGACATTTCTCAGACAGTAAATGTGGATCCTTCAGATTAAATGGTCTGACACTCTTGGTTTATTTAGCCTCAACTCCAACACTGATAATTAGGGCTTGGTGATATGGAAAAAATGCAATCTCGATAATTATTTTCCATACTGAACGATAACAATATAAATTTCGATATAAGTTGTTAATGCTTCCAGATTTAAAAGAGTACCCCAACAATGACTTAAGCCACAAAAATTAGAGGGTCCATTAAATGGCATAACACATTTTCAGATGATAAACTTTCAGAGGTTGAAAATTCGGTGCATCTCTAATGTCAACACATTTTTAGATTCCCATTGTTGTACATTTCTGCTGTGTGATTGACTCTTAGATCAATATAGAGTAAAACCGTCCAGAGCTTATCATTGCTATTGACATAAATTTTAGAGCGATTTGATATAATCTGGTTTATCAGCCCAGTTCTACTGACAACATACAGTAGTCAAAATCTGAAGTGGATAAATAAGATTTTTAAAAACATCCTAAAAATTGGTGTTGGTCAATAGATTCGGGAAAACTTTGATGAAAGGTTGTGATCCATCGGTCGATAATCAGCTTCATCGATATCTTAAGCAAATAAACTGATTTAGCTATCATCTGAAACATGGCTGCATACTAGAAACAATTCTCATTTTAATAACAGCATATGAACCATGACTAGCATCTCATATATGATGAATTAAATTTATGTGTCAAGCACTCCAAATTTGTCCAATCAGATGGGGCCTTCCATTGGCTAGACTGACTCAAAGGTGAACCTACAGCTTAAAAGGAGAGTTGTTCTATAAAAATAATAATAATGCCGGGAGTACAGATAAGAGGAAAAAAATAGCTATGTTTCTATCCAAAAAATGTGAATAAAACTGAAATATCGCTTTAAATGTTTGCAAATTAAGCAGAAATTCCAATGAGTAAGAGAGAACAAAATTGTCACTTCCTGATAAACAGGCGCCAAATATCAAAAGGAAATATGGAATTTGCTGCAGTAGAAGCCACTGTGAGGCTTTTTTTCTTATGTAATAAATTACTTCCGCCTCAGATGACGATACACAATGCATGCGCAGTCTAAATGTTTGCTCATTGACCTTTTTAAAATCCTGAATTGCATTAAATCAGATCAGAAAATGAATATGGATGACCTGTTTATTTTAGTATGATTATTTTTAACAACTAGCCTTTTTCAAGTCAAATGGTAAATGGAAAGAAATATTAAATCGCAAAACTCCACAACGTCGCATATTTTCTAAATATTATGCAGCCGAACTGAATGAACAACCACAAATCAAGATGAATAAACACCATATATTTTAAGAATAACGTACAAACAGAAACCATAACTAGCACTTCTACAATTCCAGATCAAACGAAAACACCCACCGTAGTCACGCACACGAAAGTATCTGAAGGATCGCTCTCAGCAGCTTTCACAAACATGACTTTATTGAGTTGTGAATTTCACCTGGCAAGTGCAATTACAGTATATTACAACTTATCTCCTGGTTCGAGAACATGCACAGAACATAAGCATACAAGTTGTACACAATGCAAATCCATGTCAGCTATATGATAGTCAAGAGAATAACTGTAAGTGAGAGGATTGAGCCAGAATACTTCACTGTCCAAACTGAAAACAAATCACATGGGCGTAATACTTCAAAAAAATCATCTCAAGTGACCAAAAAGTAGTGTACAGTAAGTGTTAGAGGAGTAGTTCTTCCATTTATCAGATAAGTATCGTAAGACTGATCCTGCTTAACAGCATTTAAAAAAAAAAAAAAAGATTGAAGTCTCCTGGATAAGCAAACTACCTCGCCATCCCTTAAATCTGTACAACCTATATAGTGTCTTTGCAATCGCTTCGCATGATATCGCTATTTTACAAAATACTTACACTAATCATACAATAATATACAGCCTGTTCACCTTGCAATACGTCATTCTCACCGCACAGAGAACGAGTGAGGATTAAACGCGTCACGCCTCCTCGTTTTCTTCATTCAAAAAAGAAGTATCATGATTACATCAACGGAAGTCCTCAAAGCATCTGCCTTCCCCATGCCAGCTGGGGCACAGATTGGCAGATCTTTCAATTTCGTCACATTCATCACCATAAAAGTGCTTGCTTTTATAGAAGCTTGCCGTCTAAAAAAGATCGCAGTCAGCATTGTACACTACAAAGG